>NC_135832.1:2455163-2822663 GCF_964213995.1 Mustelus asterias | reverse complement strand
TCACAGGTGAGATTAACATTTGGATGTGGTGAGATTCCCAGTTAGTTTCAATAAAATGCTCCGGTTTCAAACCAATTATTCATTATTAGACCTACATTGCCCCGTGTGCAGAATTTTACTCAGGGAATAATCTCTCAATTTTTCAGGAGAACACATTGACATCCTTGCACAGATTCTCACACATGTTCTCACGCACGCTCTCTCCCACGCACGTTCTGTGTCTCTTACACCCACTCACAGACACTCACAAATTCCGTCCCTGACCCTCAGTAACAAACTAACTCAGCAACACTCCCCCCAACCCCACATACACAAAGACACACAGAAAAACACACACTCACGGATACAAATCCTCTTTCTCTATCTCTCTCTGTCTTGCAGACGCAGAAACGCTCATACAGGCACACATGAACTCACATACACAGATACCCTCCCTATTTCTCTCTTTCGCAAACACACACAATCTCTCTGTTTCTCGCAGACGCGCGTGCGCACACACACACACATATTCCACTTCTTCGTGGATTAACATGTGTGCTATTTTTGTCCAATTTATTATATACCTTGCTGCCATACGTTTCCATATGCATCGTGTTTTTCACCATAAAATAATAATTTGGAGCATTCAATTAATTACAATCAATTCATGGTCAAATATCATTGTAATATAATATTATATATATATATATATATATATATATATATATATATATATATATATATATATATATATATATATATATATATATATATATATATATATGGGATATGCTCCAAGTGCAAGTCAGTGGGAGTAGGCAGAAAATGGTTCGGCACAGACAAGAAGGGCCAAAAGGCCTGTTTCTGAGCTGTAATTTTCTATGGTTCCATGGTGCTATCATAGATCATCAAGCTTCAACAGGGACATAATGTCTTTGGCAACGGTGTCAGAAGCATTCCTAGAATGATACCAAGGCTGGAGAATTGTAGGCACGAGGAGAGATTGGAGAAGCTTGTGTTTCTCCTCGTGGAACAGAAAAGGCTGAGAGCTGACACTGTTGCAGTATTTAAAATAGTCAGTGGCAGAGATAGTGCCTGAACAGGAACCCTGTTTCCTTTTATGGAGAATTACAGAAACCAGGGATCAAGCATTCAAACTAAGTGGCAGAACAATTAAAGTGGACAAGTGGAAAACTTTTCTATGTGGACGTTGCAGGGTGTCTGTACTTTTTTGCCTGAGTTGATGGTGGAGGCAGTGACCCTGAAACTTTTCGTTTTATTTATCTGCATCTGATATGTTGAAAGCTGCAGCGTTAAGTGCCGTTTGCAGGAAGATTAGATTTGATCGGGCAGGTTGGTGTGTTTGGTTGTGCATAGAGAAGAAGGGCCGAATGGTCACTTCTGTGAAGTATTATGTTTATGGTCTCCGCGGTTCGAAGAGCAAACGGCACCAGAAAGAAGCCTCCAAGGCTCAGTGAATTTGAGAATTGTTTGCTCATCGCCCGTTCCACAATGAATGCTCATTTCAGTTTGATCTCAAATTGTTCTAGGGAGGAGGATTTATTTAGAATTGAAACCAATCATGTGACGCCTGCACAATCAGAGAAGAGAGAGGCAGACCTATCTCCAATTATTATAATGACAACTGCACCACGTGTCCATGCAAATACGTGAAACTGAGTTATCACAATGAACTCTGCTTACCATGTGCCAGAGAGTTACGCATATCGAATTTGGCAGAACGAGCTCATCGAAACATAGAAACAAAATAAATAAGAGCAGGAGGAGGCCATTGTGCCCTTTGAGCCTGCTCCACCATTCATTTCGATCATGGCTGTTCGTCCAACTCAATAATCAAATCCTGCTTTCATTCCACAACCTTTGATCCCATTCGCATCAAGTGCTATATCTAGCCGCCTCTTGAATACATTCAATATTTTGGCATCAACTACTAACTGTGGTAATGAAGTCCACATGCTCACCACTCATTGGCTGAAGTAATGTCTCCTCACCTCTGTCCTAAATGGTTTATCCTGAATCCGCAAACTGTGGCCTCTTGTTCTTGACTCCCCTACCATCGGGAACATCCATTCTTGCATCGACTCTGTCCAGTCCTGTAAGAATGTTTTAAGTCTCCATTCGGCTGAACTTCATGAAAACCAATACTAACTGAGTCTATCTCTACTCATACATCAGCCCTGCCATCCCCAGAATCAGCCTGGTAAACCTTCACTGCACTCACTCGAGAAAAAGAACATCCTTCCTTCGAAAATGAGACCAAACTACACTCAATACTCTCAGTGTGGCCTCACCAAGGCCCTGCTTAATTGCAACATCACATCCCTGCTCCTGCACTCGAAGTCTCTTGCAATGATGGCCAACACATTATTTGCCTTCTCTACCGTCTGCTGCACCTGCATGCTTACCTTCAGTGACTGGTGCACAAGGACACCCAGGTCCCCTCCCCCAATTTACAGCCAATAAGTTCGCAATCTGCCTTGTTATTTGTTTTTTCCTTCCAAAGTGAATAACCTCACATTCATCCAAATTATACTGCATTTGCCATTGATTTGCTGACTCATCCAACCTACCCAGATCACACTGAAGGATCTCTGCATCCTCGTCACAGTTCACCCTCCCACCCAATTTGGTATCTTCTGCAAACCGTGAGATGTTACATTTTGTTTCCTCATCCAAAACATCAATACATATTGCGAATAGCTTGAGTCTCAGAACCGATCGCTGTGACACCCCACCAGTTACTGCCTGACATCTTGAAAAGCAACCATTAATTCCTACTCATTGCTTCCTCTCTGTCAACCAGTTTTCTAACCATCTCAATACACTTCCCCCAATCCCATGCACTTTAATGTTGCATGATAATCTCTCATACAGGACTTTGTCAAACGCTTTCTGAATGTCCAAATATATTGCTTCGACGGAACCTCCCTTGTCAGCTTTACTAGTTACATCTTCAAATAATTCCAACCAATGTGTCAAGCATGATTTCCCCTTCAAATCCATGCTGACTCTGCCTGATCTTGCCACTGCTTTCTAAATGCTCCGCTATACACTTATTCATAATGGATTCGATATTTTCCCCATTACCGATGTTAAGCTGGCTGGTCTATAATTCCCTGTTTTCTCTCTACCTCCCTTTCTGAATATTGGAGTGACATTAGTTACCCTCCAATCTGCAGAGACTATTACACCGTATATAGAAGATTCGAAGACGACCAACAATTAATCCAATATTTCAAGGGCCACTTCGTTAAGTAATCTCGGATGTAGATTATCTGGCCCAAAGTATATATCCACCTTCAATCCCATCAATTTTCCCATCACCATTTCTCTACTCATATTCATCTGCCTCACTTCTCCGCTCTCATTAAATCTTGCCTTCTCCAACATTTTTGGCATTTGTTTTGTATCCTCTTTTGTGAAGACAAAACCAATGTATGTGTTCAGTTGCTCAGCCATTTCTTTGTCCCCTATTATACATTCCTACATTTCTGTCTGCAGGAGACCCACATTTGTCTTTACCAAATTCTTTATCTTCACGTATCTATAGAAAATCTTCGAGTCAGTCTTTTTGTTCCCTGCAAGCTTACTGTCCACTGTATTTTCCCATTCTTCATCAATCGCTCGATCCGTCTTTGCTGAATTCTAAACTGCTTCCAAGACTAAGACCGATTATCTTTCTTAGACACATTGTATGCTTCTTCCTTCGGTTGGATGGTCTCTCTAATTTCCTTTTTCAGCCATGAATAGCCCTCTTTCCCATTTCCCTTTGGTGACAAACAGGAATAAATAGTTGCTGCAGTTCCCACCTGCGTTCCTTGAATGTTTGCCACTGCCTATCCACTGTCATCCCTTTAAGTAACTGTCCCCAATCTATCAAGGCCAGCTCAGGCCTCATATTTCCATAGTTTCCTTATTAAGATTCAGCACCCTCCTCTTCGAATCACTGCCCGTCTTGGTAAAAAATGCTCATCATGTCATGGTCGCTCATTCCCAAGCGGTCTCGTACAGCTGGATTGGCAATGATCCCATTCTCATTACACAGTACCCAGTCGAAGATGGCCTATCTAGCTCGTTCACATATTGGACAAAAAGAAAATCCCGTATACACTCCAGGAATTCCTCCTCGACGCCAATGTGGCTAATTTAACGTGCAGATTAAAATCAGCCAAAATCAACGATAATCCCTGATTATATGAATCTCTAATTTCGTGAGGAACGCCATTCCCAACATCACCACTGCAGTTTGTGTCGATATATGACACCCACTCATGTTTTTGCCTCGGTATTTCTCAACTCTACCCATACAGACTCCACGTTTTCAGAGCTAACATCCTTTCTCACTGTTGTGTTAATTTCTTCTTCACCCCGCATTGCCATTCCACCAACTGTTACTTTATGCCTGTCCTTCCTAAATATTTAATACCCTGGGAATTTGAATTCCTATTCCTGGTCACTCTGCAGCCGTGTCTCCGTACTCCCAATTACATCGTTGACCGTTTATTTCAATCTGCTTGATTGAATTTATTGCAGATGCTCACGCATTATGTCCCCGAGCCTTTAAGCATATATTTTCAACATTGTTTGTCTCGCTCCCCAATATTTTCTCTATCGCTCTGTTTGTACTGTGTCCTTGGTTTCTTTCCCTATCACTTTTGTTATTCCCTTTTCTACCCTTTGTTTTAGTCTTTCCTCCATCGTTCTCCGAATACTTGCATAGGTTCCCATCCCCCTGGCATATTAGTTTAAATTCTTCCCAACGGCTCGAGCAAACAGTCCCCCTCAAACATAATTCCCGGTCCTGCCCAGGTGAAACCTGTCCAATTTGTACAGGTTCCACATCCCGCAGCACAGGTACCAAAGCCCCAGGACCCTGAACCCCTCCCACTGCCAGAAATCTTCAGCCAAATATTCATCCGGCATAGTCTGTCAGTTCGACTCTGACCAGCACGTGGCACTGGTAGCAATCCTGAGATCGGAGCCTTTGAAGTCCGACTTCTTAACTTTTTTCTGAGAATCATATCATATAACCAGTACAGGAGTGGTCCATTCCGCCCATCGAGTCTGTACTGCCCACAATCAAACCAGGCCCGATTCCATTAAACCCACATATTTACCCTGCTAATCCTCCTGACAATACGATCAATTTAGCATGACCAATCAACCTAACACGCACATCTTAAGACTGTGGGAGGAAATCGGAGCAGTCAAACTAAACCCATGCAGACACGGGAACCAAGGTCGGAATTGAACACGGGTCCCTGGTGCTGTTAGGGTAGCAGCGCTAACCACTGTACCACCGTGCCGCCCAGGATCGCTGTCGTGTCACCGTGCTAACTGTATTCTGCTTTTAGGACCTCATCCTTTGTCTTTTGTACCTATGTCGTTTGTACCAATGCGTACCACAACTTGTGTTTGTTCACCTTCCCCCCTCCAGAATGTCTTGCTTCGAGACAACCTTGACCCGAGCACCAGGGAGGCAACCTATCATCCTGGAGCCTGGCTTGTGGCCACAGACACGCCTGTCTATCCCCTTTGCAACTGAATCGCCTATAACTATTGCATTGGTACACATTTGACCCCTCCCCTCTGCAGCAGAGCTGAACGTGGTGCAACGAATTTGGCTGCTGAGAGGTCATTTCCCACAACCGTACCCAAAATGATATATCTGTTTTGCAGGGGAATGGCCATCGCAGATTCCTGCGCTATCTGCCTATTGCTGTTCTCCTGTCTGGTGGTCACCCGTTCCCTTCCTGCCTGCGGAGTCTGAGCCTACGGTGTGACCACTTCTCTAGATGTGCTATCCACGATATTCTCTGACTTGCGGATGTTCCACAGTGTCTCCAGCTAGCGCCCAAGCTCTGAAACTCGAGCTTCCAGGAGCTGTAGCTGGAGACACTTCCTGCGCACACACTGAACGTGGGGACTGGAGCTGTCCCCAGCCTGCCACATACATGAACCACAGAGGTAGTGCAGTTGATGTCATATACACGGATTTTAGTAAGTTCGATAAAGTCCCCCGTGGTCGGAATAAAAAGAAAGTAAGGATTTGTGGGATAGAGGGAAGTTTCGCCGATTGGATCGGTAACTGGCTATCTAACAGAAGACAGAGGGTGGTGGTGGATGGAAAATTTTCAGACTGGAAACCGGTTATCAGCGCAGTGCCACAGGGATCAGTGCTTGGTCCTCTGCTGTTTGTAATTTGTATAAGTGACTTGGAGGAGGGGGCTGAAGGGTGCATCAGTAACTTTGCTGATGACAGCAAAATTGGAGGAGTAGTGGATGAGGTGGAGGGCTGTTGTAGGCTGCAAAGAGATATAGATATGGCGCAGAGCTGGGATGAAAAATGGCAAATGGAGTTTAAAACTGATAAATGCGAGGTGATTCACTTTGGTAGTACACATTTAAATGTGGATTACATGGTCAAATCTAGGGTTTTGAAGAATGTGGAGGAACAGAGAGATCTTGGGGTTCATATCCACAGATCTCTGAACGTTGCCACTCAAGCGGATAGAGCCGTGAAGAAGGCCTATAGTGTGTTGGCGTTCATTAACAGGGGTATTGAGTTTAAGAGCCGTGGGGTTATGCTGCAACTGTACAGGACCTTGGTGAGACCACATTTGAAATATTGCGTGCAGTTTTGCTCACCTCACTATAAGAAGGATGTGGAAGCGCTGGAAAGAGTGCAAAGGAGATATTCCAGGATGCTGCCTGTTTTGGAGGGTAGGTCTTATGAGGAAAGGTTGAGGGAACTTGGGCTTTTCTCTTTGGAGCGGAGGAGGTTGAGAGGAGACTTGATAGAGGTTTATAGGATGATGAGGGGGATAGATAGAGTGAACGTTCAAATACTATTTCCTCGGGCGACTGGAGGGGTAACTCGGGGGCACAAATTTCGGTTCATGGTGGGAGATATAGGAAGGATGTCCGAGGTAGGTTTTTTTACTCAGAGAGTGGTTGGGGTGTGGAATGGACTGCCTCCAGGGATAGTGGAGTCAGAAACTTTCGGAACATTTAAGAAGCTATTGGATAGGCACATAGAGCACGTCGGGATGATAGGGAGGATATAGCTTGATCTGGGTTTCAGACAAAGCTCGGCACAACATCGTGGGCCGAAGGGCCAGTTCTGTGTTGTACTGTTCTATGCTCTATGTATAACGCTAGAGGAGCAAACCGCAACTTGGAGCTCTCCTGTCATGCCTTACAACTTTAAATTAAACTTTTGAAGGGTGTTTTGTTTCAGATTATATTCAATTCTACCAGGCCTTTCTCTCCTGCTCCTCGTTACTGCGGAAAATAATCTTTAAAAATTATAAACCACAAAATTTGCAGGGAAGCACTATTGCAGTGTACAGGAAAAAACTACAATGCCAAGAGAAAAAAGAAAAATAATACTACTTCCCAGCCACCTGCCAATCACTTATCTACTGTCTGTGACGCCACGGTTTGATTTTCTTCGCCCTCCCACTTGCTGTGATGTCCCACTCGCAGCCCCGCCTCTCTGCTCCGTCCTAATATGAACACCTCTTTCCCTCTGCACCGAATTCCCACTGAGCTCCAAATTCCCGATTCCCTCACTCTGGCTGAAATCTCACACCGTTTGCAGTCTCTCTCCAACTGGCGTGTGCGTCGGCTCATATTATGTCACAGGTCAAGTGACTCATTTTATTCGCAATTAAACATTGTTTTTTTTTCATTAAAGAACGCAGCTTGTTTATTTGTATGATGTATCAATCACAGTTTGGTGCAATGTACGCATTCACCTTCTAATTCGAAAGTGTTATCTGGTTTTCATTATAGATACGCTATCGAGTCATAGAGGAGGTGCCCCAGGTAATTTGCAATGCCTAAGTCCTGACAAACGTGCACTCGTGAATTTCATTAAATACTTCTATCAATTGGACGGAAGTGCTGCAGATTTTGTACAGCCTTGCCTCTGAGATATGCAAAATTATATCCTGACTAATTGTGCAAAAAGTCATTCGAAAGCTTCGAAATCGTTGCTGAATTCAGCGTTGGGACATTGCTTTCCAATATCCAAATGATTATCAAAGTGTTTGAATATCACAATTTCATCCATCTACTTGGCGGCGAGCTGCCATTCTATTAATCTGCCTCTCTGTCCGTCCGTCCATCCGTCTGTCCGTTCGTCCGTCCATCCATCGATCAATCCAAACATCCACCCGTCCGTCCGTCCACCTGTCCATCCGTCCACCGTCCATCCATCCATCCATCCATCCATCAATCCATTCATCCATCCATATATCCTTCCACATGAAAGTTTATCTCCCAGTGTCAGTTCGTTTGATGTCCCCAATTTGAGAGTTGTTGAAACCGACTTATATTTTCCTGTTCAAAACGAAGTAATGCCTTTCCTTGAGATGCACACATATATAATGAGCAGAACATTTCAGTAAAATTTCAGATCCTGATTTATTTAATTCGTTGCCTGTAATAAACAACTAAATCCAGCTTTGGCTAGTTTCAATTTTGCACAATCTTTGCCTGAATGAATACAGTTGCAGTAGTGCACAAGTGGTTCCAGTCACCAATTACAGAACAGCTCCTTTGGTTGGTCACCGTTCCAAAGCCAGAACCATTCGCTTGCTCCAGCACTGGCCGAACATTTTTTGAATATTCACTGAAGAAACTTGAGAATGGTTCTTCAACAACTGCTTTCAAAACCCCACCAATGAAGTTAACAAGAACAGTATGAACTTGAAAGCAGCTTGATTTCCCCTGCAGCACATTAGCTTGGAAACATGAGAAGGACATTCTGCTAATAGATTCCGTGATTAAATTAGACCATAGCTGATCATGAACATCAGTGTCATCTTCTTGCAGTATCCTCAACTCACTTGATAGCATTGCAGTACAGAATTATATTCTCTCCGCCCCCCCCCCCCCCCCCCCCCCGCGGCCCCCTTCCCCCCCAGCACCCGCCCATCCAAACCCCGGACAAACTCAATGATTGTGTCGCCTCAACAGCCTGGCCAGTCATTTCCAAAAATCGCAGTCTTCTTTTTGAAGAGTTTTTTACACAATCCAGTCCCCTGTCGCCTACATCTTCGCTTTCGACCAGTTTCCCTCTTTACAGAAGGAAAACCACGGAAACAATCTTCAGTCCTATCCTGTCGATTTACGTATGGATTTGGTACACTTCCACGAAATCAACTCTCATTATTCTAAACCCTCCAGCTTACAGATAGTTTTCTCAATCTTTCTTCATAACACAATTCTGCTGTTCGAAGTTCATACTGATGAATCATTTGTTGCACTCGCTCTCTGGCACCGACATTTTCTCTCAGATGTGGAAAGAAAAGATGCACACAATACACGTGGTGAGTTCACACCAATGCTCGAGAAAAATGCAATAAGATTTCCTTACTCCTGTACTCCATTCCCGTGATAATAAAAGGCTAGCATGTCATTCGTCTTCTGACTGCTATTGTTAATCTGCAGGTTAAAGTCCAGTAACTTATGGGAAGTGCCACCGAGGTCTCCTTGTACATCGACACTTGGCACTGCCGCGCCCTACCTGTTGAGGAACACTCTCCTTTCTTCAATAAAAATTAGCAAAACACAGCAGATGCGGGAATGTGAAACACAACAAAAACCAAAAATGATGGACAATCTCAACAGTTCTGACAGCAAATGTGGGGAGAGAATAAAGCTAATGTTTCGAGTCCAGATTTCCTTTTGTCAGCTCTGGTGGAGGGTCTTCTAGGTTTGTAACCTTGGCCCTATTCTGTCCCCACCGATGTTGTCGGACCTGCAGAGATTTTCCAGCATTTTCTGTTTCTGTTTACTCTCTTTTCTATCTCCAGTAGATTAAATTATCTTAAGTTTTTTTTTATTATCCCATTGGCAAGCTGAACGGCAATACTGGTCTCACATTTCAATACCAGAGTTCCTTCTCCAATAACAAAGTGGAATTTCCAAACCCAGATGTTTCAATATGGCCTTCGGTTCCAACTTCACAATGGGAATGAGCGATGCAACAATAAACCCAGCAGCAATCCGACCCCAAGAACTAATATTTGTCATTTAATAATTGTACCAGGATCGATGTGAAAATTCCCAAGCTCGAGGCAGCATTTGAGTCAACTTTGTCATTTACCTTTGCAGGGTCATCGAAGAGGAAAGGAATCATTGGCTTTTGTGTGGCTGGATTAATTTTAATTGTCATGGCTGTTTTTGTTGCAAATCGCTATCGGAAATATGGATACATTTGGTCAAGGACAGGTAAGAAGAGTAAAGTCTGCATTTTCATTACAAGCGCCAGCTGTAAACTGCACTGTCGATCTGCGACCTGGATATGATTCGGGAAGAAAGACGACGGTTAGTTTTGCAACTGTCCTATTCTTACCATCAGCCTCGCTGTTTTAATGAAGTCTGAAATCATAGAGTCAGAGAGTCAAAGAGGTTTACAGCATGGAAAAAGTCCCTTTGGTCCAACTTGTCCATGCCGCCCAGTCTTTACCACGAAGCTCGTCCAAATTGCCCACATTTGGCTAATGACCCTGTAGACCCATCTTACATCTGTAATTAATTGACCATCCCATTAATGGCACAGGTGTAACTATTTTTTTTTTTAGCCCGTCCATTATATCTCTCCTTCCTCAGCCAGATATTGGCCTTTTTGTTATTTCAAGCTGTCGTACAGGGGATCAGATTAATGCAGTTCATCAGGAATCACCAGAAGGGGCGATATAGAGGGACATAGTGGTCTGCATCACTGCTGGTCAAGGACAAGCGACCAACTATTCAAATCCCATTTTGCAACACCTGGTTCATAGCCTATATGCCTTGAACTCTGCCTCAAGCACACTTCCTGGAAGTGAATTCGAGACTGCGAACACCTTCTAGGTGAAACTGTTTTCACCCCACATGCCATCCGAAACTTTCTGTCCTAACAATAAAGCTACTACCAAGGGGAATATCTTAATCCTCCTCACTCCATCGACCAAATCGTTTTCAATTTTGTGTAGCTGAATACCCCGCCCCCATCACCCCCCCTCCCCACGCCCCTGCCCGCCCTCTCTCCGTCTCCGCATATCTGTTCCAAGGTAACAGACCCAGTCTCCTTAGTCTCTCTAATGTCAAAATTCTCCAATCCAGGAAATTTCTTGGTAAATCACCTCTACCTTATTCTTCTACTATCACATCCTTGCAAAAATGTGGATGCCGGAACTGCATACAATACTCGAGAATGTTCCAACAAACAGTGCCTACACAAAGTGTCTGTTTTTGCCCCCAGTCCTCGGCGCCCACACCCCATTTGCACACTGCACTGGGTGATATGATTTTTCAGAGAATGTGCGGCTGGGCTATGCTAATTATTTTGAAGAATGTGTCATGTATTGTCTTGTCCTGCCTGTGTCCTTAAGAAGGGAACGCCGGAGTGATGACTTGCTGGCATGGCACGGGGCCATTCACTGAAGCAAAAGCTCTAACATTTCATATAGTGTTATATGTACACACAGAAAACACATACTTCAGCAGCAAATGTGAGAGGCTGCTTTACTGTCATTTCCCAATCCCACAATTGGTGAACTGCCATGGTGAGCCACACTATGTCTTTCTGCTGCATATAAAATATTTGTTTTCTGTAGGAATCCGCACGCAAACCCTGCAGCCACTAATTAGCAATCAGGAGGATCCAGATCGCAGTGATTATGTCGATGAAGACACCTCCATATAGGAGGTCGGATAACATGACCGCACGTACAGAGCTCTAGACCCACAATCTTCAAAGAACAAGACTGTGAACTTCTATGTTATATTTGTCAGTGACATCTGGATATGTTTATTGGTATTTCTTTGCTTTCTAAAGTAGAACCGCTGCCTCCTTTGCCCTCTCTATTCGTGTTTGGCAAACCATGACGAAACTATCTGTGCTTTTAACTACACTTTCACTGTCCCGATTTTTCGTCAGCCTGAGATCATACTAAATACTTCTGAGGGTCGGGAAAATCGAAGGAGATGTGACAGTGAAACGACTAACTCCTCAGAATTTCCCACCTATATATGTTCAAGAACAGCCACTGCGCATATGCCATACTTTGAATGAGCTTCCCTAACCATTGATATCCATTGAGTTGAAGATGCTCCATGGAGTGCAATACAGGGCGATGTGTTACCCTCTCTATTGGTGAATCTCAGCAAGGAGATTCATGTACACTGTCCATTAAGTGCAAATTTTTACAAACGCGGAATCCAGGCTCATATGAGTTTCAGAATCAAGCCCTCCCATTCTTGCTCATTTCTGGTAATTTGTATAATTTAAAGTTGCAGACGTTACTCACCCCCACCCACACCCCCACCCACACCCCCATGTTACCTTCCATCAGGTCTCTACAAGCCATTCTACAGCTAGTTATCCAGCACGGCCCACTGGTTCCTTTCAAACGGATTCTCCGACAATTGCCCCTGGATTAACATGTGTTAAAGTAGAAAGACGTCGTTGCATGTTTTGCATCGATCATATGGGAAATATCACCTTGCTAAAGCTGTCTTTGCATTTGTTCAGTTAGTAAAGATTTTTTTTTATTGCTCCGATTCGTTATGTACTTTGGTTGTTTTTTATTTCATTGAGTTTACCATTCAATTGTGATCCCGTAATCAGCGATAGAATGTTGCGTTTAGCCAAAACGATGGGAAAGAGAGAGTTCTAAGTAGAAGTCACATGAAATCATACACAGGTAAAGTGCGAATTGAAACATATATTTGATTAATAAATGTTTAGATTCTGTTGCCTTGGACTGCCATTTTGGTTCATTTCGCAAACGTAACTGTTTAAGTTAAGCCAGAAGCCAGCAAATAAAAGATAATAGTCAACACAACATTTTAAAAAAAGCTTTCATTTGCTTGACTGCACAAAATCTCAGATATCTGCTTGGAGCCCTGAGGCAAAGTGGACGTATGGAAAACATTATTGACCAAGGCCAAATTGGTAAAGTTGCGTGTGTGATTCAGATATTCTGCGGCAGAGGGCAGATTGGTACATATGATCGCAGAATAACACTTTGCGACATCGAGCATGCACGGACAAGCAAGAAGCATCTGACTAATCTATCGATTTTCACTTACCAGCAGTGGACCCATAGCCTTGAATGACATGACATGCCAGATGCTCACCTGATTACTTTTTAAATGATGTGAGGCAACACCCCCACCCCAGCACACTGCGAGGCAGCAGATTCCGGATCATCGCCACACACTGAGGAAAAAAGAAACATTAGGTTAGGTTGATTGGCCATGCTAAAAATTGCCCCTCGGAGTCCTGAGATGCGGAGGTTAGCAGGTAAACATGTAGAGATATGGGAGTAGGGCCTGGGTGGGATTGTGGTCAGTACAGACTCGATGGGCCAAATGGCCTCTTTCTGCACTGTAGGGTTTCTATGATTCTCTATGATCTCCCCTCAACCTCTTGACCCAAAACTTCGAACGTGTGCCCCCTCGTGACTGACCCTTCAAAGAAGGGGAACAGCTGCACTCTATCCAGCCTGCCGATCCTTCACATAAACATGTGCGCTGGGATCAGATCTTTTGTCTGTCTTCTCTGCTCCAACGGAAAGAAAATAGCAGCCTATCCATCGTCCATTTACAATTTACATCTCCCATCCCAGGCAACATCATGGTGAATCTCCGTTGCACCCCCTCGTGTATCATCAATCCTGCCTATAAGGTAGCGACCAGAACGACACATTGTCCTCTCGGTGCGGCGTCACTAAAGTTCTACGCAACTCCAAGATGACATGTCTACGTTTGTCATCTATGCCTCGACTGATAATGGCAATTTTCTCATCTGCCTTTTTCACCACCCTACTAAAATCCCCTACCGCCTTCAGAGATCTATGGACACACAGGACAAGACATTTTCTTAATCAGGACTGACGATTGTGATGTCGTCATTCAATGCTTCCTGGTAAAATTGCTACTGCCAAAGGAAATAACGCCACACTTTTCAGGGTTGAGTTGAGTATGCCACTAATCTGCATTCATGGCCATCCCACCGATATATTCCTTAAACCTAATACACTGAAAATTAACTACGCAGCTAAATTTTGTTCTATTAGCAAACGTACTTGCTACACCGCACGTAGTCACCTCTGCCGTTTTATATAAATGAAGACTAATAGGGTCCCAGCACAGATCCCTTTAGTACACCACTGAACATGGCTTCCAGCCAGTAAAGCAAACTTCTGCATGCACCCTCTGTCTCCAACATATAATGATGTGGAGATGCCGGCGTTGGACTGGGGTATCATCATAGAATCATGGAAACCCTACAGTACAGAAAAAGGCCATTCGGCCCATCGAGTCTGCACCGACCACAATCCCACCCAGGCCCTACCCCCATGGCGGCACGGTAGCACAGTGGTTAGCACTGCTGCTTCACAGCTCCAGGGTCCCGGGTTCGATTCCCGGCTCGGGTCATTGTCTGTGTGGAGTTTGCACATTCTCCTCGTGTCTGCGTGGGTTTCCTCCGGGTGCTCCGGTTTCCTCCCACAGTCCAAAGATATGCAGGTTAGGTTGATTGGCCAGTTTAAAAATTGTCCCTTAGAGTCCTGAGATGCGTAGGTTAGAGAGATTAGCGGGTAAAATATGTGGGGGTCGGGCCTGGGTGGGATTGTGGTCGGTGCAGACTCGATGGGCTGAATAGCCTCCTTCTGCACTGTAGGGTTTCTCTGTTTCTATATCCCAACATATTTACCCACTACTCCCTCCACTCTACACATCTCAGGCCTCTAAGGGCAATTTTTAGCATGGCCAATCAACCTAACCCGCATACCTTTGGATTGTGGGAGGAAACCGGAGCACCCGCAGGAAACCCACGCAGACACGAGGAGAATGTGCAAACTCCACACAGACAGTGACCCAAACCGGGAATCGAACCCAGGTCCCTGGAGCTGTGAAGCAGCAGTGCTAACCACTGTGCTACCGTGCCGCCCACGTAAACACAGTAAGCGTTTTAACAAAACTAGGTTAAAGTCCAACAGGTTTATTTGGTAGCAAATACCTTTAGCTTTCGGAGCGCTGCTCCTTCGTCAGATGGAGTGGATATCTGCAGATATCCACTCCATCTGACGAAGGTGTGGCGTTTCAAAAGCGAATGGCATTTGCTTCCAAATAAACCTGTTGGACTTTAATCTGGTGTTGTTAAAACTCTTACTCCAACATGTATCCCAATTATGAATGCATTTTCCCTCAAACCAAAGTTATGTTCATCCAGATGTATTTGCTTACTCTATTAGTGTCCCATAAGGGACACTGTCAAAGATTTTCGTGAATTTCAAACAGTCATAATCAGTTTCCTGACCTTGATCTTCACAACTGGTCACCTCCTCAAAAATAATTTTTTTGGCATGACTTCGCGATGGCAAAGTCGTGCTGAATGAAGCTGATCAAACGTTGCCTGTCCAAGAGGAGAGAGTTTCTCTCCTTCAACATGTGCTCCAATATGGTCTCGAAGACAGACTTGTGACTGAAGTTCTGTAGTTCCCTGAATACCTTCTTAAATAGTGGAAACCCATTAAGTATTTTCCAATTATCTGCGACTATCTCCGTGGAAGAGAGGAATTAAAGATTTGGGAGAGAGTCGATGAAATGTCCTCCCTTGCCCCTCAAAGCAGACTGGAATGCAGTTCATTATGACCAAAGGATCTGTCCATTTTTACGTCTTCCAGCAACTTCAATACCTCATGAATGCACGTGGCAATTTTCTCAAGGACATCGTAGTTTCTCTGCCTGAAGTACACATGTTGTTGTCATTATTTTGGGTAGATCATAGAATCATAGAATCATAGAAACCCTGCAGTGTAGAACGAGGCCACTCGGTCCATCGAGCCTGCACCGACCACAATTCCACGCAGGCCCTATTCCTGTAACCCCACATATTTACTGTGCTGATCCGTTGACACTGGAGTCAATTTAACAGAGCCAATCAACATAATCCGACTGTGGGAGGAAACCGGACAGCCCGGAATAAACCCACGCAGACACGGGGAGAATGTGCAAACTCCGAACAGACAGTTACATGAGGTGGTAATTGAACCGGAGTCTCTGGTGCTGAGGCAGCAGTGCTAACTAGTGTACCACCGTGCTGCCATATGCATGCAATTGAAGCGTTCATTCAACGTTCTACCGATTTCCTGTGACTCCTCCTACAGATTGCCCCCCCCCACCCCAGTTCCACAATTGATCCAGTTATTTCGCTGGACATCCAGGGTGTGTTTTTCCTTGCAAATTCTGCGTGGACGTTAAAATTTGACTGTGTTCTGAGTGATGTCGAAGGGTCAACTGGACTCCAAACTTTAATGTTCTCTCTCCAGAGATAAACATCTTCGCCCAAAGATGTGAATGTCACGTTGATTGACCGTGCTAAATCGTCCCTTCGTGTCAAGGGACAAAATGGTAAATGCATGACGATAAGGGGATATATTTTGAGCGTGACTGTTGTCTGTATAGGTTTTCTGGGCAGAGTGACATCCCTCGCCACTGTCGGAATTCGTTGGTTCCATGATTATTATTATTCTATCATTCCATGATTCTCGATTATACGATTCTATGTTTCTATGATACCATGATTCTATGATTCCATGATTATATGATTTAGTTGTCCGTGTTTCCATGATTTTATGTTTCCATGTTTCTATGATTCCATGTTTTTGTAAAATTCTGTGATTTTATTATTCTATGATGCCATGATTCTACGACACTATGATTTTATTATTCCATGATTCTATGATTGTATGCTGTGAGACCTGCTGAACCTTCCAACGTTTTCTGTTTATTTGAATAAACATATAATTTGTTTTCGTCTGAGTTGGAGATAAATTCCCCCCTCTTTTACTGCACCTCTGACGCTTGGCCTCGTCACATCCTATTGTTCAAGCTGAACCTGGGAATATATACCTGAACAGCCAGCAATCTATCCTGCCAGCAGTGCGGCTGAGTATGGTTAATTTCCCCCTCCCTCGCACAAAGAATAGCGTATTTCCCCCTTCACACAAAAACTCCAGCCATACATTACCCTTTGTCACCAAAAATACCATGTTAATCTTCTCTCTTACCCATAAACGAAGAACAATATACATAAGCAAATCCTGTCTGAAATTCAGCTCTCATACATATAAACGCTGTCTGTCACAGTTAGGTGTATTAACTATGCTAAATTCTCCCTCAGTGTAACTTAACAGGCGACGGAGTGTGGCGACAAGGGAATTTTCACAGTAATTTCATTGCAGTGTTAATGTAAGCCGACTTGTGACCAAACATAAACTTTACTTGACTTACATTCTCATGCAATGCCTATATTGCACTAAACGTCCTCACACTCAGCCCTTTCTGAATATTCCTCCCCTCACATGCAATGCCTGATTAGAGTCATAGAGACAGAGAGGTTTACAGCATGGAGACAGGCCCTTCGGCCCATCTTGCCCAAAGCCGCCCTTATTTTTTTTAATCCCTAAACTAATCCCAATTCCCACATTTGGCCCATATCCCTCTGGACCGATCGTACACATGTAAGTATCTGAATGCTTTTTAAAAGAGAAAATTGTCCGCGCATCTCCTACTACCTCTGGCAGCTTGTTCCAGACACTCACCACCCTCTGTGTCAAACAAATGCTGCTCTGCAAACTTTTGCATCTCTCTCCTCTCACCTTAAACCTATGCCCACTAGTTTTAGACTCCCCTACCTTTGGGAAACGATATTGACTTTCTACCTCGTCCATGCCCCTCATTATTTTATGGACCTCTATAAAGTCACCCCTCAGCCTCCGACGCTCCAGACAAAAAAGTCGCATTCATTTCAGCCTCTCAGTGGCTCAGAAGCGAAAGAGGGGGATGAGGAGAGCAATAGTATTGGGGGATGCAATAGTTAGAGGCACAGACAGGCGGTTCTGTGGGCGCGAACGAGACTCCAGGATGGTAGTCTGCCTGCCTGGTTCCGGGGTCCTGGATGTCTCTGAGCGGGTAGGAAGCATCCTAAAAGGGGCGGGTAACCAGATAGACGTCATTGTCCACATTGGTGCAAATGACATAGGCAGAAAGAGCAGGGAGGTCCTGCAAGAGCAATTCAGGGAGTTGGGTAGTAGGCTAAAAAGCAGGCCCTCCAGGGTAGCGATCTCTGGACTACTCCCAGTGCCACATGCGAGTGAGGCTAGGAACAGGGAGATTGCACAGCTGAACGCGTGGCTAATAGACTGGTGCAGGAGGGAGGGTTTGAAATTCGTGGATCACTGGGAAGTCTTCAAGAGAGGATGGCACTTATACAAGAAGGACGGGTTCCACCTAAACTGGAGGGGCACGAATATCCCAGCTGGGAGTTTTGCTAGTGCTGTTCGGGTGTGTTTAAGCTAATGTGGCAGGGGGTGGGAATCAGAGCAATACGTCAATAAGCATTGAGGCTGGGCACGAGGTTGGGGCCAAGACAAGGCTATCTAAGAGCAGGAGGGATGACCTCAGTGGGCCTGGAGGTCTGGAGTGCATCTGTTTCAATGCAAGGGGCGCCACGGGTAAGACAGATGAGCTTAGAACTTGTGCGGAACTTGGATGTGGTTGCAGTGATGGAGAATTGGTCAAAAGAAGGACAGGACTGGCAGCTGAATATTCCGGGGTATAAGTGTTTTAGGCGAGACAGAGAAGGGGCTAGGAGAGGGGGGGAGTAGCAATGCTGATTAGGGAGTATATTGCAGCGGTACAGAGGGTGGACCATTTGGAAGGTCAGGTAACGAGTCACTGTCGATGGAGTTCAGAAACAGGAAGGGCGCAGTCACTATGCTGGGGGTAAACTAGAGGCCTCCCAACAGCCCACGGGAAGTTGAGGAACGGATATGAAAGGAGATTCTGGACCAGTGCGAAAAAAATAGAATTGTTTAATTTCCCTTGTACAGACCGGAAATCGCTTAGGGCTGGGGGCCTGGACCGTGAAGAAATTATAAAATGCGTACAGGAACGTTCTTTGGCACAATATGTTGACAGTCCAACGAGAGAGGAGGCTATACTGGACCTAGTACTGGGGAATGAGCCCGGTCAGGTCACCAATGTTTCAGTAGGGGAACATGTGGCAAATAGTGAACAGAATTCTGTAAACTTTAGGATTTTAATGGAAAAAGATGAGTGTTGCCCTAAGGGTAAGGTGCTGAATTGGGGGAAGTCGAACTACAGATTAAGGAGAATCCCAAGGCTTTCTACAAATATGTCAAGAGTAAAAGGATAAGATGTGAAGGCATAGGACCCTTAAAAGGTGAAGGGGGAAAAGTTTGTGCGGAACCGTTAGAAATGGCGGAGCTGCTTAATGAAAACTTTACCTCGGTATTCACGGTGGAAAGGGATCTGGGTGGTTGTACTGCTGGTTTGCGGTGGACAGAAAGGATCGAGCATGTGGACATAAAGAAAGAGGATGTGTTGGAACTATTGAATGGCATCAAGGTTGGTAAGTCGCCGGGACCGGATGGGATGTACCCCAGGTTACTGTGGGAGGCGAGGGAGGAGATTGCGGAGCCTTTGGCGATGATCTTTGCATCGTCGATGGAGACGGGAGAGGTTCCGGAGGATTGGAGGATTGCAGATGTGGTCCCTATATTCAAGAAAGGGAACAGGGACAACCCGGGAAATTACCGACCGGTAAGTCTAACCTCAGTGGTTGGTAAGTTGATGGAGAGGATCCTGAGAGACAGGATTTATGATCATCTAGAGAAGTTTAGTATGATCAAAAGTAGTCAGCACGGCTTTGTCAAGGGCAGGTCGTGCCTTACGAGCCTGGTTGAGTTCTTTGAAAATGTGACCAAACACATTGACGAAGGAAGAGCGGTGGATGTGGTCTATATGGACTTCAGCAAGGCGTTCGATAAGGTCCCCCATGCAAGACTTCTTGAGAAAGTGAGAGGGCATGGGATCCAAGGGGCTGCTGCCTTGTGGATCCAGAACTGGCTTGCCTGCAGAAGGCAGAGAGTGGCTGTGGAGGGGTCTTTCTCTGCATGGAGGTCAGTGACCAGTGGAGTGTCCCAGGGATCTGTTCTGGGACCCTTGCTGTTTGTCATTTTCATAAATGACCTGGATGAGGAAGTGGAGGGATGGTTTGGTAAGTTTGCTGACGACACCAAGGTAGGTGGTGTTGTGGATAGTTTGGAGGGCTGTCAGAAGTTGCAGCGAGACATAGATAGAATGCAAGACTGGGCGGAGAAGTGGCAGATGGACTTCAACCCGGATAAGTGTGTGGTGATCCATTTTGGCAGATCCAATGGTATGAAGCAGCAGTATAATATGAAGGGTACCATTCTTAGCAGTGTAGAGGATCAGAAGGACCTTGGGGTCCGGGTCCATAGGACTCTTAAATCGGCCTCGCAGGTGGAGGATGCGGTCAAGAAGGCGTACGGCGTACTGGCCTTCATTAATCGAGGGATTGAGTTTAGGAGTCGGGAGATAATGCTGCAGCTTCATAGGACCCTGGTTAGACCCCACTTGGAGTACTGCGCGCAGTTCTGGTCACCTCATTACAGGAAAGATGTTGAAGCCATTGAAATGGTGCAGAGGAGATTTACAAGGATGTTGCCTGGATTGGGGGGCATGCCTTATGAGGATAGGTTGAGGGAGCTTGGTCTCTTCTCCCTGGAGAGACGAAGGATGAGAGGTGACCTGATAGAGGTTTAAAAGATGTTGAGAGGTCTGGATAGGGTAGACTCTCAGAGGCTATTTCCAAGGGCTGAAATGGTTGCTACGAGAGGACACAGGTTTAAGGTGCTGGGGGGTAGGTACAGAGGAGATGTCAGGGGTAAGTTTTTCACTCAGAGGGTGGTGGGTGAGTGGAATCGGCTGACGTCGGTGGTAGTGGAGGCAAACTCGTTGGGGTCTTTTAAGAGACTTCTGGATGAGTACATGGGATTTAATGGGATTGAGGGCTATAGATAGGAGTAGAGGTGGGGATGTGATCGGCGCAACTTGTGGGCCGAAGGGCCTGTTTGTGCTGTGGCTTTCTATGTTCTATGTTCGATGTACAGACGGATTCGGCAGGATTTGATGGCCGTTGATTGGGAGAGGCTGTTCGCGGGTAAATCCACATCTGGCATGTGGGAGTCTTTTAAGGAGCAGTTGAAAGGACTGCAGGACAGGCATGGGCCTGTAAAGAGGAAGGGGAGGAAAGGTAGGATTCGGGAGGCGTCGATAACCAGTGAAATTGTGGGTCTAATCAAAAAGAAAAAAGAGGCATACATGAGGTCCAGGCAGCTAAAAACAGATGGAACACTGGAGGAATACAGAGAAAGGAGAAAATAACTCAAACAGGGAGTTAGAAGGGCAAACAGGGGTCACGAAATATCCTTGGCAGACAGAATTAAGGAGAATCCTAAGGCATTTTATGCATACTTTAGGAACAGGAGAGTTGTTAGGGAAAGAATCGGACCTCTCCAGGACAAAGGAGGGGAATTATGCTCAGAACCAAAGGCAGTAGGGGAGATCCTAAACGAATACTTTTCATTAGTATTCACAAAGGAGAGGGACATTTTGACTGGTAGTGTCTCAGAGAGATGTGTTGACCTGGAAGAAAGAATCTCAATTACAAGGGAGTAAGTGTTAGGTTTTTTAGGAAACGTTAAGACAGACAATTCCCCAGGGCCAGATGGTATCTATCCTAGACTCCTCAGGGAGGCAAGAGATGAAATTGCTGGGCCTCTAACAGAAATCTTTGTCTCTTCACTGGACACAGGTGAGGTCCCAGAGGATTGGAGGATAGCAAATGTGGTCCCGTTATTTAAGAAGTGTAGCAAGGATAATTCAATAATTATAGGCCAGTGAGCTTGACGTCCATGGGAGGGAAATTGTTGGATTAGATTCTTAGAGATAGCATATATGTGCATTTAGAACTGAATAATCACATTAGCGATAGACAGCATGGTTTTGTACGAGGGAGGTCATGACTCACAAATTTGGTTGAGTTTTTTGAGGAGGTCACAAAAACGATTGACGTGGGAAGGGCCGTGGATGCCGTCTGTATGGATTTTAGTAAGGTGTTTGACAAGGTCCCTCATGGCATGCGAGCGCAAAAGGTTAAATCTCACGGGATAAAAGATGAGCGAGTGAGATGGGTGGAGAACTGGCTTTGCCATAGAAGACAGAGGGTAACAGTGGAGGGGTCTTTTTCCAGTTGGAGGTCTGTGACTAGTGCTGTTTCGCAGGGCTCTGTACAGGGACCTCTGCTGTTTGTGATTGGGACGAAGTTGTCGCTGGTTTGATCAGTAAGTTTGCGGACGACACAAAGATTGCTGGATTTCCGGATAGTGATGAACATTGTCAGAGAATACAGCAGGACGTAGATAGGCTGGAACATTGGGCGGAGAAATGGCAGATGGAATTTAATCCAGATAAATGCGAAGTGATGTATTTCTGTCAATCTAATGTAAGGGGGAGTTATACAATAAATGGCAGAACCATCAGGAGTATAGACACACAGAGGGACATGGGTGTACAAGTCCACAGATCCTTAATGGTGGCAGCACAGGGGGAGAGGGTGGTGAATAACGCATATGGCATGCTTGCCTTTATTGGACGCGGCATAGAATATAAAAGTTGGCATATGATGTTGCAGCTGTATAGAACGTTGTTTTGGCCACATTGCAAATACTGCCTCCAGTTCTGGTCGCCACACTACCAGAAGGACGTGGAGGCTTTGGACAGAATAAAGAAAAGGTTTACCAGGGTGTTGCCTGGTATGGAGGGTCTGAGCTATGAGGAGAGATTGGGTAAACTGGGGTTGTTCTGCCTGGAAAGGCGGAGAATGAGGGGCGACCTAATAGAAGTGTACAAAATTATGAAGGGCATAGATAGAGTGGACAGTGGGAAGCTTTGTCCCAGATCGGAGATGACGAACACATAGAATCATAGAAACCCTACAGAGGCCATTTGGCCCATCGAGTCTGCACCGACAACAATCCCACCCATATCCCTACATATGTAACGACTCATCCCTCTAACCTACGCATCTCAGGATACTAAGGGGCAAATTTAGCATCGCCAATCAACCTAACACGCACATCGTTGGGCATTTTTGGACAACACAAGGGATCACGGGTTCAAGGTGAGTGGGGCAAGGTTCAACACAGATGTCAGGGGGATGTATTTTACACAGAGGGTGGTGGGGGCCTGGAATGCACTGCCAAGTAAGGTGATTGAGGCGGACACGCTGGGATCGTTTAAGGCTTATCTAGATAGCCACATGAACAGACTGCAAATAGAGGGATACAAACGAATGGTCGAGTTGCACACATGAGTGGCGCAGGCTTGGACGGCCCGAAGGGCCTGATCCTCTGCTGTATTATTCTTTGTTCTTTGTTCTTTATAACTCAATCCATCAAGTCCCGGTACCATCCTCGTAAATCTTTTCTGCACTCTTTCTACTTCAATAATATCCTTTCTATAATAGGGTGGCCAGAATTGCACACAGTATTCCAAGTGTGGCCTCACCAATGTCTTGTACAACTTCAACGAGACGTCCCAACTCCTGCATTCAATGTTGCGACCGATGAAACCAAGCAAGCCGAATGCCTTCTTTACCACTCTGTCCACCTGTGACTCCACTTTCAAGGAGCTATGAACAATAACCCCTAGTTCTCATTGTTTTGTAACTCTCCCCAACACCCTACCATGAACTGACTAAGTCCTGCCCTTGTTCAATCTACCAAAATGCATCACCTCGCATTTGTCTAAATTGAACTCCATCTGCCATTCGTCAGCCCACTGGCCCAATTGATCGAGATCCCGCTGCCATTGGACATAACCTTCATCACTGTCCACCATGCCACCAATCTTGTTATCATCTGCAAACGTACTAACCATGCCCCCTGTATTCTCATCCAAATCATTAATATAAATGACCAATAACAGTGGGCCTAGCACTGATCCCTGAGGCACACCGCTGATCTCAGGCCTCCAGGTTGAAAATCAATTCTCTACAAACACCCTCTGGCTACCGTCAAGAAGCCAATTTTGTATCCATTCAGATACCTGACCCTGGATCCCGTGAGATTTAACTTGATGTAACAACCTACCAAGCCGTGCCCTGTCAAAGGCCTTGCTAAAGTCCATGCAGAGAACATCAACTGCACTGCCCTCATCTGCGTTCTTGGTTACCCCTTCAAAAAACTCAATTAAATTTGTGAGACATGATTTTCCACTCACATAGCCATGCTGACTGTCCCTCTCTGAAATTCCCCTCTCAAACATAGAAGCCCTGCTTGTCTTTTCCCCATTCCCTTACATCAATAGTTTTGATATTTCACCCTCCCTTACACGCAATCTTTTTGAATCTTGCTCTCTCTTACTCATGCAACCCTTGTCTAATTTTGACCTCTGTCTCTTGTTCTTGCTCCCTCTCTCGCTCTCTCCCTCTCTCACGTGCGCACGTGCACATACACACATGGACAGACCCACACTCTGTCTCACACACACACAAACGCACACACAGACATGCACACATAGAAAAACCATGATTTCGCAATCTCATGCAAAGAAAGTTGATATGCCCCTATTTCACACGAAGAGTGCATCTGATATTTGCCTCTCTCACCGAAATACCGACGCATATACTGTTTGGAGGACAACGGAGAAATGGAATTGTAAGGAGACATTGGGCATGGATAATTTGGAAAAGAGAATGGTGAGGTTTAATATGACGTGAGTGGGGATTGGGAGGGCTCCCTGGTGGGCGCCGATTAATGGCACCTGCTTTGCTGAGAGGAATAGAGAAATGGCCAATCTTAATCATGCATTGTGACGTCCGAGTTTCAGAACACAGAATGGGAAAGGTGCCTTGGGAATATCATTGTTCGTTTCGATTCCCGTTCAGGTAGAAATAATTGGTCGTGGGATGTACAAAGAGCAAAGAACAACGAAAATTACAGCACAAGAACATGTCCCTTCATCCCCCGAAGGCTGCACCGACCATACTACGCATCTTCATTAACCTGTTTGGTACCTGCATTAACAACACCAGATTAAAGTCCAACAGGTTTATTTGGTAGCAAATACCATTGGCTTTCGGGGCGCTGCTCCTTCGTCAGATGGAGTGGAAATCTGCCCTGGAAGATTTCCACTCCATCTGACGAAGAAGCAGCGCTCCGAAAGCTAAAGGTATTTGCTACCAAATAAACCTGTTGGAATTTAACCTGGTGTTGTTAAAACTCTTACTGTGTTCACCCCAGTCCAACGCCGGCATCTCCACAACATGTTACATGCTTAACAGCCAAAGCATGCCATAGATAGAGAAGAAAAGTAGAGCGTGCAGAATGTAGTGTCGCAGTCATAGCTAGGGTGTAGACAAAGACCTACTTAGTGCACGGGATGTCCATTTAAAATTCTGATAGTTCCTGGGAAGAAGCCATTCTTGATTATGTTGGTTCGTGACTTCAGGCTTTTGCACATTTTCCCCGATGGAAGAAGGTGCTCGGGGATGCGTGGGGTCCTTAATTATGTTGGCCGCTGTTCCGAAGCTGTGGGAAGTATAAGCAGACTTAATGGAGTGGAGGCTGATATGCCTGGTGCGCGAAGCTACATTCACAACCCTTTGTGGTTTCTTGCAGTCTTGGGCAGAGCTGGAGCCAGACCAAGCTGTGACACAACCAGAAAGAATGCTTTCTCTGGTGCATCTGTAAAAGTCAGTGACAGTCGTCGTTGACGTTCCAAATTTGCTTTGTCTTCTGAGAAATTAGAGGCATAGTTGGGCCTTCTTACTATACTGTCATAATGGGGGACCAGGACAAGTTGTTGGTGATCTTTAGATCTAAAAACCTGAAGCTTTCGCCCATTTCTACTTTGTCTCCATTGATGTTCATAGGGGCACGTTCTCCACTATGCTTCCTGAAGTCCATGGCTATCTGCTGCGCTTTGTTGACATTCAGGGAAAGACGATTGCGTTCCCACCACTTCAATAGATTTCCTATCTCATTCCTATATTCTGTCTTGTCATTGTTTGAGATCCGATCCACTACGGGGACTTGAAAATCGAGTTGCAGGGGAATTTGTTGACACAGTCAAAGGTGAATAAGCAATGTAATATGGGTCTGAGGGCGCAGGCTTGTACGACACTGGGACTCAGAATGATCGTGGAGGAGGTGTTGTTGCCTCTCCTTCCTGAATGTGGTCTGTTGCTTTTGAAGATCGTAATCCAGTCGCAGAAGGAGGAGCCAAGGCCTAGTTCACAGTGTTTCGAGATGCGGTTTGTGGGAATAATGGTGATCTACTTCTGAATTTACTTTCGAAATCAATGTATAATTTACTTCTGAATAAATACAGACATCACAACCATTACTTAAGCTTTTTTTCAAAGCGTGTCAATGGATTTTTAAAATTTAATACACTGAACTAAAATCTTTAGAGTAGCTCTTATATCTGATTAATTTTGATGGAATGAGAAACGACGACAAACTAGTGCAGTTTTGTTTTCCATTAAATGGCCCAAGTTCTATTGATTTGGTAACTTAGATTGCAATCACCTGGTGATATATGCTTTGTTTCCATTGACAAGAGAAAATCGCTGTCAGAGAATTAGATACATAAAACGTAGAATATCGGTGTCTTCTCTGCTATTCATGACGATCATGCATAAACATCCAGCTCACTAACCCTTTGCTGCTAACACAGCATAGAGTTTGCATCAATTGTGCCAAAAAGCTATATTTATTTGTTTCCAGAAAACACAAAACGTGTTTCCCTCAACTGCTACTGCTACTATTCAATTGCTGTGGTATTTTGCTTTTCTGCGAAAAGTGATTGTCGACGCCTACAAAGATGGGCCTTGCGAATTGAGCCCGTGGAGTGGCGTCAGGACTGTTGCGTGACGATTCCAACCATCGTTTCATGCAGGAAGCTGTCTATTTCTAACACACCTGGGGAGTTTGGAGGATATACTTTCCTTAACCAATAGATTGAAGAATTTACTCTGCTGAACCAGAGGAGGTCGATAAGAAAATCTGCTGGACGAGTGCAATTAGAGGAGATTCTCTTGCTGCAGTTTTATTCGATCCTGTAGGTTTTTGTTGACTCTCATGAACAAGATAATTTGGAGGAGAAGCTGTGCTGAAACATGGAGTTCAGTAGCTGATGCGGCTGTAGCTGCAACTTTTGCTCTGAAGGGGCATTCTGACTCTCCTGAATCATTGCAAGCGGAGGAAAGATTGAGAATGCAGTTCCCATTCGTGTCCTATAATGGAAAACTTGCTTCTCCTGATTAAGAGTGACTGTGTAACAGACTTTTGATGGCATTGTTATTCTTGCCCTGCAGGCGGCACTGCGACTTTCCTCCTGGGCCATTAAAAGCCATGGCAGCCATTTCTGCATAGTTGAAGGGAAACTGAACAATGTGATAACACTCTTGGGGAAATTTGGGTTACAATTTGCATCAATGGAACGGATCCGAGGGGGAAATATTTTCAGATCTGCTCTCAGTTCTGATGATTAATAATTATTTCGAATCATTGAGGCAGACAGGGATTTCACCGCACTCTTGACCTCCTCTCTGAACTTGGACTGAGTTGCTACATAAATAAATGTGTTTGTGCAGCAATTTAAATCTCGGAGCATAAATCCAACTGCTCTAAATATGTATAGGGCATGGTTGTAATCTCTGGTATTAGTTTCCGAAATGCAATAATATAAGAAGTCAATGACACGCATCAACCACAGAAGTATGAAGCTACCAGATATGGCGAATAGCAAAATCACAGACTTCCGTCTGTTCTCCAACTCGGGGTCCGTGCAATTCTCTCCTTTAAACTGACCCCTCAATCCTTTACGAACTCGACTAGTCATTAAAATATGTCTGACTGTCAGAGAATTGAGCAAAATAATTAACCCAAATGGGAGTAATGGGGTTGATACTGTATAAAACCAATCAAAACCCACCCATCCCGGATCAGTATAATAGTTACTTCTTATGTAACAAAACCAGGGTACATTGCCAATTATATCTCGAGGTTTAAATGCAAAGTACAACGGGATGTTTTTCAGACAAAGCAGAATACAGGTTGTTGCAATAACCAGGGCCGCCATTTTGTTGATGCAATATTTTGTTTTCAGTTTCTGGCAGCAAATGGCCACAAATCTGTCAAACGTAAATGTGACAGTGAACCACACAGAACAGTCTGTAGCTGCACCCATAAGTACCGTGGTAAAACTACACACAGGGGTGATATTCAGAAAGGATCCTGGGAAATAATAGTAGCTGATCTGGTTCAATATGACCTCCGTAATAATGACGAGAAGATCGGCTGCTGCCATGGCCACAAGGTAGCGAGTGGTGCAAGTAGAGAGTTCGCACTTTCCCCGGGACAGGATCACAATCGCTACTAAATTAACTGTAAGACAACACAAGAGAGAACGTAAGTCAACAAATTAAAACCTCTCATTTAGTGCCATGCACAAAATGAACATGTGACTAACATTAATGGTGGATACATTTGGGGCAAATCGGACGCTGAAATGTAATGAAAAGTCTCAACCTGCAATTAAACTTGTTCTTATCTGCCGGCTTTTTGGAGTAAAAGACACCAGATATTAATTGAGCAGACACCCTGTCCCAGGAGGCGGATGGTCACTCAAATTTAGTTATCAGGTCGGAATATTGGTTTAATGTTTATATATGAGTGTCACAAATAAGTTTCAATTAACACTGCAATTAAGTTACCGTGGCAATCCCCAAGTCACCACTCTCCAACACCTGTTTGGCTACACTAGCGGAGAGTTTAGAATGGACAATGAACCCATCCAGTCCGTCTTTAGGACTGTGGGAGGAAACGGAGCACCCAGAGGAAACTCATACTGAAACGGGGAAAATGTGCAGAGTTCACACAGTGTCCTAAGCTTGGAGTCAAACACTTGTCCCTGGCGCTATGAGGCAGCAGTGCTAACGACTGTGCCATGGCCCTGCATCTGTTTTACTGCTTAAGGTGACATAGCCACGGGTAAGCATCAGATACCGCACGTCAAACAGAGACAGACTGGTTTGTCGATTAAGGTACTGGTCCTCCAAGCATCGTACCCTCCCCAGGATTAGACACATGGTCGGATCGGACAAACCGCGCCATTGTTAAAATCTTCTACTATCGGGATTCCCATTTTTCGGTTAGATACTTCCCAGAATAGGAAGAAAAGTACTCTGAACGACATCCCCTCTGATATGTCCCAAAAGCTTTAGCAGGTCTGCCACCCATTATGAAATCATTTCCCCTGGAGTTAAACCCCATTCTTCTACTGAGACTGGAAACCTGGAATGTACATCGAATCAAAGACGCCTATATTGCAAACAACTCGTGGTATCGATTAGAACCTTGCCCACATGCCAATCAACAACATCAAACCATCAGGACTTTAAAACCTCCTCCTCCATAAAGCTCTGCCGGAGACGTGGTCCATGACAAAGTTGAATATTTGGATGTCCCTCAGTGGAAACTCTCTCCAGCATCAGGCCCACCCACAATAAAACATCCCGAATTTTAGACATAGCACCATTTTAGGCCTTCGACAGGATGAAGACACATAGAGTTCCAAATAGTGTCCAGGTGTAATTCATATACGCATTTGCTACTGCACAATGATCAGTCTTTCCCGAGCAGAAGCTCTTCCTAACAACCAAAACATATCTCAGCTGATGGCCCATTACAGATTCAAACCCATGCACGTATCACATATTCCCCAGACACTGATGCTCATCGGGTTTAGATATTCTCAGACGCAAAGTCCATCAATTTTCTTAACCTTACACAATTCAGTCCTACCGAGGCGAACATCCCACCCAGGAGCAGATCTTTCCCAGATTCAAGACCTCACCACTTTTGGATCCTCCTCAGAAAAAAATATGATCCAAGTGTGACCACTGCTCAGATTCAGGCCTCTCCTAGAATCTGAATTATTCTGGTGCCGATAGTCCACAAGTGCAGGGCCTCTCCAGGAGACAAACATCAGACAAAATCTCAGAACCAATGAAGCAATTCCCGATTTTATTACCTGCTTCCCAAGCTCTAAATGTTACTTGGTTCAGAATTCCTCAGGATCAGATCGGGCATGGTTTATAACTACTCCAAGTTCACAACCCCACACCACACAGCACTACATCATCACCAGGTTCAAACAATCCAGGGACCGGGACGACAACATGATCAGACCCACTCCGACTAAAGAAACTTTTCAGGTTCGGACACTTCCCTCTTCTCTACTCTCTGCTCGTTTCCAACCAATCTAGCTCCCGACACTCCCCAAGATGATCCATCCCATGTTCGACCATACATGGATTAGGAAAACCGACAAAGTTAGACACCACGTCCCCAGTTGGAACGACGCTATAGCATCCAGATTAGATACCGCATTGTTGCAGATCACTTGCCTCTGGATTCAAAGTTCTAGCAATGCTAAACCTTCTCCTGCAGTCGAGTTGGCCAGTGGTATCACCTGAGGAGTGTACACTGATCTGGATTAGATACTTTCAGAAGATTAACGTTCTCTTATCAACACAGAATGGTGCTGGTGCCCCTGCCCAAATACATGGTCACTGGAGTTCAGAATAGCCTCAATCTTGTCTTCTTCTGTTCCCATCTCAATATGCGGAGCTCAAGTCATTATATTAGACCTGTCATTTCCAGATTAGCAATCCAGCTTCTCCACAGTGAACGTGTGAAAGTATTCACTGGATGAAAAGAGATAATGCAAATAAAGAAGGATGGGAAATTATCGCTCGAAACAAATAGAAGAGAATTGTTTGCACCCCTACATGTTGTGCATGGTGTTTGCCCATAGTAGATTATTTCATCTGAAGCAACTGGCCTCATCTCTTCTACATCCAATGACTCTGCAGATACGTATTGTTTATCCCAAAATTCATCATCCTAGCAAATGGGAGCAGCCATATCAATGCACAAATATTTTCGGTTATCGTTAATTGAAACAGGCCAAAGCAAATTGAAAATTAACGTCCTCCCAAGATGTTGGTCAAATGGCCTCCTTCTGTGACTGGTCTGTCATTCTCTGAAGTATCAAGTTTATCTTTTCATCTTGTTTCACGTTCAGCAGAAGATTGTAGCTGCTTGAGCATAGATATTTCAGGGAGGCAGTGTGCTATCATAACAAAATAATTTAAAGCTCAGGATGCCGTCGGGATGGAGTCTCTCCGACAGTGGAAATTGGGAAGATTGAGGTAAAGTGGCGAGTGCTCCCTCACCTGAACTTTCCCAGGACAATGAACAGAAAATTATGTGTCGGCTGTTTTTCTGGAATAAACAAGCATATCAGGACAGGTGGTGGATCAGTTTTTGAAACACGTAGCCAGTCAATGGTGGACTCTACGAATGTAGCAGGACCAATGGAGGACGATGCACTGCATGACGAAGGTGGCGGCGTTGGGACTAAAGACAATGATAATTTCAGTATGGTTCTGGCAGGGATTTACAGGGATGAAAAGTGTAAACTAAGAAAAAAGCATGAAAACTTTTTTTCCACTAAGAGTAGAGGAATCTTTGGCTGGCAGAATTGATAAATTATCCGAATCATTCATATGAAAGGTTGCATCAAAGAAACAGTGGGAAGCGTGCGTGCACAGTTGGAGAATTGAGAAGAGTATTGCAAGGGGGTGAGGTGAATAAGAATTCTAATCCAAAGAGATCCAGGCGTTTAGAACAGATGGCAAACGGAAAACAAACGTAATGGGGAATCGGTGACGTACTAACTGAATGGAAAGGGCGGTAAGAATAAGACGTTTTGCCATAGGTTTCCCATTTCAATTTTAAAATGCTTTCATACAATCATCAAATCCCCAGAAAACAACATGAAAGGGGTGTTGGAGGTATCAGAATAAAACTGACCACGCAGACTTCACCAACACAGCATCCTATAATCAGAAGAGACTCCCATGGAACAAGATCAAAAAACAAAGAAAAGTACAGCAAAGAAACAGGCCCTTCAGCCCTCCAAGCATGCAACGATCATGGTAAGTATTCTCACAACACCAGATTAAAATCCAACAGGTTTATGTGGTAGCACGAGCTTTCGGAGCGCTGCCCCTTCATCACCTGAAGTCCAACACCGGCAACTCCCCATCATCACGATCATAATGCCCTGCCTAAACTAAAACCGTATAAACTTACAGAGTCTGTATTATTCCATTCCCATCCTATTCGTGTATTTGTCCGGTTGCCCCCTGAATGCCACATTCGAACGTGGTCCCACCACCTCCCTGTGCAGCGCGTTCCGTACATTAACCACCTTCTGTGTAAAAAACGTGCCTCACGCAAATTCTTCAACCCCTTCCCCATGCATCTTAAAACGATGCCCCATGGTACTTGAATTTTCTACCCACGAAAGAGCATCTGGCAATCCAGTCCGCCCATGCCATTCATAATCTTCCAAATATCTATCACATCACCCCTCAACCTTTGTCATTCCATTGATAAAATCGGAGTTGATCCAACCTCTCCTCATGGCTTATTCCCTCCAGACCAGGCAACGTCCTGGTAAACCTCTTCTGTACCCTATCCAAAGGAGCGACATTCTTCTGGTAGTGTGGCGACCATAATTGTACACACCATTCTAAATTTGGCCTAACTAAGGTCGTGTGCTACTGCATCATGGCCTGACAATTGTTATACTTAATGCCCTGAACGACGAAGGCAAGCATGCAGTATGCTTTCTTGACTACATTATCCACCGGCATTGCCACTTTCAGTGCTCAGTGACATGTATGCCCCGATCTCTCTCCCAGTCAATACACCTAATATTTCTACAATTTTCTGTTTAATTCCAACATGCATTTGACCTTCCAAAATGCATTATCTCACACTAGAAGTAATATCGAATCAGTCAACCATATAGAACTTAGAAAGAGACAATTCGGACCCTCAATTCTGCACAGACTCTCTGAGAGATCATCTTATCCAAACGCTCCTCGCCCCCTACGTGGCCAATTGGACTACCGTAGCTACGATTCAATAATTCTCTACATTTATATTTCTATTTGTGAACAAGCTGGCCGAAAAGGAATCTGAATCCATCGAACTACTTAATTCACCTGTCAGAGCGGACGATGAAAAGCCGACTTCATACCGTGAATGGGCTCAGATGAAATCCAAACAAAGCCGAAGAGCAAGAGGAAAAGATGTGAAGGAGTAAGACATATCAAGTGTCACGATGGCAAATTCTGTATAGAACCGGTAGAAATGGCAGAGGTACTCAATGAATATTTTACTTCAGTATTCACAGTGGAAAAGGATCTTGATAGTTGCAGTGCAGAGTTGCCGTGGACTGAGAAGTTTAAGCATGTGGACATTAGGAAAGAGGAGATAGCTGAATAAATAGTGGAGGCGTTAGTTATGATCTTTCAAAAGTCACTGGAGTCAGGGAAAGTCCCAGAGGATTGGAAAATCGTTGTTGTAACCCCACTGTTCAAGAAGGGAACAAGAAAAAAGATGGAAAATTATAGGCCAATTAGCCTAACCTCAGTTGTTGGCAAAATTCTAGAATCCATCGTTAAGGATGAGATTTCTAAATTCTTGGAAGTGCAGGGTCGGATTAGGACAAGTCAGCATGGATTTAGTAAGGGGAGGTCGTGCCTGACAAACCTGTTAGAGTTCTTTGAAGAGCTAACAAATAGGTTAGACCAAGGAGAGCCAATGGATGTTATCTATCTTGACTTCCAAAAGGCCTTTGACAAGGTGCCTCACGGGAGACTGCTGAGTAAAATAAGGGCCCATGGTATTCGAGGCAAGGTACTAACATGGATTGACGATTGGCTGTCAGACAGAAGGCAGAGAGTTGGGATAAAAGGTTCTTTCTCAGAATGGCAACCGGTGACAAGTGGTGTCCCGCAGGGTTCAGTGTTGGGGCCACAGCTGTTCTCTTTATATATTAACGATCGAGATGACGGGACTGGGAGCATTCTGGCCAAGTTTGCCGATGATACAAAGATAGGTGGAGGGGCAGGTAGTATTGAGGAGGTGGGGAGGCTGCAGAAAGATTTAGACAGTTTAGGAGAGTGGTCCAAGAAGTGGCTGATGAAATTCAACGTGGGCAAGTGGGAGGTCGTACACTTTGGAAAAAAGAATAGAGGAATGGACTATTTTCTAAACGGTGACAAAATTCATAATGCTAAAGTGCAAAGGGACTTGGGAGTCCTAGTCCAGGATTCTCTAATGGTAAACTTGCAGGTTGAGTCCGTAATTAAGAAAGCAAATGTAATGTTTGGAGTACTGTGAGCAATTTTGGGCCCCACACCTCAGGAAGGACATACTGGCACTGGAGCGGGTCCAGCGGAGATTCACACGGATGATCCCAGGAATGGTAGGCCTGACATACGATGAACGTCTGAGGATCGTGGGATTATATTCATTGGAGTTTAGGAGGTTGAGGGGAGATCTGATAGAAACTTACAAGATAATGAACGGCTTAGATAGGATGGACGTAGGGAAGTTGTTTCCATTAGCAGGGGAGACTAGGACGCGGGGGCACAGCCTTAGAATAAAAGGGAGTCACTTTAGAACAGAGATGAGGAGAAATTTCTTCAGCCAGAGAGTGGTGGGTCTGTGGAATTCATTGCCACAGAGGGCTGTGGAGGCCGAGACGTTGAGCGTCTTCAAGACAGAAATTGATAAATTCTTGATTTCTCGAGGAATTAAGGGCTATGGGGAGAGAGCGGGTAAATGGAGTTGAAATCAACCATGATTGAATGGTGGAGTGGACTCGATGGGCCGAATGGCCTTACTTCCGCTCCTCTGTCTTACGGTGTTGGAGCTTTTTGAGCTGGCACAAAAGAATGTCTTCGGGAGGATCGAAATTAGTTAACAGTAAATATGCTTATACGATGGGCCATAACATATTAAAATAAGTTCAATCAAATAATATACAATTCATAGTATTGTGACAGGGAAAAAAATAGTTTCCCAAATACGGCTGGAGAAATACATTTTTTCTGATTTGGCCGCCGGACAAAAAGTGGCAGGGGACAGTTTCAAAATTAGCTGAAGATAGGAAGACTATTTATCAGATTCAAACAAACCGACTCGATGTTCAAAAACTGATTGTAGAGGAATACAATTCAAAAAAGAAATCACAGATTTGATGCTAAACAACTTTAATTATATAATGTTTAGAGTATAACTACTATCCAAGTCACCACAGTAAAACAAAATTATATTGATGCACTGGGGATGTTACAAAACTTCCTCCAGAATGATGACGAAAGAAAGCTCCGTGGTGTATATTTTATCATTGACAGTCGAATGATCTTAATGTTATGGCAGCTGTTCTGATGTGTAGCGTGAGAAGCGGAAATATTTGTGCCTCGGAAATGTCGGTTGAGGACTGCTGTTTGAAAGGATGAGGGGAAGTCGGATTGAAACGTACAGGATACTGCGAGGTCTGGATATAATGGACCTGGAGGGGATGTTTCCACTATTAGGAAAAAAACTAGAACCAGAGGGCAGAACCTCAGGCTAATGAGACGATCCTTTTAAACAGCGATGAGGAGAAATTTCTTGAACCACAGAGTAGTGAATCTGTGAAACTCTTTGCCGCAGAAGTCTACGGAGGAGAGGTCATTCCGTTTCTTTGAGGCAGAGATAGATAGATTCTTGATTACTAAGGGGATCATGGGTTATAGGGAAATGGCAGCGGAATGTGGATGAGATGAATATCAGCCATGATTAAATGGTGCAGCAGACTCGAGTGGCCTAATTATTCTCCGATGTCTTCTGGTCTAACGGTCGTATAAATTGTTATTCCTCAGCACAGGGACACAACTCAGTACGTTGAGGGTGCAGATTTTACAGGCAACATGTCTGAACATTAGAATTATAGAACAGAAATTAGCCATCGAAACACAATCAGTTACAGATGTGGACGAACGAATAAACATAGAACTATCTCATTCCCGTGAATAGCAAAACAATTCATTTTCGCATTTCTGATCAATAGATTTTTTGTGCTGGTTTTGCGAAGGGAGCAGAAGTAGCCCACTTGACCCATCGAGTCTCTGTTCAACATTCAACAAGTTCAAGACTGATCTGATATCAAAACAAGATGAACATGTGCATGACTGCATTTGTAGGGGTGACTGCTGTATGATCCTCGTCATACCGACTTCCTCACTTCACATTAGGTATTCTTCCATAAGGTTGTGTGGCACTGCCTGGTTATTATTAATTGCATGCAAAATAAAAACAAAGCAGAAAATAATGGCTCTTCGTGTTTCAACTCAAATCAAGAAAGATGACACAACTATTCGGATGTCTGTGGTTTGGTGACAAATACATCAGCACATCTTATCAGGCTCTGACTAAAAAGAGAAGTGTCTCACGAATTTGCACTTCAGTCAGCAGTCACTGTGCTATACCAGGAAAAAACCCAAAGACGGCACAATTAATGAATATATATCTGCATCAATCCAAATGCATCACATATTTTCAATGCAGAAGGGCAGTACCTTCATTTTGCACGCTACCTCTCTGCTGAACTTTGAGATAATAAGATCCCAACAACTTTAACATGTATCTTGTAGGATTATCTCGAGCATATTCAGTTTGAAAAATCGTTCCAAAAAGCATCTTGTCCATCTTGTGATATGTGCTTTTCTGTTCAGATGAATTATCATTCGTTAAGTGCTGGTCAATTCCGATATGATCAATTCATTTCTCTCGTTCAATGCATAATTCTCCCAGCAATGGCATTGCACATTTAAACAACTTCAGTCCATCACGAGATCTCAGGCGGGATCAGTTTTGCGTTTTTTACTGCACCATTCAATCATTGTTTTCAGTAGTTGGACCATCTCTAACAGGATTATGTCAATGCACTCTAGTGTGCCGTTTCAGAATTCGCCTGTGCTTATTTAAATGTGATTACACTTCATTAGTTTGCCTTAATCTCAGCACGAAACTAAGACAGTTTATGGAATACAAGCATGACAATGAACTAACATAGACTTTGAATAAAGCATTTGAAAGAACGGAAGTATTATGAGGCCGAGCGCACCGTGGCACATTGGTTAACACTGTTGCCTCACTGCGCCAGAGACCCTGGTTCAAGAGCGGCCTGAGAATGTCTTTGCGGAGTTTGCACGTTCATCCCGTGTCCGCGTGGGTTTCCTACCACAGTCTGAAGATATTTTGGTTTGGTGCATTGACCATGGTGAATGCTCCCTCAGTGTCCCCAAACAAGCATTGGAATGTGACGACCAGGTGATTATCACAGAATATTCATCGCAGTGTTAATGTAAACCTATACTATTAACTAAACTTAAAACTTTAAAGACCATAAGACGTAGGGGGCAGAAGTAGGTCATTTGTCCCAGCAAGTCTCTGTAAACCATTCAATGCAATTAAGACAGATCTGACATTAAAACAATATAACTCTGTGTCTGAGTGAATTAATAGAAGCGACTAATGTATGGTTCTCGTCATGACAAATCTCCACCTTCTGATTGAGGAACCACCATAATATTGTCTACCTCTACCACGTTATTATTAATTATATGTCAAATAAAGCTGCTGACATAGTGATCGTTGAATACGAGATTTCATTTATACTACTCGTTCTTCAGTTCTACAGCCCATAAATGCATGGTCACGGTGGTGGAGTACTTTGCACAAGGTCCACAAACAGCATGGCTTCGTTTTTAGTCCTACACAAATCTTCCTCGGAAATATTAGCTTCATGCACATTGAATGAAACATCACACATATTCCAGGAAACTTAATAACTTAGAAAATTCACATATTCTATGAATTCAGATGTTCGTTCCTAACTGAGGGGAAGCAATAACTGAACAACAATTATCCAATGATTTACAAAACATTTGTTCAGTGTAAAGCTGTGACAATTCGATAAACATGTAACATTAATTGCCATACCGGCAAAAGTCAGACGCAATCTCATACTGTCCGCATAATAGTTTTGTTGATGGGCACTTACCAGGAACACCAATAACAGCAAGAATTGTGTAGTATATTTTCTTGATGCTGGAGAATGTTGCAAACATTTTCTGTCTGACCTAATCTATTTCTTTATGAGACAGTCTCTCTCAGTCAATCTCTCTGCATGAAGCTCTGTGGTAAAACATTTCCGGAGCCTTCAATTTATATAATTTTGACTGTCTCGGGAATACTGAATCCCTTTTTCGAGTTTGCACAAATACATTGCGCAATGAAGTAAATTCGTGTTGTGATACAATACACCTTTTAAATTTTGCATAAGAAATCTTCCAAGATGAAACATTCTGATCAAGTTATTTAATAATCAGAATTGGAAGCAATATTATCTTTTGATGAACGTTTTTGCATCAGAAACTCCCTCAGCCCAGCGCTTAATCTATATCTGTTTTAGTGATATACGTTTTGGCCTGTGACAGTTGAGAAATTGAGTTCCAAATGTTGGAGTGTCTGTTCCTGCACATGTTGAATGCTGCTTTCCTGAAATGCCGCCTTAAGTAAAATGGGGAGGCGATTGTCCCGTTTTATTATCGCTAGACTATTAATCCAGGAAGTCAGCTAATGTTCTTGGGACTTGGCTTCGAATCCCGTCACTGCAGATGGTGGAACATTAATTCAAGTTTAAAAGAAATCATCTGGAACTAATAAGCTACTGATGACCATTAAAATAACGGCGATTGTTGGAAAAAAAAATCCAATGTGCCTTCCTTATATGCTGTGGCCTACATGTGACTCCAGAGTCACATCAATATGGTTCACTATCGACTACCTTCCAAAGGCAACTAGGGAAGGGAAATAATTGCTGGCCAGGCAGCGGAAACAAAGTCCAATGAACGATTAAAAAGTAGACTGAAGTCACTTTGTGTGACTATATGCCACTCTATTCAGCTAATTGATTATGCAAAACCAGCACAAGACGACACATTATCTCCCTCATCTCATATCCATAGACTCTTTCGAAGAAGTGTGGAATAATATCATCACTCCAACCAATACCGTCACCCCAAGCGACATGGAACTTCCAAGAGAGCACATTACCTAACGCGTGCTGAACGAACAAAGATAGTGAACTTAAAAATGATAGACGTCCACCCATGGTTACAGAAGTGGCATCCAAATCAGATCTTCCAAATGATATAGAACCAAGAAATATGATCGTTAATGGCAAAATGTAACATTCTCCCGCAGACATGCTCATTGAGACAACTGCAAAAATGTTTGTAGCATTGGATGTCACAAGCCTATGTTCAATTGCCTGTACCAACACCGGAATTCCTTCAACTCCATGCTGCACTGCTAAAAACAAAATAGCATTAAGATGAAATAATCACCAATCAGGAAGTCAGGACTCTACTAACTGGCAAGATTGATAGCCAATTAGTGGCTATCTGTGCGATCGCAAAGGACCATTTCTCGCCTTTTCAGATCATTTGTCACTGAAGACAATTCAACGTCTCGTATGGTTGTAAGCTCCTGAAAAAATGTCATCTTTACCTTGGATTACGCGGCAGGGTTAAGGGTTCACATCATTTTGATGAATTGGTGAAGGTTGCCAATATCTGTTCTTACAATATAGTTACAGCATCAGTGGGATTCTCCATTGTCATGAAGCTGCAATGGAACACAATAAAATTGACAGAGCCCATGGCTCAAACATGCAATGCAAAAAATGAATTTGGTGTAGTTGTGATATTAGATATTTCGACCATAAATCCAAATGAGTGGTGGGCCATATCAACTGGGGCGGCATTTTCCGGCCGCGCTTGCTCCAAGAACGGAAAATGCCGCCCGAAGTCAACGGAACTTTGCATGTTCCTCCTCCCGCTCGCTATGATTTCCGGTGGCGAGTGTTAATGGAAAATTCAGCGTTTTTTATCTTTTTCGGATTAATCCCAGTCAAACACCTTTGCTTGCAAACCTCACGACATATTATCACATTGAATGACGTTCTGTTGATAGACACAGATGCCGAATAATGCAGTGTGTAAAGTATCTCATTAACAACACATTTCAGGTCATCTTTCTGGCTCGCAATGTGCTTCAGTTGCACTTATGAATCCACAAGGCAACAGCCCCTTGGATTCCATGCCCTCTCACTTTCTCGAAAAGTCTTCCATGGGGGACCTTATCGAACGCCTTGCTGAAGTCCATGTAAACCACATCTACCGCCTTTCCTTCGTCAATGTGTTTAGTCACATTTTCAAAGAACTCCAACAGGCTCGAAAGGCACGATTTGCCTTTGACAAAGCCGTGCTGACTATTCTTGAGCATACTAAACTTCTCTAAATGTTCATACATCCTGTCCCTCAGGATCTTCTCCATCAACTTATCAACCACTGAGGTTAGCCTCAACCGTCGGTAATTTCCTGGGCTATGCAAATTCCCTTTCTTGAATACAGGAACCACATCCGCAATCCTCCAATCCTCTGGAACCTCTTCCGTCTCCATCAACGACGTAAAGATCATCGCCAGAGGCTCTGCAATATCTCCCCTTGCATCCCACACTAACCTGGGGTACATCCCATCCGGTCCCGGCGACTTATCTATCTTGATGTTATTCAAAATTTCCAACACATCCTCTTCCTTAATGTCCACATACTCAATCTTTTCAGTCCGCCTCAATCCTGTAGTACAACCACCCAGGTCTTTTCCACCGTGAATACCGAGGTAAAATATTCAGTAAGCACCTTTGCTATTTCTTCCAGTTTTGTAAAGACTTTCGCACCTTCACTTTTTATAGGTCCTATTCCTTCACATCTCATCCTTTTACTCTTCACATATTTATACAACGCCTGAGGGTTCTCCTTAATCTTACCTGTCAATGCCTTCTCGTGAACCCTTCTGGCTCTCCTAATTTCTTTCTTAAGTCCCTTCATAAAAGCCGTATAATCATCCAGATCCCTATCACCGCCCAGCTCTCTGAAATTTTTGTACTCGTTCCTTTTCTTTCTCACGTGGTTTAGCGCAGCTTTCATGCACCACGGTTCCCGTAACCTACCAACACCTCCCTGTCTCATCGGAATGTTGTCATGCTGAACTCCAGACAAACATTCCTTGAAAATCTGCCACCTTACTTCAGTATTTTTCCTCGAGAATGCCTCCTTCCAATTTACGCCTCTAATCTCCTGCCTGATGGCTTCATATTTCCCCTTTCTCCAGAAAAACACTTTCCTAGCTTGTCTGATCCTATCTCTTTCCAATGCTAGCGTAAAGGGGATAGAATTATGATCACTATCCCCAAGATGCTCCCTCACTGAGAGGTCCGACACCTGTCCAGGCTCATTAGTCAGTACCAGATCGAGTACAGCCTCTCCTCTTGTAGGCTTACCCACATGAAGTGTCTGGAAACACTCCTGAACACACCTAACAAACTCCTCCCCATCCAACCCCCTTACCCTAGGGATATTCCAATCGATGTTTGGGAAATTAAAGTTTCCCATCACGACAACCCTGTTATTCCTGCATTTCTCCAGGATCTTTTTCCCTATCTGCTCCTCAACATCCCTGTTACTATTGGGCGGCCTGTCGAAAATACCCAGCAAAGTTATCGACCGCTTCCCGGTCTGAACTTCCACCCACAGAGACTCGGTAGACAATCCCTCCACGGCTTCCAGCTTCTCTACAGCTGTGACACTATCCCTGATCAGCAGTGCCACTCCCCCCCCCCCCTCTTTTGCCTCCCTCTCTGTCCTTTCTGAAACATCTGAAACCCGGCACCTGAAGTATCCACTCCTGTCCCTGTCCCGAAGTCTCCGTAATCGCCACCAGATCACACTTCCAAGCATCGATCCACACTCTAAGCTATTCCACTTTATTCACTACACTCCTGGCGTTAAAATAGACACATCTCAAACCATTGGTCTGAGCTCTCCCCTTTTCCATCACCCGTCTATTCTTCCTCTTACATTGTCTACAATCCTTCTCTATTTGCGGGCTAACCTCCTCGCTCTCAGTTACCTCATCACGATTCCCTCCCCCCAACTTTTCTAGTTTAAAGTCTCCCCAGTAGCCTGAGCCAACCTTCATGCCAGGATATTGTTCCCCCTGGGATTCAAGTGCCATCCGTCTTTATTGTACAGGTCACACCTTCCCCTAAATAGGTCGCAATGATCCAGGAACCTGAATCCCTGCCCCCCGCTCCAGTCCCCCAGCCACGCATTCATCCTCCATCTCACTCCATTCCTGCTCCCACGTTCCCTTGGCTCAGGCACCAATCCTGAGATCACTACCTTTGCGTTCCTCTTTCCCAACTGTCTACCTAACTCCCTATATTCTCTTTTCATGACCCCTTCTGTCTTCCTACATATGTCAGCGCTACGAATATGTACCACGACTTCTGGCTCCTCTCCCTCCCACCTCAGGATATCTGGGACGCGATCAGAGACATCCCAGATTCCGGCATCAGGGAGGCAGACCACCATCCGAGACTCCCGTCTGCCTCTGCAAAAACGCCTGTCCGAACCTCTTACTGTTGAGTCCCCGATTAATACTGCCTTCCTCCTGCTTTGCTTCGCCCTCTGCGTTACAGGGCCGGACTCTGCTCCAAAGACATGCCCATTGCTGCTTCCCCGAGGTGGGCTATCCCGCCCCAACAGTACTCAGACAGGAGTACTTATTGTGAATGGGCACATCCTCTGGGGTGCTCTCTATCACCCGTGCTTTCCCCTTTCTGGATGTTATCCCCTTGTCTGCCTGCCGTGGCCCTGGTGTGACCAAATGCTGAGAGCTCCTGTCTGTCACCTCCGCATTTTCCCTAACCAGACGAAGATCTCGAGCTGCAATTCCAATTCTCTAACACGGTCCCTTAGGAACCGCAGCTCGACATACCCATCACAGATATGGATGTCCAGGAGGCCCGGAGCCTCCAGGACCTTCCACATCCAACATTGGGAACAACAGACTGTCCTCACACACATAATGTACCTTTTCATTTCAAGGAACACAGAGAAATGTACTTGAGAATTATGCAGACCTCACCTCGCCCTTTCCGCCTAAGCCCTTAGAGCCAAAGCCCTTCAGCTCTCACTCTGCGCCCTTCTCAGTCCCTTCGAGCCAAAGCCCTTCAGCTCTCACTCTGCGCCCTTCTTACTCTGTTGCCCGCTCTCAACGCTGCCCGCTGAATAGTGTGGCCTGCTTTTAAATCTCCCATGCGCTGAAGAAGAGACAATGTATAAAATTCCTTGGGATTTTCCCTAATCCTGCTGACCAATGCTTTTTCTTGACGACTTTTAGCACTCCTTACTCCTTGCTTAAGTTTCTTTCTACTTTCCTTACATTCCACAGTTGCTTCGTGTTCTCCCAGTCTCCTAGCTTTGACAAATGCTTCCTTATTCTCTTTGACTATGCTCATAATATCTCTCGTTACCCAAGGTTCCCAAAACTTGCCATACTTATCCTTCATCCTTCCAGGCATGTGCCGGTCCTGGATCCCTGTCAACTTACACTTGAAAATATCCCACATCCCAGATCTTGCTGCCCTCAAACATCTCGCCCCAATCGACATTCTTCAGTTCCTGCCTAATATTGTTGTAATTAGCCTTTCCCCAATTTAGCACCTTAACTTGAGCACAACACATATCTTTATCCATCAGTAACTTGAAGCTTACCGAATTGTGGTCACCTTTCGCGAACTGCTCCCCTACTGCAACATCGACCACCTGGCCAGGCCCGTTCCCCAATACTAGGTCCAGTATGCCCCCTACACTCGCTGGACTATCTACATACTGTTTCAAGGAGCCGCCTGGCTGCTCCTTACAAACTCTGCCCCATCCACACCCTGGACTTTGTGAGTCCCGGTCAATATAGGGGTCGTTAAAATCTGCCACCACAACAACCCTGTTACTTTTGCTCCATGCCAAAATCTGCGCACGTATCTGTTCCTCTATCTCCTGCTGGCATTTGTATGGCCTCTAGTAAACACCCAACATTGTGACTACCCCCTTCCTATTCCTGAGCTCTGTCCATTTTTCCTCACTGTATGAGCCCTCCGAGGTGTCCACCCACTGTACAGCTGTGATAGTATGGTATTTGCTACCAAATAAACCTGTTTGACTTTAACCTGGTGTTGTGAGAATTCTTACTGTGCTTACCCCAGTCCAACGCCGGCATCTCCACATCATAGTCTCATTAACCAGTAGTGCAACTTCCCCACTCATTTTACATCTCCCTCTATCCCGGCTGAAACAACTATATCCTGGAATGTTAAGCTGCTAATCCTGCCCTTCCCTTAACCAATTCTCTGCAGTGGCAACCACATCATAGCTACCAGTACTAATCCAAGCTCAAAGTTCATCTGCCTCACTTGATACACTTCTTGCATTGAAACAAATGCACTTCAGTCCACCAGACCCTCTTTGATGAGCAACCTCACCTTGCCTGCTCTTTCTCAGAGTCTGTCTGGTCCTACACTCTGGTTCCCCTCCAGATAATTCACCTTGGCTTTTCTTCCCAGCCCCTGCCAAACTAGTTTAAATCCTTCGATGTGACACAATATTCATGCCCTTCCGCTTTAGATGCAACCCATCCTTCTTCTCCAGGTCCCAACCGCCCCGGACGAGACCCAAATGGTCCAGATACTTTGAGTTCGTGTCTTTATATGCCCTGCTTGTGAACAGAACTCCCACTAACCTGACGAAGGAGCAGCACTCCACAAGCTCCTGGCTTTTGCTACAAATCAAACCTGTTGGACTTTTACCTGGTGTTGTGAGACTTCTTACCAAGGAAAGGCAGAACAGGGGTCATCGTTAAAAAAAGAAGTCTCCAGTTTAAGACTTGGGTTGAGGATTTGCTTTTCTTCCTCAGAGCGCCATTGAACACATCCCCCCACACAGAGCAGGGACGGGTGCAGATTGGATGCAATCAAGACTGGTTCCACATTCAGATTAAAATGGAGGGGGACGAATTGGAGAGAGACATGGCGTGTGTGTGAATGTGTGGTGTGGGAAGGAATGGACAGACAGGGAAGAGGAGCTGAGGGCACATAGAGATAGCTGTGACCGCACTCGATGGCGGTTGTCGCTCCATTGGCCACGTCCTTTTGCAATGGCTTTCTTAAAATCATGTTGAGCTGATCTAGCGACGGGCCAAGTGTTGGAAGATGGGATTAGTTTAATGGTAGGGTGTTTCCCAAGTGTCAGTTCTGACTCGATGGGCTGAAGGGCCACTTCTGTACTGTAGGATTCTATGATACATAAAATTATATCTGCAGGTTGAGCTTTTCCTGCTTTGTCAATATCACTGACAACTGATGCAAGGGCCCAGCCTAATGCCCTTGAGAAATGGATTAGAATCCAATTAGGGGGGACAATGACAATGTGTTATTTTCACTGGACGAGTGAACTAGAGAACCAGGGTCATGATCGTCGGGCAGACGTTCGAATCTCACCACGGCAGTGGTTGAAATATGACAATAATTAAGATGTGGAATGAAAGGTCTGATGAGGGCTGGTGCGAATTGTTAAAAAAAAACATCCTTGCCACTCATGTCACTTTGGGTCCGGAATTCTGCCATCTCAACCCAATCTCGCCAACATGCAATTTAAGATGCAGAGCGATGTGTCTCTTAAATGCACTCAGAGAATGGCCTCGTAAACCATTCAGTTCAAGGGCGAGTGGGGATGGGTAACAGGATTTGCCCTTGCCAGCGAAGGTCAATTGAAGAGCAAATTGTAGTACAATTAAATATTTATGAATTAAATTTTTAATTAAAATTTTAGCCCAATAAACATTTTATAGATCAATTGCAGTCATGATTTACACCATATATGAAAATATATTCTATAACCTTTATGGCAAATATAAATGCTGTCAATGTATATGGAGAATATATATACAAAAAACATTCACCAGAATGTTGCTTGGCTTCGAATGCGTTGACTGTGTGAAGAGGTTGAATAAACGAGGATTTTTTTTTCACTAGAACGACGGAGGCTGAGGGGGATACCTTATACGGACTACAAAATTATAAAAGACATAGACAGGGTAGCTAGTCAGAAAAGTTTTCCCGGGTTGGAAGTGTCAATTGCAAGGGGGGCGGGGGGCACAGGTTCATGGTGAGAGGGGAGACGTTTCAAGATAATGTGCGGGACAAGTTTTTTCAAGCAGAGAGTGGTGAATGTCTGGAAAGCTCTGCCAGCGGATCTGTTGGCAGCAGTCACATTAGCAACATTTAAGAGACATCTGAATGGGTACATGGCCCAGTAAAGACAGAAAGTTGACTTCTCCAGTTTAGTTAGGGCATCATAATTGGCGCGGGCTTCCTGGGCCAAAGGGCCCGTTCCTGTGCTGTACTTTTCTTTACTCTTTCCTCTTTGTATAGCAAACATAATAAATAAATTGAAGGTTTGCAATTATACTTGTAACAAAGTTGCGAATCATATGTAAATACATCTTCAAATGCTTCAGAACAACAAGTTTAAAATCATATAAGCTGCTATGAGAAAATAAAATGCCTTCATGAAAGCTTTCACTGATAAGCAACACGGCCTTCAGCCTTCGAGAATTCATTAAATCCGACATCACGGAATCGGAGGAGGGAGTGAAATCCACACAGACCAATAAAAACGAGGGCATCACAAATAATCTGTAACAATGATGGATTAGGTCAGGTGAAATAAGCACGTTTTCACGCTAATAGGACATTTTAATTAAGTACACGTGAGGTGAGAGTGATTGGTTTTAATATTTGCACTTTATCAATGATAGAAGGTTAATCTATAATTGTTAGTGTATGGATTTAATGCCTGTACCTCGATTGGTGTATGGTAATTACTTACAATCGAAATTGAAACGATAACTGCTCGTGTAATCCTTAATTCTAGGCTTTCGCTCTTTACCGGCACTGTGACTGACCAAGGCCCTTGCTGTAGTTTGATTAAAACAGTTTTTTAAGAGATCTCCGTGAATTGGTCTGGTTACTTGAACGGTAAAGTCAATTCAAAGAATGACATCAAAGCCAGCAACATATGCCTATATTAAAAGCTTTGTTTAATTAGCAAGCACCAATTGAATACTGATGAGAAATGTGTAAGTATAATTCGATGCACTCAGACATCCTGTCTTCCACCTTCTTCCATCGGGAAAAATATGCAAAAGTACCAACCAACTCAAGAACAGCTTCTTCCCTGCTACCGTCAGACTTTTGAATGCACCCTCCTGGCATTAAATTTATCTTTCTCTACGTCCTAGCTTTGACTGTAACACTACATTCTGCAATCTCTCGTTTCCTTCTCTGTGAACGGTATGCTCTGCCTGTGTAGTTCGCAAGAAACAATACGTTTTACTTTATGTTAATACATATGACAATAAAAAATCAAACCAAATCAAATAAAATAAAGTGTTTAAAACATGACCAGGACATATATGTAAATGACGTGGCATCTCAAATGTTAAGAACCGCACTAATGTTAAATGCAAAGGTATCCCAAATCCCAAGAGGTTAACTTGGAAGATTGGTTCTTGGTGGTGTGTATTTTCAATTTATTATCAAGTGAAAAATGGTATGCAAGCCAGGGAGGAAATTGCCCAGTCGTGTGAAGAATTGAAAATAATATTTTCTAATTGAAAAGAAAATAGCAAAACACATAACAAGAAGGCCAATGATAAACTCTAATTCTTAGTTACACTTTTGGCTATATGAACCCGATATGAATTTATCCCTTGGCTCCCAAATATCTCCGTTCCCTGACCACAGTGATAGCTGGCTCTTCCCAAACACCTCCAATACCATACAATTCCATGAGCTGAATCCCACAGAGAATTAGCACCCACAGATTATTTGGCCACGTCTGGGAAGACCACCTTTCTTTCAATGGAGTGGTTTCTTCTTGGTTTGCGTTTGGCATTTCAGCCGTCTGCCCGTTGCGCAATGACTTCGTTTTGGGAGACTTTTTATGCAGGTTAGGATGCTGGCTTCTACTGTGTCTGTTTCTCAAGTTATTGTTTTATGGGGATACCGATTTTACCCGATTATGTTCCCCACAACGTGGAGCTGGCTTTTAGCGTTTAGGTATGCGTTTCCTTTTGTTTCTCCTTTGAAGATATTTCATAGATATACCATTTTTAAAATAACCATCGTTTCTTGACAGTGCAGAGTGAGATCTTTTGACACAAGGAAACTTCAACGATTTTCCAGAAGAACATCTTCCCCAGGCCTAAACTGCAGCCGCCCCCCCCCCACCCACCCCACCCCACCAAATCAATCCCAATAGCCCCACACGTTTACCATGGCTAATCTAACTAATCTTCATATCTCTAGACATTAAGGGGTAATCCACCTAACATACAGATCTTTGGACACAAAGGGGGAATTTAGCATGGCGAATCGACGGACGTTACACATCACTGCACTGAGAATATGCAAACTCTACACAGGCAGTCACCCAAGGCTGCAATTGAAATCGGATTCCTGGCGCTGAGAGGTAGTAGCGCTCATCAGTGTGCCACTGTGCTACCCAATGAACATTCTTGAATTGTAGACAGTTTTGTATCTCCTACTCACCGAGGCTAACAATTGCTTCTCTCACTGACATGCTAATTCGCATATCTAATTCAATTCAGACAGCCGCCTTAACCAACTCCCTGTGCAATTTTACTTGTTCCCAATTTCGTTTTTGATCATAATTTTCCCAATCCGTAACATAATCTCTTGCTGAGAAATGAATGTTGCAGTGGAAGAAGATGAAGCAATATTAATGAATCACATGAAGAACAAAGAAAGAACAAAGATCAAATAACAGTACAGCAAAGGAATGAGGCCTTTCGGCCCTCCAATCCTGTGCCGCTCCTTGGTCCAACGAGACCAATCGTTTGTATCCCTCCATTCCCAGGCTGCTCACGTGAATATCCAGGAAAGTCTTAAACGATGTCAGCGTGTCTACCTCCACCACCCTACTTGGCAGCGCATTCCAGGCCCCAACAGCCCTCTGTGTAAAAAACATCCCTCTAATATCTGAGTTATAATTCGCCCCTCTCACCTTGAGCCCGTGACCCCTCGTGATCGTCACTTCTGATCTGGGCAAAAGCTTCGCACCGTTCACACTTTCTATCCCCTTCATAATCGTGTACACTTCTATTAGATCTCCCTTCATTCTCCGTCTTTCAGGGGAGAACAACCCCAGTTTACCCAATCTCTCCTCATGGCTAAGACCCTCCATACCAGGCAACATCCTGGTAAACCTTCTCTGCACTCTCTCTAACGCCTCCACGTCCTTCTGGTCGTGCGCCGACCAGAACTGGACGCAGTAATCCAAATGTGGCCTAACCAGCGTTCTATACAGCTGCATCATCAGACGCCAGCTTTTATACTCTATACCCCGTCCTATAAAGGCAAGCATGCCATATGCTTGCCTTTAAAACTTCACCTCGTGAAGCTTTAAGATCTGTTGTAGATATGCAAATTTTAAATTCAACTGCTCATCAAGCTAAGAAACAGCAGCAGGACTGTTTAAATCGAACTCGGTTATCTCACCCGTCTCTGACTTTGTCCATCACATTTTCTATTGGAAGTATCATCCTTGGTCAGGCTAAATTATTCGTGGGTCACATACAGCTTCCGCCCTGCATTAATCTGACCATATGTATCAATCTGCTTACTATATATTAACTTCTGTCCAGTAGCCGTTAAGTATCAGCCCTCTTGCTGGCTATAAGAACATTGGTTCACGTTTTGTGTGTGATTACCATCCTCGTGTTCAATTTCCTTTGACTCCCCCCGACTCTGCTGAGGGCAATATTATATGTGCCCCAAAGGCAGCATAAATTAACAAATCTAGTGAAATGTAATGTATTTTCAAGACACCCATACTTTTCCCTGTTTCTGCAAACCGATCTCCCTGAAACGCTTTGGGAAGACAAAAAACATAGAAGCATCGAATGTAAGACCAGGAGCCGGCTTTTCAGCCCATTGAGCCTGCTCCACTGTTCATTACGATCTTGGCTGATTATCCCATTGAGTCAACTCTCCCCGATTTCCACACATATCCTTTGATCCCCTTCAGCCCAAGAGCCATATCTAACTGCTTCTTGAAAACGTATAATATTCTGACCTCAACTGCATTCTGTGGTAACTAATTCCACAGACTGATCACTCTCTGGGAAGAACAAATTATCCTTCTCTCTGTCCTAAGCAGTTAAGCCTGTATATTTGGACTGTGACCCCTGGCTCTGGACACCTCCCCCATGGGGAACATCCTTATAGGTTTCTAGGAGATCCGCCCCCCACCACCCATCTATTCTACTGAACTCCAGCAGATGGTAACATTAACGACTCAATTTCTCATACATTAGTCTCGCCATGCGACTAGTAATGCAGCAAATAAAGATTCCAGTCTTGATATTCAAAATATTACCATTCAGTGTCATGAACATGACTCACCGAGGTAGAGCAGAAACAGCAGCAGAGTCATGATGTCACTCGGTGACATTCAGGAAAGGAGAATGCAGTATTCGTATGAGACAGATTTAAGTGGATGGGAGAGATGATTGAACAGTAAATAGGCATCTAAGTCTTAATTAGAGAGTTATTTTTAGGAAAGAGTGAACCCTTTAACTGTCCCTCAATCAATCTCCATCAGTGAGAAATTATTTCAAACACTCAGCAGCACCGCTAAATACAGCGCGATTTACATACTACCTCACTGCGACCATGACAAGATTTGAACCCAATCTACTTGCATATCCGCGATGATCACCGTTTATTTTGTACTCCAATTCTTCCCTTTCAGCAGTTGCCGAGTATGTGGATGCATTGCCTGTCTCTTTAAGAGAACACATCATAAGTGAGTCACCTGCCCAATGGAAAGTGAGAATGTGTGATCACACCGGAGGGCCACTTCAGGTCACTCTCATTCCCCCGTAATACGCACCCGCATAATTTTCCAACACATGCCCATCGCTAAAAACTGCACCACGACAGGATAGGTAGTATACACATGCCTGATACAGTACTTAGTCACACACTTTTGAGTTTGATATAACCGTTCCTTTGACAGGATCAAAGGGAGAAAAGGTGACTATTCAGCCTATCGATCTTGTTTGTTATTATTTATTCACTTTAGAGGGCACTTTACAGTCAAGCACATTGATGTGGATCTGGAGTCATCCAATGAGGTCATAAATGGTCTGTGGCGTAACTTCATATTCCTGTTTTTCGCCCATAAACCTTAATAAGATTGCCTAACCAAAATGAATCCATCTCATTTTTTTTAGATCAACTGATCTAGCATCATCTACTTCTTGTGGAAGAAGGTCCCAAAATTCTACCACCCTTGTTGTGCAAAGGTGCTTTCGAACAATTCTCCTGAACGGTCTTGCCCGAATTTGTAGACGGTGGCCCCTAATTCGAGAATCACCAAAGAGTGATAGATTCTCTTCCCCCAACCTCTCTTTCCCTTTTAGTTCCTTGAAAACCTCGAACAGATTACCACTTTACCTTCTGAATTCTAGCGAAAATCGACCTGATATGTAAAATCTCTCCTCATAATTAAACTTCTCAAATCCAAATGTTAATTTTTGTAAGCCTACGCTCTCAAAGCTAATATATCCTTCCCAAGAGACCAGATTTGCTCACAATGACTCCAAGTTGTTTCCAACTTCAGCATTCTCATACCCCAGTCACATCTATATGAAGGCTTGCATTCAATTAGCCCTCTTGATTATATTCTGCCCCTCGACATGACATTTTCAAAATCTCTGCGGCTGAAACCCCAATTCTCTATGGGAATCCATTGTATTTAACTTCATACCATCGAGAAAGAAAGTGAATCTTTTGTTTTTGGTGCAAAATCAATAACCTCGTACTTGCATCAATTCAAAATTTTCCTGCCACAGTTTTGCCCATTTACGTAAGTCCCTCCATATACCCTTGTAATGTTATGCTATTATCTACGCTGTCCACAAAACCGCTAACTTAAAGGCGTCATCAATTTGTATTAGATGATTGTATATGCAATTACGAAAGTCATTAAAAAAAAAGATGATGAACAACTGTGCCCCTAACACACACCCTTGTGGGACACCACTATTCAGACCCCGTTAATTTCAGTACCTACCCATTATCATTACTTTGTGTCGCCTGTCACTCAACGAATTTCGCAGTCATGTCAGTAATTTGCCCTCAAATCCGTGAACTTCTGCCTTAATTAAAGTTCTTTCATATTGGAGCTTTCAAAGGCATTTTGGAAGTCCATGTGTACAACATCCAGAGACAGTGTTCTGTCCACTACACCAGACGTCTCAGAAAAAAAAAATCAGCGAGGTTTTCCAGGCCTGACCTCCCTGTCAGGAACCTATGCTGGCTCTCCCTGGTTAACTGAAAGATTTGTAGGCAGTTTAAGAACCCCATCCTTCATTGTCGACTCCCAACAATATCCCACCGCAAATGTTAGGCGAACTGGTCTATAATTCCCATGATATATTGTTCTGCCTTTCTTCAAAAGCCTTGTAACATGCCAGATTGCTTACCCGACCCTTCTAATGAAGTTTTGCTGCGTGGGATATCGTGCTATTAGTCAAGTTGCTTCCTCCTCGGTGCCAGGTACAATCTGCTATGAGGGATGTCAACCCCTGTGGAAGCACGCCTTGCAACCGCGTACTAATCAAGTGCTGCTCGCAGTGTTGAACCTGCCGCACATCCGTTTTTAACCCTTTTGCGATGGCCAAGTAACTGAGAGACGTCTTCTTGTTAGTACACTGACATTTATTCGCGCACACAATCAATACTAAGTTAGTTACAGAATACTAATGTTCAAGTTCAATACTAGTCCTTCAATTAACTTTTGTGTGCCTGACAAGAACCCATAGAACATAGAACATAGAAAAGCTCCAGCACAAACAGGCCCTTCGGCCCAAAAGTTGTGCCGAACACATCCCTACCTTCTATACCTACCTATAACCCTCCATCCTATTAAGCTCCATGTACTCATCCAGGAGTCTCTTAAAAGATCCGATTGAGTTCGCCTCCACCATCACTGACGGCAGCCGATTCCACTAGCCCACCACCCTCTGTGGGAAAAACGTACCCCTAACATCTCCCCTGTACCTACCCCCCCCCCCCCCCCCCAGCACCCTAAACCTGTGTCCTCTCGTAGCAGACATTTCCATCCTGGGAAAACGCCTCTGAGAGTCCACCCGATCTATGCCTCTCAACATCTTATATACCTCTACTCGGTCTCATCTCATCCTCCGTCTCTCCAAGGAGAAAAGACCGAGCTCCCTCAGCCTATCCTCATAAGGCATGCCACTCAATCCAGGCAACATCCTTGTAAATCTCCTCTGCACCCTTTCAATCTTTTCCACATCCTTCCGATCGTGAGGCGATCAGAACTGAGCACAGTACTCCAAGTGGGTCTGACGAGAGTCTTATATAGCTGTATCATTATCCCCGGACTCCTAAACTCAATCCCTCATAAAGACCCATGCAGATATTCGCCGATACCTGTCTCCGTAGTCCTCTGCATAGTCTGGTCCTTTGGTCTGGTCTAATACTTTGGATCTTGTTTTCTTCCGTCTTTAGTGTATGTCTCTCATCGTGCTAGTCGTTGTTGGCACCGTTGCAGTCTTTCTTGGGAGAAGTGAAAGAAAGGCATTTACATTGTGCAGCATCTTTTAGACCTCATTGGTTTCCCGCACGTTTTTGTTATTGCCAATCAAAGGATCAGTTCAATAAAGTGCAATCAGGTGCTGCCACACCGATCTCTGTGTGTGCATCCAACGGCCATGGCTGTGGGTGCTGGAGCCACATAGATTATACCGCTCTCCCAAACAAAGTGTTCAAACGCCCGTGTGTTTTGTAAATAACCCAGTTTGACCAAAAAGTGTCCATTGTCCTTGTATTCGAAGTCTGTAGCTGCAGCGTGCTTATCTCTGTCCAATTTATTTTGAGGCTGCAGCCTGTACCTGTTCAATTGTCACAATTATAACAACAAATCGTCATCTGAGACGGCTCATTTGGGCACAGCAGCATTGCTGATTGGCTGAAACAGAATCATTTGAAACATACTCCGACAGTCATGAAAATTGAATGCATTGAGTGAAAAAGGTTTGAATCTGAACTGGTAATAGTCTGAATTCCGAAAGTGTTAGACAACTGCTGTGTTCATTTGAGAAAAAAACGTAACCGACATAATTGCACATAGAACATAGAACATAGAACATTACAGCGCAGAACAGGCCCTTCGGCCCACGATGTTGCACCGACCAGTTAAAAAAAAAACAAAAAAACAAAAAAAAAAAACTGTGACCCTCCAACCTAAACCAATTTCTTTTCGTCCATGAACCTATCTACGGATCTCTTAAACGCCCCCAAACTAGGCGCATTTACTACTGATGCTGGCAGGGCATTCCAATCCCTCACCACCCTCTGGGTAAAGAACCTACCCCTGACATCGGTCCTATAACTACCCCCCCTCAATTTAAAGCCATGCCCCCTCGTGCTGGATTTCTCCATCAGAGGAAAAAGGCTATCACTATCCACCCTATCTAAACCTCTAATCATCTTATATGTTTCAATAAGATCCCCTCTTAGCCGCCGCCTTTCCAGCGAAAACAATCCCAAATCCCTCAGCCTCTCCTCATAGGATCTCCCCTCCATACCAGGCAACATCCTGGTAAACCTCCTCTGCACCCTCTCCAAAGCCTCCACATCCTTCCTGTAATGTGGGGACCAGAACTGCACACAGTACTCCAAGTGCGGCCGCATCAGAGTTGTGTACAGTTGCAACATAACGCTACGACTCCTAAATTCAATCCCCCTACCAATAAACGCCAAGACACCATATGCCTTCTTAACAACCTTATCTACTTGATTCCCAACTTTCAGGGATCTATGCACACATACACCTAGATCCCTCTGCTCCTCCACACTATTCAAAGTCCTCCCGTTAGCCCTATACTCAACACAACTGTTATTCCTACCAAAGTGAATTACCTCACACTTCTCCGCATTAAACTCCATCCGCCACCTCTCGGCCCAACTTTGCAACCTGTCTAAGTCTTCCTGCAGACTACGACACCCTTCCTCACTGTCTACCACAGCACCGACTTTGGTGTCATCAGCAAATTTGCTAATCCACCCAACTATACCCTCATCCAGATCATTAATAAATATTACAAACAGCAGTGGCCCCAAAACAGATCCCTGAGGTACACCACTTGTAACCGCACTCCATGATGAATATTTACTATCAACCACCACCCTCTGTTTCCTATCCGCTAGCCAATTCCTGATCCAATTTCCTAGATCACCCCCAATCCCATACATCTGCATTTTCTGCAGAAGCCTACCATGGTTACTGATTGTTTCTTCCCATATCACGAATTGGTCAATACGTAGTTGCTGGAGGGAAGGTGTTGTTGAAGTAATGTCATGGGGATGTCAGGCTTCTGCTTTAGTTTCAGCTTGTATTCTGTCCAGAAAAATAGCTCCGAGAATGAATCGTTTGTTATCAGTTCGAATTCCAGAAACAAAATGGTGATGTGTCGAAATTTTGTTTCATTAAGAACAGCGAGAAAGGATCCGAAATAGGGCGAAAAGAAAAACTTTGTGGATCCACACATTTTGAATGCAAAGGGTGTGAAAAAAAATCACAAGTAAGTTACCGGGACTGGAAGGTTTCAATTGTAAGGACAGGCTGGTTAGGCTGAGACTTTTTGCCGAGGAGCGGAGGGGATGATGGATAACCTTATAGATATTTATAGAATTATGAGGGCCAGAGCCGAGGTGAATATCCGAGATCTTTTTTTCACAGGGCAGGGGAGTCCAATACGAGAGGGCATAGGTTTAAGGTGAGAGGGGAAAGATTTAAAAGGGATCCGAGAAGAAACGTTTCAACGACGAAGGTGGCACATATGCGGAATGTGCTGCCAAGTAGCAGAGGCAGGTTAAATGACAACTTTTAAAATACATTTGAACAGGTATATGGATGGGAAAGTTTTAGAGGGATATGGGCTAAACAGAAGGAAATTGGAATAGCTCAGTTTAGAAAACCTGGTCGGCATGGATGATTCGTGCCAAAGGGCCATTTTCCTTGCAGCAGATATCGATGATTCTAAACATACAGACGTAGAGTAACCCAGAGAGAGGGAAATGATCGGACAGTCTTCTCTGTTTCCTCAACTCATCTAATCTCGTCATGTGCTCTCTATAATGACAGAGAGATGGAGTTACTTGGCAGTTGGTGGCACATTAGGGATAAGAATAACTTCAGGAATCCTGAAGAACACAGATTTAGCACCAGCAGCAGAAGAATAGAAAACATTCAAGAGTTACATGAAACTCTCTTATGAAGACCACCGGTTTGAGGTCTGTGACCAGTGGTGTTCCGCAGGGCTCTGTACTGGGACCTCTGCTATTTGTGATATATATAAATGATTTGGAAGAAGGTGCCACTGGTGTTATCAGCAAGTTTCCGGATGACACAAAGATGGATGGACTTGCGGATCGCGATGAGCATTGTCGGGCAATACAGCAGGATATAGATAGGCTGGAAAATTGGACGGAGAGGTGGCAGATGGAATTTAATCCAGATCAATGCGAAGTGATGCATTTTGGAAGAAATAATGTCGGGAGGATTTATACAATAAATGGCAGAGCCATCAAGAGTATAGAAACACAGAGGGACCTAGGTGTGCAAGTCCACTAATCCTTGAAGGTGGCAGCACAGGTGGAGAAGGTGGTGGAGAAGGCATATGATATGCTTGCCTTTATAGAACGGGGTATTGAGTATAAAAGCTGGAGCCTGATGATGCAGATGCATAGGACGCTGGTTAGGCCACATTTGGAGTACTGCATCCAGTTCTGGTCACCACACATCCAGAAGGACGTGGAGGCGTTATAGAGAGTGTAGAGAAGGTTTACCAGAACGTTGCCTGGTATGGCGGGTCTTAGCTATGAGGAGAGATTGGGTAAACTGGGCTTGTTCTCCCCGGAAAGACGGAGAACGAGGGGAGATCTAATAGAGCTGAACACGATTATGAAGGGGATAGATAGGGTGAACGGTAGGAAGCTTTTTCCCAGATCAGAAGTTATGATCACGAGGGGTCATGGGCTCAAGGTGAGACGGGCGAAGTATAGCTCAGATATTGGAGGGATGTTTTTTACACAGAGGGTTGTGGGGGCCTGGAGTGCGCTGCCAAGTAGCGTGGTGGAGGTAGACACGCTGACATTGTTTAACACTTTCCTGGATAGTCACATGAGCAGCCTGGGAATGGAGGGATACAAACGATTGGTCTAGTTGGACCAAGGAGCGGCACAGGATTGGAGGCGAAGGGCCTGTTTCCTGTGCTGTACTGTTCTTTGTTCTTTGTTCTTTGAATTATTTGAGCTTTAAGCACACGGGTCATTTCGGAAACATTGAAAACATGTCGTTCTCCTAAACACTGACTGTAACTACCATACTAAGAATGGGATTGCACATCTGCTCGATTTACGAGACTGATGTCAAGAAACACCCTCCCAGGATAGTATAATCAGTCTCTAAGCAGGAGATTATTTCCAGATCACCACTGGCCATTTTTGAACCGTTATTGACATCTCCTACTCGGATCTGAAGTGAGTTACCTGTCTTTCACATGACTCGGGCAAGAGTTTGTTGTGAGGAAATTAACGATAATATATCGGGGAAAATAGACAATTGTAAAGAGCCAGTGGGCGCGAGAAATGGCTTTGTAAAAACAGGAATGAACTGTAAAACATCTGTGCAAAACATCTGAAAATTAGCGTTCGAGCCACAAATCCTGTTTGTGAATTGGCCCAAATCTTTGGTGCCACACACTGCTAAATTGATGTGAGGCTTTGCTCAGTGTCTTTCTTTTCCTGTTTAGAAGATATTTGAATGTTCCATCATGTGGCTCGGTTATGCAAAAGTGAACATTTGGCAAACAGAGGGTGGCTTTTGAATGTGAGAGATTTAGATAAATAAACAATTCTTTTTCAGAGTAAGTGATCTGATACATTTTCATAAAGTGTGCGAACAGGAGAAAGGCAGAGAGAGAGTGATAAAGAGATGGATAAATGTGTTGAGGGCAAGAAGCTGGTATACGTGAACCTGCATCCTTTCTGGGGAAAAATGCTGTGTATTATCTGGCACAAAGAAAAAAACTGGTTAAAATTGGCGCTCAGCAGCATGAAGTTTTGGTCGCCTTTGTCTCGAACAATTGCACACAGAATGACACTGTGACACGTAAAATAAAATATGAGATTTGGAAGGAATAGAAACAGATAAATAAAGAAAAAACAGGAGAGAATCCTAATCCTCCATTCAGTGTAATAATTGCTGAGCATCTATCTCAGCACCATACTTCCACTTTCCCCCCACACACATTGAGATACTGAGAGACTCGGAATTTCCATCTTAAGTATATTCAGTGACATAACCACCATGGATTTCCGTGGGAGAGAATTCCACAGGTTCTGAGCACTCTGAGTGAAGAAAGTCGTCCTTATCTCAATCCGTGCGGCCGACCCGTATCCTGAGACTATGGCGCCATGTTTGAAAGGAATAAATATCCCTGAGTCCATTCTGTCCAGCCCTGACAGTATTCTATATGTTTCAATGAGATGTCTTCTCATTCTTCTAAACTCCAGCGAATACAGGCCCAGTTAAGCCAGCCTCTCCTCATGAAACAATTCCAGTATGCCAGAAATTAGACAGATGCATTCACGTCTCATTGTGTTTCTTTCTTCAATGAATATGATGCTGTTTTAAGTTAGGTGGTACCTCCTTAAACATGTAATTTTGCACTGCGGCATTCTTACTGTTTAAAATGCATTGAAATCTCAGATCAGCCACACAATGCCTTTATTAGAATGGAGATTGTGTTTTTTTGTAATATTTACATCGCTAGTTTCAGAGGCATTTGTCTCACCCAAACCACTTTTGCACGGATGTTTAAATTGTTCCTTGCCTTCAACATTCCATTTGACGCATTGCTTGAACAAACTGCACCCACTACTCGACATAATTCGGGCGGCATAGTGGCCAGTGGTTGGCACTGCTGCCTCACAGTGCCAGGGTCACGGCTTCGATTGCGAGCTTGGGCCACTGTCTGTGTGGAGTCTTTACGTTCTCCCCGTGTCCAGGTTCCATCTGGGTGCTCCGGTTTCCTCCCATAGGTTGAAAGACATGCTGTTAGATTAATTGGCCGTGTTGAATTCTCCCTCAGTCTTAGCGAACAGACACCGGAGTGTCTGGCGATTTACGTCGTAACTTTATTGCAGTGTTACAAGCCTGCTTTAAACATTAATTGAAAAAACCTCCATGCAGCGGTAACTAAAGTATCCCAGTACCAATTTCGCTCAGTCAGTTCCATGCCAGCCCCTCAGACAAATCCAATCCCCTCTGTCACTAGAACCTGCCTCCCTCAGTCACTGTATCCCTCTCCCCTGAAACACTATGTCCCACTCACCTTAGCCATTATATCCCACACTCCTCAGTGACTAAAACCCACTCCCCTTCACCACTAATTTCGACTCCGCTCATTCATTGCAACCTGCTCTTTTTAGACGCTCTCTCCCAATCTCAGTCACTATGTACCACTCCTCTCAGTCAGTATGTCCCACTCCCCTCTGTCAGTACATCCAACTCGCCTTAGTTACCAAAACTAATTTCGCTCAGAGAGTACCGATCACTCCACTAAGCCATCACACCCCACTCCCCTCAGTAATTGTAACCACTCAGTCACCATATCTAAATCACAGTGACGACATCCCACTCCCCTCAGCCACTGAGCCTGTGCATGCCAGTGGGAGAGAGACTGCAGCTGGAGTGAGATTCCAGCCAGAGTGAGGGCATCAGGAATTTGGAGATGAGTGGGAATGCGGTGCCGAGGGCAAAGAGGTGCTCATCTACGGGAGAGGAGGACCAGCGAAGGGGACTCTAGGGCAAGTGAGAAGTAGAAGGAAGTTGAACCATGTCTTCACAGCCAGTAGGTAAGTGATTCGCTGCGGACTGATAGGTAGTTTTTTTTCTTTTCATTTTTTCTTTCGGCATTTTAATTGTTGTATATTGCTGTAGTGTTTCGGTGCAACTTCTGTGATTTATAATTAGTAAGGTTATATTGGGTCGGAACGAGGAGCAGGGAAGAAGGACAATAGAAAGTTGGATATAGTATCAATCAAAACAATTTCAACACTTTAATTTAAAGGGGTAAAATGTGACAGGAGAGCTCCAAGCCATGGTTTGCTCCTCTTGCTCCATGTGGCAGGCTGGGGATAGTTCCAGAGTGGTGGGTCAGCAGGTATGCAGGAAATGTCTCCAGCTACAGCTTTTGGAAGCTCAGGTTTCAGAGCTGGAACGGCGGCTGGAGACACTCTGGAGTATCTGGGATGTAAAGAGCCGGTGTTGGACTGGGGTAAACACAGTAAGAAGCCTCACACGCAGGTTAAAATCCAACAGGTTTATTTGGTAGCACAAGCCACTAGCTTTCGGAGTGCTGCCCCTTCATCAGGTGAGTGGAAGTTCTCTTCACAAACAGGGCCTAGAAAGACACAAACACAATTTACAAAATAATGGTTGGAATGCGACTCTTTATCGGTAATCAAGTCTTCAAGGTACAGACAATGTGAGTGGAGAGAGGTTAAGCACAGGTTAAAGAGATATGTATTGTCTCCAGCCAGGACAGTTAGATAGATTTTGCAACCCCAGGCTATTCGTGGGGCAACAGATAGTGTGACATGAATCCAAGATCTCTGTTGACGCCGTCCTCATGTGTGTGGAACTTGGCTGTCAGTCTCTGCTCAGCGACACTGCATTATCGTATGTTGTGAAGGCCGCCTTGGAGAACACTTAGCCGAAGATCAGAGGCTGAATGCCCGTGACCACTGAAGTGTTCCCCAACAGGAAGAGAACACTCTTGCCTGGTGAATGGGTTTAGGTCACAGTATCTGTAACCCCCACGACTTACCTTGGCTTGCAAAATCACACCAACTGTCCCAGCTGGAGGCAAGACACATCGCTGTCACCTGTGCTTAATCCTCTCTCCAATCATATTGTCTGTACCTTTAAGATTTGATTACCTGTAAAGACTCGCATTCCAAACATTATTTTGTCAATTGAGTTCGTGTCTTTATATGCCCCGTTTGTGTAAACAACTCCCACTCCCCTGATGAAGGGGCAGCGCTCCGAATGCTAGTGGATTGTGCTACCAAATAAACCTGTTGGACTTTAACCTGGTGTTGTGAGACTTCTTACTGTGAGCATCAAACAGTCAGAGTGTATAGTGGATAGCACATATAGAGAGGTGGTCATACTGGAGGCTCTGACTCAGCAGGCAGGAAGGGAATGGGTGACCACCAGGCAGAGGAAGAGAGATGGGCAGACAGTGCAGAAATCTCATGTGGTCATTCCCCTGCAAAACAGATATTCCGCTTTGGAGAATATTGCGGGAAATGGCCTCTCTTGGGAAAGCAGCAGAAGCAACCAAACCCTTTACATCACTGTTGGTTCTGCTGCAGAGGGGAGGGGTAAAAAAGTCTGCCTTTGCAATAGTGAAAGGGTAATCAATTGTAAGTGGAATTGATAGCCGTTTCTGTAGCTCCATACGGATGTTAATGTGCCTCCCTGTGCTACTGTCAAGGATGTCTCAGACCGAGTGCAGGGCATTCTGGAGGGGGAAGGTGAACAGCCAGTGGTCGTGGTACACAGCGGTACAAACGACATAGCTGAAAAAAAGGATGAGGTCGTAAAAGCAGGACATAAGGTGCTGGGAAGAAATTTAAGAAATCGGACCTCAAAGGTACTGATTTCAGGATTACTACCTGTGCCGCTTGATGGTCAGAGAAGAAATGACAGGACATATCGGATGAATACTTGGCAGAAGAGATGGTGTCAGGGGGAAAGTTTCGGATTCCTGGTGCTTGGGGATCGGTTCTGACGTAGATGGTCGTTGCACAAATTGGACAAGTTACATATGGGCAGGACTGGGACTGTTGGCCAAGGCGTACTCTTTGTTTGAGTGGTTTGAGAGGGTTTCAACTGATATGCCAGGGAAGACGAACACATGTCAGGAGTCAGATAAGAGGGAGCAAGACAAAATCGAAAGGTAGAAAAGGGAATAAGAAAATTGATAGAGAAACAAGAACAAAGTTCACATCGATTGGGAAAATCAAATTCGCCACAATGCCGGAGAGGACGAATTCGTGGACCATATCACGGATGGATTTCTTGACCAATATGTGGAGGAACCAACGAGAGAGCAGGCCATTTGAGACTGGGTACTGTTTAATGAGAAGGGATTCATTACCAATCTAACGTTACGAGACCCCTTGGGGGTGAGCGATCATAACATGACAGATTTTGAAATCGAGATGGAGATTGAAGTAGTTGATTTGGACACTACGTTGCTCAATGTTATTAAAGGAAACGATGCGAATATGAGACGTGAGTTGGCCTTGATTGATTGTGGTGAGTTATTTCAAGATATGACAGTGGAAAGGCAATGACAAACATTGAAGGGATGCATGGTGTGCTGCAGCATCTGTTTAAGAGTAAGAGTGCCCATCCATGGCTGACAAAGGAAATTAATGAGAGTATCCAGTGGGGCTTTTGTGGAGAAGCTGCTGTGGAGCGAAAGTTAAACCCCAAACACTCCATCAGTGTTTTCCTCCCTCCCTCCTCCTCTAACCAAAAAAAAAAGGCAGGAGGAACACAGGCAAGGGCGAGGTGAGTTGAGATTATTTTATCCATTTACCTGTATAAGGGCAATTTGGCAGGTAGAGCAATGGCATGCTCGTCCTGCCAGTGGTGGGCATTAAGGGAGCAATCTAGTTCTCCCTGACAACTTTGTCTGCAGGAAGTGTGTCCAGTGGCAGATCCTCACAGACCGCATTGTTCAGTTGGAGCAGCAGGTGCATGCTCTGCGGAGCATACAGGAGGCAGAGAGCGTGATGGACACTAGTTACAGGGAGGTCGTCACACCACAGGTTCAGACAGGTGACCGCCAGGAGTTGCAGGCAGTTAGTGCAGGAGTCTCATGTGCCTATTCCCCTTTCAAACAGGTATATCATTTTGGATACTGTTGTGACACCACAGCTGGTCGTGCTGAAGGACAGGGGCGGGCAAGGAGCAAGCGAGCAGAATTAATAGGGGACTCGCTATTTAGAGGCACAGACAAGCGTTTCTGTTGCCGCAATCGAGATTCCAGGATCGTGTGTTGCCTCCCTGGTGCCAGGGTCTAGGGCGTCACTGAGCGGTTTGCAGGACACTCTTCAAGGGGAGGGAGAGCATCTAATTGTCGTTGTACTTATTGGTACCAACGACATTGGTAGGAAAAGGGACAGCGGTCCTGAAATGTGAATACAGAGAGTTTTGCACAAGGCTAAAGTGCAGGACCTCGAAGGTAGTAATTTCAGCAGTACTACTGCTTCCACGTGATAGTGAGAGTAAGAATAGAAGGCTTAGGCAGACGAATGCCTGGCTTGAGAGCTCGTGCAGGGGGCAGGCATTTAGATTTTTGATCATTGGAATATTTTCTGGGGAAGGGCTGACCGGTTCAAGAGGGATGGGTTACACCTGAACTGGAGGGGGACTAACATCCTGGGGGAGAGATTTGTTCGAGCCACTCGGGAGGTTTTAAATTAGTTTGGCAGGGGGTGTGGGATCCAAAGCAGTAGTAAGACAGAGGAGAAGTTTGAGGACAGCACGAAAGATAAAGAGAGCACATTAATTAGTAAAGGCAGTGTCAGTAATCCTAGCATTAGACAGATCAGACAGAAGCAAGACAGAGAGCAAGGTAACATTTCGTCATTTAACAAGCATTCAGATAGATACATGGGTACGATGGGTACAGAGGGTTATGGACCAAATGTGGGGAATTGGGATTAGCTTCGGGGTTTAAAAAAATGGGTGGTACGGGCAAGTTGGGCCGAGTAGCCTGCTTCCATGCTGTGAACCTCTATGACTCTATAAAACAAATACTATCTGCGTGAGTGAACTGGCCAGGTCTGCCCTTGGATACGTATCTCTATCATTCTATCCGATCTAAGGAAGAAGCATATAGATTGGCCAAGAAAAAAAATAGATCTAATGATTGGAAGCAGTTTAGAGTTCAGCAAAAAAGGACCAATTAATTGATTAAGGGTAAAATACAGTCCGAATGTAAGCTTTCAGGGATCATAAAGACTAAGAGTTTATCTCGATACGTGAAGTGAAAGATGTTGGTGAAGACAAATGTAGGTCTCTGTCAGAGAAACGGGGGAATCTATAAAAGAGGACAAAAACATTTTTGAGCCACTGAATTCATACTTTGGTTGTAAAAACGTATTTAATCCGTATTTACTGAGGAAACGGGCATGGAGACTACGGAAATAGGGCAAACAGGTAGGCAGGTCATGGAACCTTTACAGATCAAAGGGGAGGAGGTGCTCGTTGTCTTGAGGCAAATCAGAGTTGATAAATCCCCAGGACCGGACAGGGTATTCCCATGGACCTTGAGGGAAGCTAATGTTGAACTTGCAGGGGCCCTGGCAGACATATTTAAAATGTCAGTATTCACGGGGGAAGTGCCGGATGATTGGAGAGTGGCTCATGTTGTTCCGTTGTTTGAAAAAGGTTCCAAAAGAAATCCGGGAAATTATAGTCCAGTAAGTTTAACGTCGGTGGTGGGTAAGTTATTGGAAGATGTGATAAGGGATAGGATCTACAAATATTTGGATAGACAGGGACTTATTCGGGAGAGTCAACATGGCTTTGTGCGTGTAGGTGATGTTTGACCAATCTATTAGAGCTTTTCGAGGAGGTTACCAGGAAAGTGGATGAAGGGAAGGCGGTGGATGTTGTCTACCTGGATTTTAGCAAGGCCTTTGACAAGTTCCCTCATGGGAGGTTAGTTAGGAAGGTTCAGTCGCTAGGTATACATGGGGAGGTAGTAAATTGGATTAGACACTGGCTCAATGGAAGAAGTAAGAAGTCTCACAACACCAGCTTAAAGTCCAACAGGTTTATTTGGTAGCAAATGGTACTTGCTACCAAATAAACCGGTTGGACTTTAACCTGGTGTTGTGAGACTTCTTCCTGTGTTCACCCCAGTCCAACGCTGGCATCTCCACATCAATGGAGGAAGCCAGAGAGTGGTTGTGGTGGATTGTTTCTCTGAGTGGAGGCCTGTGACGAGTGGTGTGCTGCAGGCATCTGTGTTGGGTCCATTGTTGTTTGTCATCTATATCAATGATATGGATGATAATGTGGTCAATTGGATCAGCAAGTTTGCTGATGATACAAAGATTGGAGGTATAGTGGACAGTGAGGAAGATTTTCAAAGCTTGCAGAGGGATTTGGAACAACTAGAAAAATGGGCTGAAAAATGGCAAATGGAATTTAATGCAGACAAGTGTGAGATATTGCACATTGGAAGGACACACCCATGTAGAACGTACAGAGTAAATGGCGGGACTCTGAAGAGTGCAGTTGAACAGAGGGATCTGGGAATACAGGTACAACATTCCCTAAAAGTGACGTCACAGGTGGATACGGTTGTAAAGAGTGCCTTTGGTACATTGGCCTTTATAAATCGGAGTATCGAGTATAAAAGTTGGAGTGTTATGGTAAGGTTATATAAGGCATTGGTGAGGCCAAATGTGGAGTATTGTGTAAAGTTTTGGTCACCTAGCTACAGGAAGGATGTAAATAAGGTTGAAAGAGTGCAGAGAAGGTTCACAAAGATGTTGCCGGGACTTGAGAAGCTGAGTTACAGAGAGAGATTGAATAGGTTGGTACTTTATTCCCTGGAGCGCAGAAGATTGAGGGGAGATTTGATAGAGGTGTATAAGCTTTTGATGGGTATAGATGGAGTGAATGCAAGCAGGCTTTTTCCACTGAGGCCAGGGGAGAAAAAAACCAGAGGGCATGGGTTAAGGGTGAAAGGAGAAAAGTTTTAAGGGAATATTAGGGGGGGGGGGGGCGTGGCTTCTTCACGCACCGATTGATGGGAGTGTGGAATGAGCTGCCGGATAAAGTGGTAAATGCTTTTAACATTTAAGAAAAACTTGGACGGGTTCTTGGATGAGAGGGGTTTGGAGGGATATGGTCCAATTGCAGGTCAGTGGGACTAGTCAAAAATGGTTTGGCACAGACAAGAAGGGCCAAAAGGCCTGTTTCTGAGCTGTACTTTTCTCTGGTTCTATGGTTCTATGGTTCTCTTTGCATAAAACAGCACAAAGATCAAATGCCAGAAATGTTGGAGAGTGCAAGATTTAGTGAGGGAAGAACTGAGGGAGGTGAATAGGGAAAATTGATGGCATTGAAGGCAGATAAGTCCGTAGAGTCTGATAATTTTCATCACAGAGTTCATTACTCAGTGGCTCTCCAAATGATGGATGTATTGGTGGTCATCTTCCAGGATTCTATATACTCTGGAATAATACCTGGAGATTGGAGCGTAGCTAATCTCACTCCAATATTCAAAAAGGGAGGTAGAGAGAAAACAGGGAATTATCGACCAGTATCTTAGCAAAGGAAACGGGGACAATTCTCGAATCCATTATCAATGGCAGAGCATTTAGAAAGCAGTGGCAGGATCAGACCGAGTCAGCATGGATTTATGAAGGGGAAATCATGCTAAACATATCTGTTGGAATTCTTTGAAGATGTCACTCGTAGAGTTGACGAGGCGGGGCGAGTTGATGTGGTGTGTTTGGACTTTCAGAAAGCGTTTGACAAAAAATCCCGCGTATAAGATTCTCTTGCAAAGTTAAAGTGCATGGGATTGGGCAAAGTGTATTAAAATGGATAGAAAAGTGGTTGGCAGAAAGAAAATAAATAATAGAAGCTAATGGGTGCTTTTCAGATTGGCAGACAGTAACTCGTGGGGTGCCACAAGGATCGGTGCTGGGACCGCAGTTATTCACAATATATATTAATGGTTTGGATAAATGAACAAAATGTAGCAACTTAAACTTTGCGGTTCATACCAAGTTGGGTAGAGCTTGAACTGTGACGAGGATGCAGAGATCCCTCAGAATGATCTGGACTGGTTGGGTGAGTGGTTAAACCAATGGCAGATGCAATATAATTGGGATAACTGTGAGGTTATTCACATTGGAAGCAAAAAAACGGGAGATCACTGCCTGAATAGATGTCAATTGGCAGAGGGAGTGTGCAGCGGACCTCGGTGTCCTGGCCCAACAGGCACGGAAGGTACAGCAGCTGCAGCAGGTGGTAAAGTAGTAAATTGGCATGTTGGCCTTCATTGCGAGAGGTTATGAGTACAGGATGTATTGTTGCAACTGCAAAGGGCCTTGTTGAGGCCACACCTGCAGTATCGTGTGCGGTATTGGTCCCCTTTTCTGAGGACGGATGTTCTTGCTGTTGAGGGAGTGCAAGGAAGGTTTACCAAACTGATCCCAGGAATGGCGGGATTCATGTACGACGAGAGGTCGACTCGGTTCGGATTGTTTTCACTGGAGCTCAGACGGATGGAGGAGGGGGGATCTCATAGACAATTATTATGTTCTAACATGACTATAAAGGGTAGAAAAAGGGAGGATATTCCCGATGGTGGAGGAGTCCAGAACCAGGGGCCATAGTCTGAGGATTCAGGGTAGATCATTGACGACGAATATGAACTGACATTTCTTCATCCAAAGAGTGGTGGGCCTGTGTAATTCATTACCACAGGCAGCAGTCGATGCCAAAACATCGAATATATTCAAGATGTCGCTGGTAAGCTCTTGGGGCGCAATAGATCAAGGGTTAAGGGGAAAAACTAGGATTATGCTATTGAGTGAGATGATCAGCTATGGTCGTAATGAACGGTAATACAGGCTTGAAGGGCCAAATGACCAACTCCTGTGCCGACCTTCTATATTTCTATGTTTGAAATTAGAATCATAGAAACCTTACAGTACAGAAAGAGGCCGTTCGGCCCAACGAGTCTGCACCGACCACAATCCCACCCAGGTCCAACCCCCATATACCTACATATTTCACCCACTAATCGCTCTAACCTATGCATCTCAGTACACTAAGGGGCAATTTTAGCATGGCCAATCAACCTAACCCGCACATCTTTGGACTGTGGGAGGAAACCGGAGCACCCGGAGGAAACCCACGCTGACACGAGGAGAATGTGCTAACTCCACACAGACAGTGACCCAAGCCGGGAATCGAACCCAGGTCCCTGGAGCTGTGAAGCAGCAGTGCTAACCAATGTGCTACCGTATCGTTTCTTCTACACCCACTCTCCACAGTCATTGCAAACCACTTCTCTCAGTCACCACATCCCTCCCCCCTCCCCCCTCCCCCCTCCCCCCTCTCAGTCACTACATTCCACTCCTGTCGGTTGCTAGTTGCCAATCCCACAGTCACTTCATCCCAATCCCCTCACTCAATACATCTCAATCAGCTCAGTCACTACATCCCAATCCCAATCACTCAATTCATCCCACTGCCCTCAGTCACTGCATCACACTCCCCTCAGCCACACAATCTCACTTACCTCAGCCATCCATCCCTCTCCCACGAGTTATTATATCCCGCTCCCCTTACTCGCTAATTCCCACTCCCCTCGGTCACAACATCCCACTCCTCTCACTCACTATATCCGCCCTTGCTTTGTCCAAGATGTCCACTGTGCTCAAATGATGAGACCTGCCTCTTTAAGGTAACTCGAGAAGTATGACAGGTTCAGTAGAGCGACCTTTGATCTCGTTTAAACTCACGCCCACTGCTTCGATCAAAAACAATTGGAACTCCCCTCCATCCCCATGGGTCCCCACTGTACTGATCAACAAAGAACAAAGAACAATGCAGCACAGTAACAGGCCCTTCGGCCCTCCAAGCCCGCGCCGCTCCCCGGTCCAGGATTGAATCCTGAATCCAGGATCTCCGCCCAATTTTCCAGCCTATCTACATACTAATATCCTATCCACCGAGCTGTCCCTCACAGCTGCGATGCTTTGTTCATCACAACCTATTAACTCACCCCCACCGCCCCATTCCAGACCATGTGATCTCCAGGGGGAGGCGAAAACCCAGAGTGAAACCCAGATGTTCTGGAATTTAATTTAGAATTTGCAGAGCACAATTCCAGTGACAAATCCCAATTGTGTCAGTAATGCGCCCATATTGAAGATTATAGACAATATATTTGGGAACTTTTACTGTCACAGAGAATTCGTAGATTATATCCCACACAAGGCATTGACGTGTCAGTGTTAGGCAATGTTATGCACAGTCGATATTTATGTCAGTCCCGTTCACCAATGATGCTTGAAATTAAAGTTTAGCACAGGGTCCTAGTCGTCATTTAGCCATCTCAAACAGGAACAACACTGAATGTTTGGCGCATTGCCATCTCACAATATTATAATTTTGAAAATGGAAACATACTGCCAGCTCTTTGACTTCCTCCTGCCTTGTTTGAATGTGTGTGTTCTTTGTTACTGATATGAAAAACTTATTGTTCTCATCAACAAACATTCTGTGGCAAAAAGCACTTCCTCCTCATTGTTTTTACAACTGACAGATTACCCAAAGTTACTTCATCTGCTTATTGAACATCTTTGACTCTTCTTCCATTGGCTTCACTGATTTTGTACACGTTTTACCTCTCATAATTAACCAAATACTATTCGGAGAGATATCTACTTTGAAAATCTCCTTATGAGATTGACGAGAGTTTAAAAAGATCACTGGACGGCACGGTACCATAGTGGTTAGCAGTGATACCTCATAGCTCCAGTAGCTTTGGGGTATTTCCGGCCTTGGCTGACTGCCTGTGCGGACTTTGCACGTTCTGCCAGTCATAGAGTCACAGAGGTTGACAGCATGGAAACAGGCTATTCGGCCCAACTTGTCCATCTAAGCTAATCCCAACTGCCAGCATTTGGCCCATGTCCTCTGTACCCATCGTACCCATGTAACTATCTAAATGCTTTTTAAAAGATATAATTGTTCCCCCCTCTGCTACTACCTCTGGCAGCTTGCTCCAGACGCTCACCACACTCTGTGTGAAACAATTGCCCTTCTGGACACTTTTGTATCTCGCCCCTCTCACCTTGAACCTCTGCCCTCTAGTTTTAGACTTCCCTACCTTTGGGAAAAGAGATTGCCTATCTACCATGTCTATGCCCCTCATTATTTTATAGACCTCTATAAGGTCACCCCTCAACCTCCTACGCTCCAGAGAAAAAAATCCCAGTCTATACAGCCTCTCCTTATAACTCAATCCATCAAGTCCCTGTAGCATCCTGGTAAATATTTTCTGCACTCTTTCTAGTTTAATAATATGCTTTCTCAAATGGGGTGACCAGAATTGCACACACTATTCCAAGTGTAGCCCTAAAAATGTCCTGCACAGCTTCAACAAGACGTCCCAACTCCTGTATTCACTTTTCTGACCGATGAAACCAAGCATGCCGAATGCCTTCTTCACCACCCTGTCCACCTGTCAATCCACTTTCAAGAAGCTATGAACAGGTACCCCTCGATCTCTTTGTTCTCTAACTCTCCCCAACGCCCGACCATTAGCTGAGTAAGTCATGTCCTGGTTCAATCTAGCAAAATGCATGACCTCGCATTTGACGAAATTGAACTCCATCTGCCACTCGTCAGCCCACTGGCCCAATTGATCAAGATCCCGCTGCGATTGGAGATAACATTCCTCACTGTCCACCATGCCACCAATCTTGGTGTCATCTGCAAACTTACTAACCATGCCCCCTATATTCTCGTCCAAAACATTAATATAAATGACAAATAACAGTGGGCCCTGCGCTGATCCCTGAGGCACACCGCTGGTCACAGGACTCCAGTTTGAAAAACAACTTTCCACAACCATCCTCTGGCATCTGTTAAGAAGCCAAGTTTGTCTCCATTTAGATACCGTGAGGTTTAAATTCATGTAACAACATACCATGCGGTACCTTGTCAAAGGCCTTGCTAAAGTCCTTGTAGACAATATCAAATGTACTGCACTCATCTACCTTCTTGGTTACCCCTTCAAAAAACTCAATCAGATTTGTGAGACATGATTTTCCACTCACAAAGCCACCATGACTGTCCCTAATCCGTCCTTGCATTTCTAAATGCCTGTAGATCCTGTCTCTCAAAACACCTTCCAACAATTTCCACGCCACCGATTTGAAGCTAACTGGCCTGTAGTTCCCTGTAGCCCTCTTTAAACAAAGGCACAACATTTGCCAGTCTCCAATCTTCAGGCACCTCACCCGTGACTATCGATGATTCAAATATCTCGGCTAGGGAACCCACAATTTCCTCCCTAGCCTCCCACAACGTCCTGGGATATACCTCACCAGGTCCCGCAGATTTATCGAACTTGAAGCGCTTTAAGACTTCCACCACCTCCTTCTCTGTAATATGCAGACTCCTCAAGACATCAATATATAATTCCCCAAGTTCCCTAACATCCATGCTTTTCTCAACAGTAAATACTGATGAGAAATATTCATTTAGGATCTCACCCATCTCTTGTGGATCCGCACATAGATTACCTTGTTGATCCTTAAGAGGCCCTACTCTCTCCCTTGTAACTCTTTAGCCCTTTACGTATTTGTAGAAGCTCTTTCGATTCGCCGTTGCCTTATCTGCCAAAACTATTCCGTGTCCCCATTTTGCCCACCTGATTCCACTCTTGACTCTACTCCTACACTCTCTATAATCTTCAAGATATTCCCTTGATCTCAGCTGCCTCTGCACGTCATGTGCCTCTTTACTCTTCTTGACCAGAGCCTCAGTATCCCGAGTCATCCAGGGTTCCAGGGTTCCCGACTTTTGCCAACCTTGCCCTTCACTCTAAGAGGAATGTGTTTAACCTGAACACTGGTAAACAGACTTGTGAAAGCAGACCACTTACCAGACGTCCCTTTTCCTTCCCACAGACTCCCCAAATTAACTTCTGAAAGTTCCTGCGTGACACCATCAAAATTGGCCTTGCCCCAATTTAGAATATTAACTTTTGGAATCAACCTATCATTCTCCATCGTTATTTTAAAACTAATAGGATTATGGTCACTGGTCCCAAAGTGATACATCACGAACACCTCTGTCAACTGCCCTTCCTTATTTCCCAAGAGGAGCTCAAGTATTGCCCCCACTCTCGTCGGGCCATCCACATACTGAATGAAAAATTCCTCCTGAATACACTCGACAAATTTCCCTCCATCCAACCATCTAACACTATGGTTGTCCCAGTCAATGTTGGGAAAATCAAAATCTCCGACTATCACCATCCTATTTTTCTTGGAGCTATCTGTAATCTCCTTACATATTTGTTCCTCAATGTCCCGCTGTCTATTTGGGGGCGCATGGTACAACCTTATCAAAGTGATTTCCCCCGTCTTATTTCTCAGTTCTTCCCATATCGGCTCATTGGCCGAACCCTCGGATATATCCCCTCTCATACGGCTTTGATGCTTTCCTTAATCAAAAGCGCAACTCCCCCTCTTCCCTGCTGTTCTATCTTTGCAATAGCATCTGTACCCTGGAACATTAAGCTGCCAGTCCTGTCCCTCCCTTCGCCATGTTTCAGTAATTGCTGTAAAATCCCAGTTCCACGTACCCATCAATGCCCTGAGTTCATCTGCCTTGCCCACCAGGCCTCTTGCATTGAAATGAATGCAGATTAATCTGTAGTTCCCTTTCTCTCTGTCTTGCTTCTTTCAGGACTGTCTGGTACTAGGATTACTGATACTACCTTTACTAATTAATGTGCTCTCTTTAACTACCGTGCAGTCCTCAAACTTCTCTTTTGTCTCCCTACTGCTTTGCATCCCACCCCCCTGCCAAACTAGTTTAAACCCTCCCGAGTGGCTCTCGCAAATCTCCCCGCCAGGATGTTAGTCCCGCTCCAGTTCCAATGTAACCCATCCTTCTTGAACAGATCAGCCCTTGCCCAGAAAAGATCCCAATGATGCAAAAATCTAAATCCCTGCCCCCTGCATCAGCTCTCAGGCCAGACATTCATCTGCCTAATCCCCCTATTCCTATTCTCACTAGCACGTGGTACCGCTAGTAGTCCTGAATTCACGACCTTCGAGGTCCTGCACGTTAGCCTTCTGCCTAACTCTCTATATTCAGATTTCAAGACCTCAACACTTTTCTCACCTTGGTCGTTGGTAAAATATGTACAACGACTTCTGCCTACTCACCCGCCCCCTTAAGAATGCCCTGCAACCGCTAAGAGACGTCCTTTACACTGGGACCACTGAGGCAACACACCATCCTGGAATCTCGATTACGACCACAGAAACGCCTGCCCGTGCCTCAAACGAGCGAGACCCCTATTTCTACTGCTCGCTTGCTCTTTGCCTGGCCCCTACCGACAGCTGAACCAGCCGTGGTGTCACAGGCCTTGCTGCTGCTGGTATCTCCCTCTGACATGCTATCCCCCTCAACAGCATCCAAAATGATATACCTGTTTGTAAGAGGAATAGACACACGATAACTCCTGCACCACCTGCCTGCCTCTCCTGGCAGTCACCCATCTACCTGTCTGAACCTGTGGTGTGACAACCTCCCTGTAACTAGTGTCTATCACACTCTCTGCCTCCGCAGTGCATCCACCTTCCGCTCCAATGGAACAATGCGATCTGTAAGGAGATGCAACTGGACACACTTCCTGCAGAAAAAGTTGTCAGGGAGACGAGATTGCTCCCTAATTGCCCGCATCTGGCAATAGGAGCATGCCACTGCCCATTTTGCCCTTATATGGATTTTAAAAATTGCAACAAAAAAAATGCAACTCACCTCTCATTTGCTTGTGGTCCTCCAGCCGATTTATTTTTGGTTAGACGAGGAGGGAGGTAGGGGAACACCGAAGTAGTGCTGGGGTTTAACTGGCCCTTCACAGCAGCTCGTCCACAAAGTACCTTCTGGTCACAGTGTCTGAGCTTAAGCAAATATGACCTGCAACCGCCAATCACCTTCGCCAGTAAATTAGTCTTGTACTCACAGTTCCGGTCAGCTCTGCCCTCTGACCACTCCCTGCAGACTAGGCCGCGGATTCCCAAGGTAAGTTAGTTTTATACTCACAATTAAACTTAGCCAGTGTCCGCATGGGTTTCATCCGGGTGCTCCGGTTTCCTCCCAGTCCAAAGATATCCGGGTTCGGTGTATTGACCATGCTAAATTGCCCTTGTTGCCCCAAGAGGTGTTGGTAAGAGGGCTTAGCGGGGAATCTCTGTCGGGTTACAAGGATAGGCAGGAGGTCGGCCTGGGAAGATGCAATGTCAGAGATCTGGTGAGGACACAATTGGCCGAATGGCCTCCCCCGCATTGTCGGGATTCTATTTATGATGTAATTGCCGAATTCAGGCTCTAATCTTTTCCTCAGTGCACATCTCAAATCTCAGAAAATTTATGTTTCCTAACAAACGTCCATCTGGTTATGAACAAAAACAGAGATATGTCCACTTCCCTGTTTATCACTGACACTGGTTGTCTACAATTTGAAGGAATGCAGCAACACTGTAAACCATTGATGGATGACAATGTTTCAGCTAACCAGTACTAATTTAGGGAGTGATGATTGATGTGCTTTAACTGAGGATCAGACAATCTCCCTACTTACGGCATGTGAGACTCAGGAGGGAGCGGATGAATGGAATCTGTGTCTCATGCATTCACACCCTTTTTATAAATATGGCCATCAATCAGGTGTGAATAGAACTTACAATTTCAGAATTGGTCACTTGATGTGCATAGCGTAAGAACTGTGTCACTACAGGGAACAATACAAGGCCTGTTTGGCATGTTAGAAAACATTACACACAAGGAGGCTCAAGAGGGACATGGTGAAGAGTATCACAAAAACACAGAATTAACGATGTTTGACAAGACGAACAGATAGGTCGCCCAGCAAAGAAAACAGCTCTGATATCACATCTTATGATCGAATGACATGGTTCTCTGAAAGAACAATTCACCGCGTGTAACTTTCCCTCCTTCTTACCGCATCCCTAAAATATTCCTCCTTTTCAATGAATAATATTAATCCCTGTTGAAATCTTCCATTAGCGATTGATCTGAAAGGGACAGCCAAGACGCAACACATTGCTGTGTATCTGGAGTCACATGTTGGCCAAACAAGGTCAGGATGGAAGGTTTCCTTACCGAATGAATATTTGTTTTAATTTACTCGTGGTATCTGTGCGTGCTGGCAGGCAGTCATTTGTTGTCCATCTCTCGTTGCCCTTGCTCAGAGTTGAAAGCCAATCATATTGTTGTGGCTTTGGAGTCACATGTAGACAATATCACGTCAGCACAGCAGATTTTGTTCCCTGAAGGACATTTTACATGATTTATTAATGTCACGTTTATTGGTATACAGTGAAAACTATTGATTCTGGCACGCCATAAAGACAAAACGTGCCGTACAAAAGGAAGGAACAGAGAACGTGCCATTCGTAATTTTACAGTCATAGCTAGGGTGGAGAGAAAGATCAACTTAATGCGAGGTAGGTCAATTCAAAATTCTGATGGCAGCACAGAAGAGGTTGTTTTTGAGTCTGTTGGTGCGTGTCCTCAGACTTTTGTATTTATTTCCTGACGAAAGAAGGTAGAAGAACATATGTCCGGGGTGCATGTGTTCTTGAATATGCTGGCTACTTTTCAGAAGCAGCGGGAAGTGAAGAACGTGTCAATGGATGGGAGGCTGGTTTGAAAGATGGACTGGGCTTGGTTCACATACCTTTTTATTCCGGTCTTGGGCAGGGCAAGGGCCATAGCAAGCTGCGATACAACTGGAAATAATATTTTTTTGTGGTACATCTGTTGATGTTGGTGAGAGTTGTGGTGGATATGCCAAATGTCCTACTTAAAGACCTGAAGGTCTCGACCATGGCATGGTAGCACAGTGCTTAGCTCTGCTGCTTCACAGCTCCAGCGACCTGGGATCGAATCCTGGCTCGGGTCGCTGTCTGTGTGGAGTTTGCAGATTCACCCTGTGTCTGCGTGGGTTTCCTCTGGGTGCACCGGTTTCCTCCCACAGCCCAAAAATGTGCGGGCTAGTTTGATTGGCCATTCTAAATTGCTCCTTCGTGTCCCGGGATGCATAGGTTAGACTGGTTAGTGGGTAAATATGCAGGCGTATGTGGATAGGACCTGGGTGGGATTGTGGTTGGTGCAGACTCGATGGGCCGAATGACCTCTTTCTGCACTGTAGGATTCTCTGATTTCTACAAAATAACCATTGACGTTCACAGGGACATGGTCTCCACTGCACTTCCTGAAGTCAATGACAATCTCCTTCGTTTTGTTGACATTGAGGGAGAGAATATTGTCGTTGCACCTGTTTGCTAGATTCTCCATCACGATTACTGTACTGTGTCACGTCATTGTTTGAGATCCGACCCTAAACATTGGTGCTATCAGCAAAATTGAAAGTCGCGTTGGAGGGGTATTTGGTCATACAGTCAAAGGTGTATAAGGAGTATAGTAAGGGGCTGTGGACACAGCCTTGCGGAGCACCAGTGTTTAGGATGATCGTAGATGAGGTGTTGTTACCTATCCTTATTGATTTTGTCATTGGGTTCGGAAGTCTTGGATCGTGATGCAGAGGGAAGAGTCGAGACCCAGGCACTGAAGGTTGGAGATAAGTCTGGTAGGAATAATGGTGTTAAAGTCTGAGCTGTAGAGAATAATTAGGAGTCTAACATGTTGTCTTTCTTGTCTTGGACATCCAGGGTTGAGTGTCGGACCAGGGAGATGGAAACTGCTATTGACCTGTTGTGGCGATAGGTGAATTGCTGTGGATCCAGGCAGGCTGGGAGGCAGCAATTGATTTGCGCCATGATTAACCTTTCGAAACATTTCATAATGATTGATGTCAAAGTCATTGGACGAAAGACATTAAAGCACGTTACCTGACTTTTTTTTGGTACAGGGATTATGGTCATCTTCTTGAAGCAGGTAGGGACTTCAGCTTGGTGTAAACAGAGTTTGAAGATTTCTGAGAATGCCCCTGCCAGCTGATCTGCACAGGAACTCAGTGCTTGGCATTATTGATTCAAGTGGTATTGTCCATCAATCAACAATGGTTTTATGTTCATCAGTAGATTCTTCATTCCTGATATTTTATTCCTTAACATTATGTTCACATTTCACCATCTGCCTTGAAGGGATTCAACGCCGGGTTCCAGAATTTTAGCTGAGTTTCTGGATTAATAATCTAGCAGTAATATCACTCGGCCATCGTCTCCCCAATTCTATAGAAACCCTACAGTGCAGAAGGAGGCCATTCGGCCCATCGAGTCTGCACCGACCACAATCCCACCCAGGCCCTACCCCCACATATTTCCCGCTAATCCCTCTAACCTACGCATCTCAGGATTCTAAGGGGCAATTTTTAACCTGGCCAATCAACCTAACCCGCACACCTTTGGACTGTGGGAGGAAACCGGAGCACCCGGAGGAAACCCACGCAGACACGAGGAGAATGTGCAAACTCCACACAGACAGTGACCCGAGCCAGGAATCGAACCCGGGAACCTGGAGCTGTGAAGCAGCAGTGCTAACCACTGCGCTACCGTGCCGCCCAATTGAATCAAACGTGTTTATACAACAATCAACATGGTCACTTTGAGAGTTGTAATTCCAGGCTTTGTTTTGATTTCCAATTTCTCCATCTGCAGTGGTGGGATTTGAACCTGGGTCCCCAAGACATTACCCGGATTTACTTGATAACTAGCCCAGTGACAATACCACGATAACACGAACTCCGCACAGAATTCCACATCAGAACAACACTCTGAACGGAAAAAAATCCTCATGTCGTTATTGAATTTTAATCAGTTACATTTAATGTGTGCCCTCTGGTTCTCGATCCACACACCAATTGGAAAAGTTTTTTTTTTTCACCTGTACATTCTGTCGAGGCATCTTATAATTCTGAATGCATCCAGTGAATCTCGGCAGCTGGGGAACACTCACTGTTTAATCATTGGGTGTTTGGATGATGAATCTAGAAAGGATTGGGTGAACTATTGATTGTTTGGAACAACAGAGTAGAAAGTGGAGTTCACCTCTGTCCATAGGGTTCCAACTGTGGGATAGATTTTAAGAACAATCTTTCCCGAAATCCGTAATGAGATCAATTTTGCTCCTGTAAACTAACTTGCCTTCAGTTGAGCTCTATGATGGGATGTGATTGGAACTCAGGAAGCATATGTAGGGCGGCACGGTAGCACAGAGGTTAGCACTGCTGCTTCACAGCTCCAGGGACCTGGGTTTGATTCCCGGCTTGGGTCACTGTCTGTGTGGAGTTTGCACATTCTCCTTGTGTCTGCGTGGGTTTTCTCTGGGTGGTCCGGTTTCCTCCCACAGTCCAAAAATGTGCGGGTTAGGTTCATTGGCCATTCTAAATTGCCCCTTAGTGTCCTGAGATGTGTAGGTTGGAGGAATTGGCAGGTAAATATGTCGGGATATGGGGGTAGGGCCTGGGTGGGATTGTGGTCGGTGCAGACTCGATGGGCCGAATGGCCTCCTTCTGCACTGTAGGGTTTCTATGATTTCTATGAATATTTTGGTCAGCAATGGGCAAGGAGATACATTATTAAATGTTCAATGATGCAGTGTTTAGAAGAGAATTTTCCAGTCTTTATTGTTAGTGCAATATCCCAATCCCCTTATCGGTCGAATACTGAGTCAATCCCCGCTCCCCAGATTATCCCCATTTAAGATGATTCTGGTTCACCTGAGGAAATAACTTACACTGTGTTCAAATTCCACCGTCTGTACGGAATGTATTTTCGGGGAAAATGAACATTTCCCAGTCTCTTAATGTTAGAACCTCTGATTTGACTTGAAATGAGTTATTATTGTCACATGTATTGGGATGAAGTGAAACATGCTGCTTATTGCACTCTATGCAGCCACAGCATACCGTTCACAGAGTACATAGAGGAGAAGGATAGGAGAGAGTGCAGAATGTAGTGTTACAGTCATCGCTAGGGTGTACAGAAAGATCAGCTTCATATAAAGACGGTCCATTGAAAAGCGGCATAGCAGCAGGGAAGAAACTGTTCTTGAATCGGTTGGTACATGATCTCAGATTTGTGTATCAGTTTTCCAGGTGAAAGATGATGAAACCGAATATGTCTGGGGAAGGTGGGGTCCTTGATTATTCTGGCTGCTCTTCTAAGGCAGCCGGAAGTGTAGACAGTGTCCATGGGTGGGAGGCTGGTGAGTGGGATAGGCTACGTTCACAATCCTTTATAGTTTATTTCTGTCTCGGTCACAGCAGAAGCCATACGAAGATATGATGCATCTGGAAAGGATGCTTCCTATGGTGCATCTGTAAAAATTGGTGAGAGTCACAACGGCATTTCGTTAGCCTCCTGATAAAGCAGAGATATTGGTGGGCTCTCTTATCTGCAGCATAGACGGAGAGGAACAAATACATGTTGGCCAGGATTCTCTCAATCAATTTCGAAGTGCCAAATTTGCGTTGAAAATGGAGTAATTAACGCTGTGTTTCTTGTAGCGCGATTTTCAAATTGAATCTCCCTCACTCTGAGCACGACAGATTGCCCGAGTTTGAATCACGATAAAATTCTGTGGGCGGGGTATTTTCCCGCTGGGGGGGCCGGCCAGTGTGCTGAGCAGGCCACTGCGCTTGCGCCGATCTGTCAAAGCGGAGGCCGGCCTGTTTTGGCTCTCCATCCGCTTCAGTTTCCCTCTGTCTCCATTTCACATCCACCCCACCCTTTCTATTCTCCCTCTGCCTCTCTCTCTTTCACTCAGGGAAAAATTGCATGTTCGGATATAGGTCGTTGTTCCCTTTGCTCCTATTTCTCCATCCATCATTCTCACTCGTTGTCTCTGTCCACACCTCCGTTTTTTTCCCTCCCTCGCATCTAATCAGCGTTGAAATGAGTGATGACACATTTTTTCTCTCTCTCCATTTTTTTAAATGACACATCACATTGATGTGGGTAGAAATATTTTATTGATTAAATGTTTAAAGACACACACACAAAGCTGGGGAAAGAAAATGCTGCAGAGTGACATGGGGAAAAAGATAAAGGGAGAGAGAGAGAGAAGGATGAAATGGGACATAATTGGGGAGAATTCTCAGACAGAGGAATAAAGGTGGAAAGAGAGATGAAGTGGCTGGAGAGTTACATCAGGGAAGACACGGGGGAGATACGTGGAGTGGGGAGAGAAGAAAGAAACAGGAGACAGACAAAGGAAAGAATCTGGAAAAAATAATCAGAAAACCTGGGGCAGAAACAGAATGGGAACATTTGGATAGATAAACACAAATGTTGTGTCTGAACTTGCGAAAACTGAACTCTAATGTCCTCTGTGGATCGTATTTAAAAGTTAATTTCATTGCTTCGATCATCCCCCATGTATATTTGTAAGCATAACAAACCTTTAGACAACCTATATTACATCTGTCAATACATTCTGTCTCACTCACCAAATGGTTAACGTGTTTGTGACTAATTGGAAGGTCATACTGTTTTAACCCCTGGGGTTCATACGCGACGCCCCCCACCCATGAACTAACAGCAAGTGCTTTACAATATTTACAACAGTGTCCCCAATGAGTGTGTCAGTATTCACAAACAGTTTTTTGCGAGTTCCTGTATTCAGAGCAGTTTCCCTGGGACTGTGTCAATATTTACAGAAGTGTCCCTGGGGCTGTAGCCGTATTTACAAGTGTGTCCCTGGATCATGTCGGTATTTGCAACAGTGTCCCCCAAGGAGTGTGTCAGTATTTACAGCAGCTTCCCCAAGCAGTTTGGACGGCATGTTGGCACAGTGGTTGCTGTGACCCGAGTTCGATTCCAGGTTTGGGTAACTGTCTGCGCGCAGGTTCTACATTTTTCCGGTGTCTGTGTGGCTTCCCTCTTGTTTCCTCCCACAGTCCATCGATGCAACATAGAACAGTACAGCACAGAACAGGCCCTTCGGCCCACGATGTTGTGCCGAGCTTGATCTGAAACCAAGATCGAGCTATCCGATTCCCTATCATCCTGGTGTGCTCCATGTGCCTATCCAATAACAGCTTAAATGTTCCCAAAGTGTCTGACTCCACTATCACAGCCCGCAATCAATTCCACACCCCAATCACTCTCTGCGTAAAGAACCTACGTCTGATATCCTTCCTATATCTCCCACCATGAAACCGATAGTTATGCCCCCTTGTAATAGCTCCATTCACCCGAGGAAATAGTCTTTCAACGTTCACTCTATCTATCCCCTTCATCATTTTATAAAACTCTATTAAGTCTCCCCTCAGCCTCCTCCGCTCCAGAAAGAACAGCCCTAGCTCCCTCAACATCTCCTCATAAGACCTACAGTCCAAACCAGGCAGCATCCTGGGAAATCTACTCTGCAATCTTTCCAGTGCTTCCACATCCTTCTTATAGTGAGGTGACCAGAACTGTACACAATATTCCAAATGTGGTCTCATCAAGATCCTGTACAGTTGCAGCATAACTCCACGGCTCTTAAACTCCAACCCCCTGTTAATAAAAGCTAACACACTGTAGGCCTTCTTCACAGCTCTATCCACTCGAGTGGCAACCTTTAGAGATCTGTGGATATGGACACCAAGATCTCTCTATTCCTCCACAGTCTTCAGAACCCGAGCTTTGACCCTGTAATCCACATTTAAATTAGTCCTACCAAAATGATTCACTTCACACTTATCAGTGTTAAACTCCATTTGCCATTTTTCAGCCCAACTTTGCATCCTATCTATGTCTCTTTGCAGCCTACAACAGCCCTCCACCTCATCCACTACTCCACCAGTTTTGGTGTCATCAGCAAATTTACAGATCCACCCTTCAGCCCTATCCTCTAAGTCATTAATAAAAATCACAAAGAGCAGAGGACCAAGCACTGATCCCTATGGCACTCCGCTAGCAAACTGCCTCCAGTCCGAAAATTGTCCATCCACCACCACCCTCTGTCTTCGATCAGATAGCCAGTTACCTATCCAATTGGCCAACTTTCCCTCTATCCCACATCTCCTCACTTTCATCATAAGCCGACCATGGGGGACCTTATAAAATGCCTTACTAAAATCCATGTATATGACATCAACTGCCCTAACTTCATCAACACACTTAGTTACCTCCTCAAAAAATTCAATCAAATTTGTGAGGCACGACATGCCCTTCACGAATCCGTGCTGACTATCCCGGATTATTCCGCATCTTTCTAAATGATCGTAAATCCCATCCCTAAGGACCTTTTCCATCAATTTACCAACCACCGAAGTAAGACGGACCGGTCTATAATTACCATGGTCATTTCTATTCCCTTTCTTAAACAGAGGAACAACATTCGCCACTCTCCAGTCCTCTGGCACCATCTCCGTGGACATTGAGGACCCAAAGGTCAAAGCCAAAGGCTCTGGAATCTCATCCCTTGCCTCCCAAAGAATCCAATATATGCAAGTTTGTTTGATGGGTCTTGCTTAATTGGCACTTTGTGTCATAGGGACTGGCAGAATAAATACGTGGGACACGGGGATAGGGGCTGGGATGGTCTGTAATCGTACCAGGCTTGATGAACAGAATGGCCTCTTTCTGACTGTAGCGATTCTATAATTCTATGAGCGTGTCATTATTGACAGCAGTGTCCCTTTCAATGTGTCACCATTTACAACAGTGTCAGTACAACAAGGAATGTGTTAGTATTTCCATCAGTATCCCTGGGAGTGTCTCGGTATTTAAAGGAATGTTCATGGGACCGTGTTAGCATTTACAGTAATGTTCCTTGGATTGTGTCTGTCTTTACCGCAGATTTCCCAAAGACTGTGTCGGTATTTGCAGCTTTGTTCCTGGGAGTGTGTCAGTTTTTCCAGCCGTTTTCCCAAGGACTTTGTCAGTCTTTACAAACGTTTTTCCAGAGCTTGTGCCAATCTTTATTTCAGCGTCCACTCCCGTGTTGGCGAGTCACTAAATAGAGAGACATTCCTTTAAACACTGTGTTATGTACTGATGCATTTCGTTTGCATACAGGTATCATCTCCTTTGGTGCACTGGTGAGCTTCAAGCATTCTTCTTGGGTGCACTGTTGTCAGCACTGACACACTCCCAGATACACTGCTGCAAATATTGACACAGTTCCTGGGTCGTTGCTGCACATCCTGACATTCATCCTGAGGGCAAAGCATCCCTGAGGACAAACTATGAATACTGATATAATCTCTGGGGTAACTTCTGTAAATATGGCACAGTCGCTGAGGGCATTGCCGTCAATGTTGGCAAATTCCTTGGGACACATGTGATGCATGGTGGCACTGCTGTAAATGTTTTCGCATTCCCTGGGAAAACTTCTGCTAAGACGACATAACAAAAAACAAAGGATGAAGAAGATTACAGCACAGGAACAGGCCCTTCGGCCCTGCAAGCCTGCTACCGACCATGCAGTCGGACTGAACTAAACCCTTACCTTTGGCGGGATCATATACCTCTATTCCCATCCTGCCCATGTATTTGTCAAGACGCCCCTTCGAAGTCACTATCATATCTGCTTCCATGACCTCCATCGGCAGAAAGTTGGAGGTACCCACCAACCTTTGTGTAAAAAAAACTTTAAAAACATACCCCCTGTGAGCGCTGATGCGTCAAGTCGCAATCTCCTGGGGCCAATGCTGCAAATGATGCCACACGCCCTGTGGGCACCGATGATCAGCAAAGACAAATTCGGGGGGGGCGAAGCGACCTGTTGCAAATATTGTTACAAGTCAGGTTGGATACTTCAAGGTGTTCTACGATGCTCGCCTGACCTATAACGTTTTACATTGAATTTTGCTCGGATGAGCACGAGACATTTTAATTCAGGTGTGTTTCAACCAATGCACGACGAGTTTTTTTATTAAAAACAAAGTTTAATTAAGAATATTCTTGACATGTATAGCAGATTTAACAAGAACTTTTGACTATTACAAACAAGAAACACAACAACTACGATGATGTATAAATTTTAAGGAAATATCTCTCGTGTTTCAATTCACAAAAGCCTCCAAATGAACACAGTGCAGCATGGGTTAATGCGCACGTGTAACAGGAATCTCTCCTCCTGGGTTTAATGCTGAATCTCCCATGTGAAGAAATTCGGAAAAGATTGTAGGCGAAGCTATTGCACAAAAAACAGCTTCTTTCAGGCAGAGCCAAACAAGGGAAGACCAGAGAGAGAGAGAGAGAGAGACTGCTTCTTAGCTTGCTGCTAAACTGCTTCCAAAAAAACACTGACCAAAACGAAACTAAAAACCCAAAAGAAAAAAAAATCACCACACTACCACGGCTCAACTCCACCACCCCATTACATTGCTGAAACTGTAAGCTGCACGATTTAAGAAGAACTTTCTTAAAGGTACACTCATACGAAAATACTGAGCCTCTCCATGGGCACATTGCTGCAATTACTGACACAATCCCTTTGTGCAGTGTCGAAATACTGACACAATCCCTGAGGGCATATCTGCAATTACATATATCCACTCCATGAGTGCCTTGCTGTAAATTGTGAACAACACCCTGGAGACACTGTTGTAACATTTTAAAACATCCCTGCTGTTTAGTTCTTCCCACTGTATTCCCACTAATTTATCCTGAGCAGTGCTATCGAGTCCACTGAAGCCAACTCCATTCTCACTCCTGCCTAAATTTCCTCGAGTTCAAATATTTACAGAGTCATGGAGTAAGAGTCATGCAACATGGAAAAGACCCATCGGTTCATCCGGACTATACCAACAATAACTAAAATTAAAGTTGAGCTGATCCCATTTTTAGAGCACTTATTCCATATCCATGAACGTTAAGATGATTAAAGTACTCATCCAAATACATTTCAACAGGTGTAATTTTTCCGGCCTCCATCTAGATTCCCAGATCACACATTTCAGAATCACAGCACCCTCTGAGTGTTTTCTTAAATGCCCTCTGAATCTTCCATCCCTTATGCTCAGCCCCCCCCCCTGTCCCCCCCACCCCACCTCGTGATTGACATCTGACAAGGGAACAGCTGCTTCCTATTCATGTCCATCATAAAATAATACACCTCTATCATATCCCCTCTCAGCCTTTGTTTTAAGTAAGGCAATCTGAACCTATCCAGTCGTTCCTTATACCTGAAATGTTCTATCCCAGGCAAAATTATTGAAACCCTCCCGTGCTGTAACATCCTTCCTATAGTGAGGTGACCAGAACTGCAGACAGTGTTTCATGTGTGGCTGAAACAAAGTTTGCACAACTCCAACATTTTTTCATTGCTCTCATATTCTATGTCACCACCACTGATGAAAACAAAGTGTCCCATCTGCCTGCTTCGCTACTCTAATCAAGTTTTCTGCCAACTTCAGGGAGTATACTCAGACCTATCTGGTCCTCCTGCTACTGGGTGTCCAGCCATTCATTAAATACTCCCTAGCTGCTTCTTCCAAGCTGCATTATCTCACACTTATCAGGTTTCCATGCCATCTGCCACTGCTCTATTCAACTGAACATTTATATCGGACTGTTGAAGAGAGAATTTAAGAATTGGGTTCGAGGGAATAATATTGTTAATTTCGGTGACTGTCGAACAGTTTTCATTCGTACGTACCTAATTGCAATTTATATTGGTAGGGACAGATGGTACACAATAAATGTGTATGAATTTAATGTTATACGATCACAAAAGACATGCACATAATTTCCACAGCAGCTCAGAATATTAAAATGACAAAAAATGGATCCTCGCAGCGTTAGCCACATTCCCGAACTCAATTAGCTGGCTTAATCACAAATTTGTGTATAATATACAGCATACACTTGTGGCTGGTCCAAGTTCCAAGGTCTCGCATGAAAACCAGAGCGATACGATTAGGGAGGGCAATCATAGAAACTGATAAGGAGGGCCATGGACAAGGAGTATTGTGAACTCAAGGACTCCAGATAGCAGAAAGGAAGATAATACTTCTGAGTCGTCTCCATGAGATCATGAGCTGATCATGCATAAGCCCCCCTTACGTAATGCCTTTTTCACTGGATATGTGACTAATGTATGTAATCTATAATCAATATCATTTGATAAGGTCCAGCTGTGATGGGCTGTTTAGATGTTTGAAAAATGTATAAGAATGGATGTTTTTCTTTTGTTAATTGGAGAGAGGCACTGGGCTTCATCAGAAGCCCCGCCGACGAATAGAAACCGTTGGATGCGCGTACCAACCCTGACCGTTAAGTGATTTTTTTTAAAATTGTCTCCCGCCAACAGTTTGGTCCCGTGACATGGATTTGTCAGTCGACTGATACCGTCAGAGAACCGGGTGGGTATACTTACACATTATGACGAATTCTGAACTTGTGAACAGAGTGTGGCCAGCAGTCAAAACGGCGGTGGGTAGTTTATTAAGAGACAGAGGCATTTCGGATATTTTTTCTTGTATTAGAATAAGTAACTGACTTGTGAACAACAATCAGCCAAGAGACGTGACTACTACATGGACATAAGTGCCGACCTTGACCGTAGATTTCTAACAGTTCTAGTCCCACCCAATCAAGACAAGTAAAGAAAGCGAGCTCGAATGGGAGCCAGAAGGCTCCTTGACCCGCGGAGAAAAATAAGAAGGTTATTGACAAAATGATCAGATCAGGTTGGAAACCCCACGCCACCCCAGAAAACCAGAGGGAGTGGCGGAAGGCCGAAAAGAAAGAAAAGGATGAAAATGCATTAGTTTTAATACTTCGTGCCCATGTAGTTCCGACAGAAAATGTAAATGCATAAGTTAACAGTAGAAAACAGCAGCTGTCAGCTATGACAGAACACACAGTTTTGCCAGCACTCATGGAATAAATCCCGAGAGCTCCGTCCTATACCGAGGAGGTAGATAGGACAACCAGGACGTTAGAGATGCTTAGTAAAGTTTTAGGGAGGGAGAGGGACGCCCCGCACCTTATAACCCAGTGACTCAGATTACAGCAGACCCTGTAAAGATTGAATACATCCCAGTGATTCCTGCCCAACAGCGAATACGGGGAATAGCATCGGGGGCACCCGCACAGCCACCTCAGTTGAGGATGACATACATCTGTCCCCTGGGGAGACGATGGCATTGCTGGATAAATTACCTGCATTGAAGCCACGCAGTAGTAACGCAGTATTATGGCAGAAGCTCAGAGAAATGCAGGACTGCCATCACCTCCACAATCGAGATGTTGCGAGGTTAGTTCGAACAATGTGACTGAAAACTATTGGCTGCGATTGCAGGCTGCCCACCAGGATGGAACTTGGTGTGTGGACCTGACCGCAAAAGCCCAACAACAGGCGGAAGACTTCCTGGGTTTTAAGGCCGACGATTTACATAGGTGATTAGGAATTGGGGACCAAGTGTCGTGTGTCACAATTCGCACATGACACTAAGATGGGTGGAAGAGTAAAGTGTGCAGAGGAGGCTGAATGTCTGCAAAGAGATATAGATAATCAAAGTGAGTGGGCAAGGGTCTGGCAGATGGAGTACAATGTTGGTAGTTTAAAACTGTGAGATTATGTTGCAGCTGTACAAGGTGCTAGTGAGGCCAAACCTGGAGTACTGTGTACAGTTTTCGTCTCCTTACTTGAGAAAGGATATACTGGCACTGGAGGGGGTGCAGATAAGATTCACTCGGCTGATACCGGAGATGTGAGGGTTCTCTTATGGGGAGAGACTGAGTAGACTGGGACTATACTCATTGGAATTCAGAAGAATGAGTGGAGATCTTTTAGAAACATATAAGATTATGAAGGGAATATATAAGATAGAAGCAGGGAAGTTGTTTCCACTGGCGGGTGAAACTAGACCGAGGGGGCATAGCCTCAAAATAAGGGGAAGCAGATTTAGTATTGAGTTGAGGAGGATCTTCTTCGCACAAACGGTTGTGAATCTATGGAATTCCCTGCCCAGTGAAGGAGTTGAGGCAACCTCATTAAGTGTTTTTTAAGGCAAGGATAGAAATCTGTTTGAACAGTAAATGCATTAAGGGTCCTTGTGAGTGGGCGGGGACTTGGATCTGAGTCCACAATAAGATCAGCCATTATCTTATTGAATGGCGGAGCAGGCTCGAGAGGACAGGTGGCCGACTCCTGCTCCTAGTTGTTATGCTCTTATGTTCTTATGTAACTGAAACCCTAGGTCAGGTTCCCGTAAATTGGAATGTCATCGTAGGGGTCACCCAGAACAAAGGAGAAGGAGCATAAGAATATGCGAACAGGAAGTTTGAAGCTTTCTTGCATACAGCGGTGTGTCTAATGCCGATTGGCAGAGTCCAGTGTTCCTCCAATTTGATGGACAGAGTCCTGCACACCAGGTGATACTAAATACAGTGCTGGTATATGTTAACAATTATGATGATTTGGAAAGTTGAGCAACGGCAGTAGATAACCACCAGGAATCTGATGTTGCCGCCGTTGCCCCGATGAATATTACAGACAACCAGCGCCTTTGCCACTGCAAAGACAGAAGGGACTCAAATCAGGTTAAATTGGTTGGTCTGAAGTGTCATAGACCAAAGAAGGGAGTAAAGGGTTAAAAGAAACAAGCAGGCACTGACTCTCTGCATATGGCAAAAGAGAGAGAGAGAGGATGTAATTGTGCGATCAAGAGTATCATGTGGTGGAATAGGGTACCCAAGATCAAAGTGAATTGCTTCTCTGCGTGGGAGTTTAATAAATTACTCTCCTCCAGTTGAAAATATACGATAGTGCAATTGAGACAGCGTCAGAATTCCTGAATCTTGGTTGCCATGGTAATTTTCAAGAATAGTAATCGGACAGAGATCTGAGTTCTGCCATGTTGGGAAAGGGAAATCAATTTCAAGACGGCATAACATTACATCTAAAAGGTTGTAAGGAGAGTCAACCATTTCAGCACGCAGTTGATTTGATTTTGCATCTGCTTGTGTTGGCTCCAGAGGCAGAGCTTCAGAAATTATTAATCATGCAAATGTTGAGCTTAAATGGGAGAGATTATAAGTAAGGGTAAAAGTCTTAATTTAGTAGGGATATTTAAAAGTGATAAAAATGAATCTTAATTTGGATAAATCTGTTTCAGGCTTTTTGTTGAATTCGAAAGTGTATTCTTGCTAGAACTGAAAGTAAAAAGGTAAATGGAAAGAATTATTCCGGCGTGTCTGAAATGATGATGTCCATCTGAGTAAAATTACTCCGCCCCTGCTGAAACAAGCAGAGAATTAAACCATTCTGTCCCAGAAAGGATGGACCTTTGTGTTTTCAGACTTGCAGTAATTCGAAGAAATAAAATAAAAATCTAACAGAAAGGGGAGTGAACGATTAGTGGGGAGTTACATAAGGTAGAATGGGAATGCATGTTTAATGATGGGAATTATTATGCCGCCATAATACATTCCAGTTAAAATGTGTGACATGGGTATGCAAAATAGTGACTCAACCACAGAACTGGAGTCGTAGTTCTGAACACAAAGCATACTCTGCTGTAAATTTTAACATGGGAAGTTTGAAAGCTGTATTAGATGCCAGACCGGCTAAAAGCGAGAACCAGCCTAAAAGACCAAATTGACAGATTAATATAATTAGAGATGAGGGAAATAATTCAGTGGAATAAGTGAGAAAGGAAAATGTAATGCACAGGTTAATGAAATATATGTTATAGAGGAGCTGATAGTAAACAGAGGAGGATAGAATCAAAATTGGGATTCATTGGATACACGTGAGACAGTTACGGGGATTCTCGGTAGTAGCATGCAGTTTTGGTGAAAGCTATGGATGAAGGGACAAAATTTCCTTTAGATAAAGAAGCGGTAATCTGGACACTAATGGGCAGCTGAAAGCCCACAACACTGTTTCCTCAGTTTGGGATGATTCTGATGTAAGAAAATGTGCTGTAAGCAAGTTACCTTAATAAAATGATATGAATTTAGGTAAGAACAAACAATCAAAACAAGTTATGGCCTGGGATCACATTGAACGGTTTGACCTGTGTTTCAAAGATGTTATTAGATTGCAGCATTTGGAAAGAAATGATTGCTGAGGACTGCGGAAGGTTATTTGCGTACAAAGGCTTTTCACCAGAAAAGTGGCAAGACAAGTATTGAAGACTTTTTACGATAGTAGGAAGTTTGTGGAAGATTAAGCCCAAGTGGTCAAGCCCTTACGGGACTTGATAAAGGGAGAAAGGGCTAGTCAGGAAAAGATAGAGGGGAGAAGATGCAGAAGTACAGGCTTTTTCGGATTTGAAGCAGGCTTTCTGACAGCACCAGCTTTAGGAATGTCTGAAATTACCAAACCATTCCACATTTTCTGTGAGGAAAATGATGGAGTGCAGGCAGCTGTAGTTGCTCAGCAGCAGGGCCAGAGTATTAGTGAGAGTGACCCCTGAACAAGTACGTTTTGCACCCAAATGGACCGGACCGGACGACATCAATATGACCAGTGACGCTTCTCATTGTATTGATATGAAAACTGAAGAGTTATAATCCAAAGGATAATGGCTGAGCCCACCATGGTCCCGATATAGTAAAGAGCCTGGTATGCTGAACTTTGCCAGGCATGGGTTAGCGCTCTGCAACACATTGCAATTGGGCTTTCACATTTATTTGTCCTTTATATGGGGTCTACGCTATTTTTCAATGGTCAATGTCGTGGACTCGACCAAGGCACTGCTTGCCAGAGCCACCTGAAGAGAGAGAAATGTTACGATATCCCGAACCGAAGCCAGATTCTATCCTTTTTTACCCTTCAGACGTCAGATCGCATGGAAAGCGTTAAATTAATAGTACCGATTTCAAATGCATGGTGCCACCAGATTTATTTTGTTTTAAACCCATAGATCATGGAATACAAATGGGTACTTCAGCTCTGTGGACTCATCGCCCTGTAGGGTCTTTTCGGAAACACCACCCCAGAATGATGGCGACCTGATTCTTCAAATGCAAAGGACCTTAACGGGCCGAAATCCCATGGGCAACAGAGCGTTGTACAACTTCACCGATGGAATCTTCATTCCGACAGGAAAAGGCTGCACTAAAAGGTAGGACTAACTGAAATGCTTGGTTACAGTTTTATCCGGGCAAGGATCCCCTCCTACTGCTTCACTGTCCGCTTGACCCCCCCTCTCCAACAATATTGCCATATCCCATAGTTCTAAAGGGACGAGAAAACCGGATTGTACTTTTAAACGTCGGAGAAATTTTGTATGATAATGTGAAACATGAGATTGTTCCTATTCTAATCCATGTTTTTGCAATTCAAATGCGGGAATACTGTTCAGAACGATCTAAAACATATGTGTTTCGTTAAATAAAATTATTATGAGACAGGCTGCCGACGCCATGGGGACCTCCAGAGTTCAGGTGTGGAATTGTATGAACTAAGCAGTCGCATGCTGGGAAAATTGGTCAACTCTCTGGTATAATGTAAGAACGCTGACCAAACTATTTCAAAAACCAGACGCCTGTGAGATCTGATAAAGCTGACTCCACATAACTTATGACATGAATAAAACCAGAGAAGGTCAGGCTTCCTGATCTCCAGAAGCCCTGATAAGATTAACGAGGCCAGTATGACCAAGACCAGATAAGGTCAGAGATGAAGGAGACACCATCCTTTTTCTGTTACATCAAAGGACAAGATTAGGGTATGAATAATGAGACAAAGAGTTCTGGGAGGTCAGCAAGCTAAAACCTGATTAATCAGATTACTCATGATTCTATTACTATCGAAATCCTGAATATGCTCTGGTCATGGAAACTGATAATAATTATGTATAAATACTGGACAGTTTCTCTGTGTGAACGCGGACTTGTGGAAGAACCAGCAGTTGTACCAACTGCTCTCTGACCCCAAGTTTCAACCATATATTACATGCAGTTGTTCGTAAATAAATGCTTGTTAAGTAGACGGAACGAATTTTGTAGAGTCTATCTTTCACAGTTAGGAAGCCGGAGAATTTCCAGTTCAACATTTGGCGTTGCGCGCGGAAACCAATACCCTGGGTGAATTCTGTGGGGGACTGAAGAAGTGATCGAGCCACGGCCCAGAAGGAAGAGACGGACGCTGGCACAAGGTAAGATTCACCTTGGTCTCTACCTCTCTCTGTGATCAGTGCTACGACCCCTCGTTCCTGAAGGAGGACACTAAAAGGTGACGGTATTCAAATCTAAATTGGACTGCGAATAAAGTATTTAGGGTCAGGGACCCAATAGCGTATTTAGGGTCAGGGACCCGATTGTGGTTAGTCTAATGGCAGGGACCCCTTGATCACGTTTCACATTCGCATCAGGGTTACACAGCCTTTGTTTGGGTCAGGGACAGTATGATTTGAATAGTTGGGTCAGGGACTCTATGAATTGATTTTGGAACCAGGAATTCTTTTTATTAACGTTTTTGCCAGGGGCACAGTATACTGACGTTCTGGGTCAGAATTTAGACAAAACGGGGGGCAATTCTCCGTTGATTTTCATGTGTTCTGAGTCCCCTACTCAGGAACGTAATTCACGTCGCTTATCTGCCACAAGAAACAGTAAATTAGGTACCGGTATGTGGCCGCTAGGTGGCACATGGAACTTGGAAAATTGCGCTGCAGCAGCGAAAGCTATATGGAAAAAAAATGCAGGTTGCAAATGGAAAACTTGAATTTCAAACTGGAACAAAGAATCGACGAGGCGCCAGGAACAATCGCTATGAATGAGTTGGAGGGATAACGCCCGTAAAATTGGGATTGATAAATGGGTGGACGGGAAATCTAAGGATTGGAAAAGCTTAAAATTAGAATGTGGATTTTGGGATAGGAAGCATCAGGGGACAAAACGACATGGTGTTGGTGCGAAATCATCGGGTGATAGGCAGGCTGGGCTAGCCCATGAGGTTACACAACAGGAGGATCCACCCAGGTACTCTGGCATGCCGCTGTTACCCTATTCAGGCGATACGGAGGAAGAGGAGGAGTTGACCCCTCGACCCTCCCTTTATCCACCACTCCCCACTTTTCCGTTGCCACTATCCCAATCCCATCCTCCCACTTATCCCACCGCTGCCACTGATGCCCCGGCTGCCGCTGATCGCATATCATCACGCACCCGTTCACAAACGCAAGCCCTGTATGTGGAACAGCCGTTCACCTCTCTCAATCGGGCTCTTCATGAGCTATCCTTCCAACCTAAGTGGAGGAGGATTTTCCGCCACCACTGCCCCCTGCAAATTACCCTATTAGGAGTCTGATCAACCCCCGAGCTGGTGCTGCCGACGACCAATTCATTGAGGTGTGGCAGGCCTTTAAACCCCAGGAACTCTGCTTGATCGTGGCCCACTGTCCGTCCTGTAAAGACAACCAAGAGAGGTTTACTCAATATTTGAGACGCACTGCGACCATGTACAGTGATAATGCTCGGGATACGTATGCATTGATTTATTCCTCACTTCCCCCAGAGTTAGGGGAGGAATGGAAAAAAGGAATTAGGAACTCACTGGGCCACGTGGGAGGCATTTAACAACGCATACCAGATGAAGGACGATCAGCGCACTTTCAAGTTCCCGGCGCTGAAACTGGCTCTCCGTAAGCCGTAGACATCTCCAAACCGCTTGACTGCAGACTTGCTCCTAAGGAAGATGGAACAGAATGTTTTGACTGTATCTGTGGCGTCTACACTCTTTACTCCGGGGATCATGCTTTTCATGACGAAAAACAGTCTCCCCAATTTAATGCGATGCTGATGCAGGTATTGCCTGACCGCATAGCATCCAGTATTAAAACTAACAACATGGACTGGTCTGAAAGTTCTAAATCTCAAATGAGACTTGCTGTTTCTTACTATTGGAGCAATGGTTGCGACCGTGAGGTCTCTCATAAAGACACTACGCCTAGAATTAACTCCGAATTTGTCCAACGGCCCTCTCAAAGGAAACCTTCTAAATACTCGGCAGGTCAGGGATTTCAGGCGTATCCACATCACTATTACCCAGATTAAACTGACCCTATGGGATCTGGCTGCCAGTCGCATGCTGATCGCCACTGCACCCTGCGCACGGAACATTTTGACTGCGCTCCTCCACCTCATCCTGTAAACAGAAATAATGTTACTTGTTTTAACTGTCACTGAACGGCACATTATGCAAGGGACTGCCCGTCTCCCCGCCGACACGGTAGATCTCATCCTCGTCGACAGACGCGACTCACCGCCTCTCGCCCCGACTGAATGGCACGCTCTAACTTTCCAGTCCTCTCGGGGGACCACTCTGACGATCCCACGGCCACGATTTAGATCGAAGGCGTATCGATCTCCCTCCTGATTGACACTGGCGCGACTAATTCTACGTTAGACCTGGCATTAATTAAGAAGCATAAATATCCCCTTTCTGGTAAGCATGTGGAACTTTCTGGTTTCATGGGTGCGGGTGCTGTTCATCCACTTACGCAGCCACTCTCTGTCCAATTTGAGGGCCGAGGATGTTGCAACCTTTTCACGATTACCAGGGGCCTCGGAAGCAACCTGGCCGGAAGGGATTTGCTGTGTCCCTTGCAGCTGAACATTGTTTGCCTTGATGACGGCATAACAATTTCCGTTATCCCACGCGCCCAGCTTTGAGATTTCCCACTTTTTACTATTCCACAGTGGTGGTCGGTTGATTTTGATCCCTCCCACTTTTCGCCTCCCTTAGATATACCAAATTCACATGTAACTCTTTGCTGTGATCACATGGGATCCTCGACTGAGTTAGAGACCATTTACCGGGATGCCCTTGGAACTCTAATAACCGTTACCTTTTTTGGCCTGGCCAAGGGGAATGAGGATTCTGCCTTTCTTGTTGAAGTTCGCCAGGTACTCTGGCATCAGTTGGGACTCGTGGTACCTCACGTAACTCTTACTGTCCATGAGGGCGACAGTGCCAAATTCTTGGGATTTTTGGAGCGGCCCTACGAGTGAAGGCTGATCGTTTGTTTACAGGGCGACAATCCTTCCCTGAGGGCATTTTGGAACATTTTCCCCAACCATTTTGTCCAAATGGTACATTGAACCACCATAGACCCTCCAATCTCAGATTTTGGGTGTCCCCATGGATTTGTTGGCGGACTCTAAACACGAAGTTCGTCTTACCGATGTACCTCCCATCATTATCAAAGTCAAGTCTGGTATGATGTTGCTATCCATTTCACAGTATCCTTTACACCCCGAAGCAGAAGAAGGTGTCTCGATTATGATCCAATCTTTCCTTCAACAAGGAATTTTGGTGCCATGCCAATCGCCCTGTAACATCCCGATTCGTCCAGTTCCAAGGGTAGGAAGACCGTCCGAATGGCGTTTGGTCCAAGACCTCCGCCGTATCAATCAGATCGTGGAACCCCTACATCCTATTGCCCCAAACCCGGCGACTATCCTTAGTAAAATCCACCTGAAGCGAATGTTTTTACCCAGGTGGATTTACAACATGCCTTTTTTGCAATACCCCTTGCCGCTGAATCACAGTATTTGTTTGCCTTTACTTTTAAGAGAAACCAGTACACCTGGACTAGGCTCCCTCAGGGCTTTATTCATTCTCCAACTCTATTTTTGCAGGCACCGCAATCCCAGTTAGCGACATTAGCAACCCCGAGAGGGCCCACTGTCATACAATATGTTGATGATTTACTCCTTGCCAGCCCTGATTTTATCGTGAACCAGCACAACACCGTTTACCTGCTCACCCGTCTTCATTCATGGGGGTATGTGATCCCGCCCACTAAGGTTTTTAAAGCCCTACAGCAGATCAAATTTCTGGGGGTTCTAATAAGTGCTATGGAACGTTGCCTTACACAGTAACGTATTATTCCCAGATTGCAGACCCCACTTTCTACCATGCCAAAGCAGATGAGAGCCTTTTTAGGACTAGTTATATTTTGCAGACAATGGATTCCGGATGTTACTCCCCATACTAAAGAACTTACACCTTGCTCCTCTCAAAATGTTCGTCTTAAGTTTCAACTACCCGATTCGGCAAAGCAATCTTTTGCCACTCTCAAGGACGCCCTGGCGACCGCCCCTGCGCTAGGCCGACCTCTGTATGAGAGCCTCTTCCAGTTGTACGTTAATGTTTTTGATGAATGGGACACTGGTGTTCTGACACAAGCTCACGGTGACCGGCGTCGACCATTCGCATATTATTCTACTAAATAGAATCCTGTAGCTTGCGGTCTGCCTCCCTGCACCCAAATTCTTACGGCTGCACATTTGTTAGTACAGGCAGCCTCCAATCTGACCCTTCACCGGTGAGTGCAAGTGTATACCTCGCACTCTATTGTGGCCCTCCTAACGTCGCAGCAGACCCAGCATCTGACTCAAGCCCGCGTGACCCACTACCAGGTCTCCCTTTTGCAGAACCCCTACCTGTCATTTCATTAATGTTCTACTTTAAATCCTGCTGCGTTCCTCGAGCAGCCCCCCAGATAACCTTGCTGACCCACCGCACGATTGTTTGCTTCGGAATCACTTCCTTACCACGCCTTCGCCGTATTTGATGGACTGGCATATTGAAAATCCAGATCTCATTTTTTATGTTGATGGCAGTTCCTCCATTTCACTAACTGGTATCCCATAGTGGGGTAATGCCGTTGTGACAGACACTGAAATTCGGGAAGCAGCTGCCATCCAGACCCCAGTCTCTGCACAAAACGTCGAGCTGTTCGCCCTTACTAGAGCTTGTGTTCTGGCCACAGATAAAAGTGCCAATGTGTACAGCGATTCCAGATATTCTTTTGGCGTGACCCACGATTTTGGCCGCCTCTGGTAACAATAAGGTTTTCTCTCTTCTGCAGGAACTCCCTTTCAAAACGCTCACTGGGTCAAATAACTCCTCGATGCTGTTCAGATTCCTCGTCATTGGCTATTATTAAATGCACTGTGCACACGAAGGGGGATACTCCTGTGTGATTAGGGAATGACCGTGCTGATTCAGCTGCCAAGGCAGCAGCTGTATCGGCCTCTGTGATTGTTCCCACGGGGGGTAATCAGGGTCTAAATTGGGTACCTGCATTGAGGACGAAGTGCTTGCCAGAGATAACTGAGGTTCAACAATTACAGAGGGCCGCCTCTGATTCTGAGCGCACGCTATGGAAGTCAATGGGGTGTTCAAACTCCTTGACATGGGGCCTCTGGCTTACACCAGTTGATCACGTTTGTATCCCGGATTCTTTATGGCCGGTACTTATTGACTATTTGCATTCTTGTACCCATCTCGGTAAGGAGGGAAAGGTACACCTACTTCTAAAGACTTGGGGGCACTCAGATTTGAATACAGCAGCGCAAACGCGGCTTGATCGATGCCTCATTTGCATGAGAAATAATAAGGGTAAAGGCATTAAATGCTCTCCCGGAACCATTCCCTTGACAGACGGGCCTTTTGCGTGTATACAGCTTGATTTTATTGAATTACCAAAAGTAAATTGCTATAAATATTGTTTAGTAATAATCGATGTGTTTAGTAAATGGATTGAAGCCTTCCCCACCACGAATTTTACTGCAAATACGGTGGTGAAGTTATTGAGAGAAGTTATTCCCCGTTTTGGGGTACCCAAAATGGTGAGCTCAGATAATGGACCACATTTTGTGGCGTGGAGCCATCCTGAATTGTGCGAAGCACTTGTAATTAATCAACAACTGCACTGTGCATATGAGCCGCAGGCTGCAGGAATTGTGGAAAGAGCCAACGGGACTTTAAAATAAAAAAATATCTAAATTGACTGAAGAAACTGGATTAAATTGGCTAAAGGCATTGCCCTTGGCACTGTTTCACATTCGCGGACCTAACTGTCAGCTGCAGAGATAGTCTACGGTTGGACAATGAGGACTCCCTGGGATGACCATGACAAAACCCTGGATGGAGGAGACCTCCATGAGATGGGGGAACAGATGCAGAATTATTAGAAGCAATTAACACTTTCTCTGAAGTTTCTCCACTCACAGGTGAAACAAGCACACCTCCCAGTGACAGCAGGAACAGCCACCCCTCGGTATCCAGTGATCGTACCCGGAGACTACGTATTGGTGAAGAATTGGGACAGACAGAATTTGGGACACTGCTGGAGTGGACCTTTTCAAGTACTACTGACCACACCGACTTCCGTCAAGCTTGAAGGATGTTCAATTTGGATTCACTTGTCAGACTGCAAGAAGATCGTCTCCAACCCAGATATGAGCACAGGATGAAGATCTTCATTATATTTTTTAGACTTTCTGGACTATTTGGCCTGAATGGCCACTCGGTAGTATAAAAGCAAATTACCCGGGGACTGCTTGCAAATACCTATCTCTATATGTGATATATTTATGCTGAAAAATTGAATGTAAGCAAGTGTTGGGTTTGTACTGTGGGAGGCGAGGAAAGAGATTACAGAGCCCCTGGCGATGATCTTTGCGTCGTCGATGGAAACAGGAGAGGTGCCAGAGGATTGGACGATTGCGGATGTGGTTCCTATTTTCAAGAAGGGGAATAGGGATAGCCCAGGTAATTACCGACCGGTGAGTCTAACCTCAGTGGTTGGTAAACTGATGGAGAAGATCCTGAGGGACAGGATATCTGAGCATTTAGAGAGGTTTAGTATGCTCAAGAATACTCAGCATGGCTTTGTCATGGGCAGATCGTGCCCTTACGACCCTGGTGGAGTTCTTCGAAAATGTAACGAAACACATTGACGAAGGGAAGGCGGTAGATGTGGTTTATATGGATTTTAGCAAGGCATTAGATAAGGTCCCCCATGCAGAGCTTCTCGAAAAAGTTCGAGGGCACGGGATCCACGGGGCTGCTGCCCGGTGGAAACAGAACTGGTTTGCCCAAAGGTGGCAGAGATTGTGTATAGATGGGTATTTTTCTAAATGGAGGTCGGTCACCAGTGGTGTGTCCCCAGGGATCTGTTCTGGGCCCCTTGCTGTTTGTCATTTTCATAAATGACCTGGATGAGGAAGCAGAGGGATGGGTTGGTAAGTTTGCCGACGACACGAAGGTTGGTGGGGTGGTGGATAGTCTGGAGGGATGTCAGAAGTTACAGAGGGACTTAGATAGGATGTAAGACTGGGCGGACAAGTGGCAGATGGACTTCAACCCAGATAAATGTTTCGTGGTCCATTTTGGCAGGTCTAATGGGATGAAGGAGTGCATTATAAATGGCAAGACTCTTTTTACTGTCGAGGATCAGAAGGACATTGGGGTCCGGGTCCATAGGACTCTGAAATCGGCCCCGCAGGTGGAGGAGGTGGTTAAGAAGGCGTATGGTGTGCTGGGCTTTATCAATCGAGGGATTGAGTTCAGGAGTCCGGGGATAATGATGCAGCTATATAAGGCCCTCGTCAGACCCCACTTGGAGTTCTGTGCTCAGTTCTGGTCGCCTCACTATAGGAAGGATGTGGAAAAGATTGAAAGGGTGCAGAGGAGATTTACAAGGATGTTGCCTGGATTGAGTGGCATGCCTTATGATGATAAGCTGATGGAGCTCGGTCTTTTCTCCTTGGAGAGACGAAGGATGAGAGGAGACCTAATAGAGGTGTATAAGCTGTTGAGAGGGATAGATCGGGTGGACTCTCCGAGGCTTTTTCCCAGGGTGGAAATGTCTGCGACGGGAGGACACAGGTTTAAGGTGCTGGGGTTAGGTACAGGGGAGATGTTCGGGGTAGGTTTTTCACACAGAGAGTGGTGGGCGAGTGGAACCGGCTGCCGTCAGTGGTGGTGGAGGCGACCTCAATAGGGTCTTTTAAGAGACTCCTGGATGAGTACATGGACCTTAATAGGATGGAGGGTTATAGGTAGGTCTCGAAGGTAGGGATGTGTTCGGCGCAACTTGTGAGCCGAAGGGCCTGTTTGTGCTGTAGTTTTTCTATGTTTCTATGTACCCTTTCGAGGGACGCAATACCTCTCCAATCCCTCCCCTTCCAGATAGCAGGGACAGTTGAATGGATTCTACGTCAAAACCAAACAGGGAACGGGGGAGATATGAGGGAATGGAAATCGGCTGGCTTTGAAATAACTAGGTTTTCCTCTTGGTACCAGCCTGCTCATAATCATGCCTTACTTCCACCCTCCCCTCCCGTCCCCTCGAGCAATGTAAAGGAAAGTTGATGGAGCAAAGTAGATGGAACCTTCCAGCTGAGTGGCAAGGGCCAGTAGCAAACAGATCCACCAAGTGTATGATTATTCTTGACTGGTCCCGAGTATGGAATATAACCCCGAATAGCTCATGGGTACATACTTCCCCAACACCGTGGATGACATTGGCTGATTATTTTACAGCCTATAATGGAACATATTATATATGTGGCACTTGACCATACTCGTCGCTTCCTACTAATTGGATAGGATCCTGTCATCTGGGATATGTCGTACCCTGCATGCACCACCTAACCTCCATTCAGCATCACCCCTCACGAGCCAAAAGGACCATGAGCGGAACTGAACGGTTCTTTATGATGGCCGTTGCACTATATGGGAGGGGCAGGGCAGCCAACGATCTGATTCTTATGGCCTCAGCACTGGAACAACTGGCAAACATAACGGCGGCAAATGGCAGGGCAACTGGACAGGCACTGGCCTCGGTCTCGGCTGAGCTGGTGGCTGTCCGGACCGTGGGATTACAAAATTGACTGGCTTTGGATTGCCTGTTAGTCTCGCTGAGAGGAACGTGCACCATTCTAGGTGAGGAATGTTGAACTTATATGCCAGATGCCTCTGAAAATATCATAAGAGACATGCTGATCAAATTCAAGAGGTTGGCCGTGAATTTCATGATTATAACCCACTGGGTTGGTTAGGATGGCTGGGTCACGGATTATTTGATTGGATCTTTAAGGCCTTCAAGCCACTATTACTACTGCTACTGGGAGATAGGATTGCTCAGTTGCTTGTGTAAATGCATCGTTCATCGGGTCCTCGATATACCGATTTAATTAGTTGCCATGATATGACAAAAGGAGTGAATGTGGAATTGTATGAACTAAGCAGTTGCATCATGGGAAAATTGGTCAAATCTCTGGTAGAATGTAAGAACGCTGACCAAACTATTTCAAAAAGCCAGACCCCTGTAAGATCTGATAAAGCTGACTCCACATAACTTAAAACATGAATAAGACCAGAGAAGGTCAGGCTTCCTGACCTTAAGAAGCCCTGATAAGATTAACTAGGCCACTATGATCACGCTCAGATCAGGTCAGAGATGAAGGAGTCACCGTCCTTTTTCTGGTAAATCAATGGACAAGATAAAGGTATGGATAATGAGACAAAGAGTTCTGGGAGGTCAGGAAGCAAAAACCCGATTAATGTTATTGCTCATGATTCTATTACGAATCGAATTCCTGAATTTGCTCTGGTCACGAAAACTGATAATAATTATTTATAAATAGTGAACAGTTTATCTGTGTAAGTGCGGACTTGTGGAAGAACGAGCAGTTGTACCAACTACTCTCTCGCCCCAATTTTCAGCCATATACTGCATGCAGTTATTCGTAAATAAATGCTTGTTATGTTGACGGAACGAATTTTGTAGAGTCTATCTTTCACAGTTAGGAAGCCGGAGAATTTCCACTTCAACACAGGGACAGAGGAATAAAAAAGAGGAACAGTTAGTGACGTGCTCACAGGCTAACCACAGGAAACTCCATCATGAATTCATTGGATATATAGAGGTAAAATGACAAGGTGGAACAACTTAAATCGGTCCTGAGGGATCTCCTAAAAACGATCAGAAAAAACAAGGGACACAAGCAACTTTGGGGGAGGCGGATATGGATATCGAGGTTAGATGCAATAACAGTACTGGAGGCCCATGCTCGCACAATTAACCACCTGATAGACACAGGAAGGGAGGGCACTGCACGATTACGACAGGGTCAGCTTTGTCATGCATACACCTTATGGATGTCGGGCAAATGAGACACAATCTCGGTCAGATCCAAAATAGGGGAGTGGTCCGATTGGATTGACAGCTCCCACCTGGCACAGAGAGCCCGAAGGACAGGGACGTTGAAAAAATGCACCCTCAAATGTCTCACCAGAGGACACCCAGTAGTCCCTGATTGTGGGATGAGCGAGGCTACTGGGGTGGACATGGTTCTGATGATCCCTACAGTTACACCGGGCTCAGGATCTTTTCGCTTCTTCCAGTTGGAAAACGTCGGGGTAGTGCGAGGAAATACCTCCCTCCGTTATCACCTGACGGAGACAGCAGCCATACGTCGGAACAAATCCTTTTACGGAGTCTCCCTTGTGGGCTGTAAGCAGAGGGGTGACATCACCGTGTGCCCCCAGCCTGTGGGAGAGGGAGACACGGACAAATGTGACTTCAACCGTACTGAAGGATGCGTCCTGGAGATCGAGCCAGCCTCTGAGCACTTGGCCACACAGGATATGCGGGAAAGGGCAAATACTGTGTCTCCAACACCGTCACCTCCTATCGTTATAATAGCCCGTTATACATTATTCCCCAACCCAACTTCTGTTTCACTCCCGTTCGGCCCGTCACTATAGGCTTAGCTAGGTTCATTCAAGTTAGGCGCCGAACCATGGAGGCTATCAATGTCACATACATCCTTCACGATACCTCACCGAACTATAAAGAACCAGAACTGTCCCCTATCCCACAACTGGCAGAAAATCTGAGAAAGCTAAGATTTAACGTCGGACACTGAGTTAAGTTATTCCACCAGTTGAAAGCAGAAATTCAGACTTTAGAAACAATACACCAAAATAGTATTGCAGGAAGAAAGCTGGTGGCAGAAAATGTGGGATCGGGGACTGAAAGTTAATATACACCCTTGGATTTGAATCATTTCACACATAGTAGTAGGCTTAAAACTACTCCTAGCCCTTGCATGGTGCATTATCGCTTGCCGGTCCTGCAAGAAATACCAACTAAGCAAAAGATGGGTGGCACGGTAGCACTGTGGTTAGCACTGCTGCTTCACAGCTCCAGGGACCTGGGTTCGATTCCCGGCTTGGGTCACTGTCTGTGTGGAGTTTGCACATTCTCCTCGTGTCAGCGTGGGTTTGCTCCGGGCGCTCCGGTTTCCTCCCACAGTCCAAAGATGTGCGGGTTATGTTGATTGGCCATGTTAAAATTGCCCCTTAGTCTCCTGGGATCCGCAGATTAGAGGGATTAGCTGGTAAAAGATGTAGGGATATGGGGGTAGGGCCTGGGTGGGATTGTGGTCGGTGCAGACTCCGTGGGCCGAATGGCTTCTTTCTGAACTGTCGGGTTTCTATGATTTCTATGAGGAGGAGGGCCACTGCTTAAGCCTTAAGGGAAATGACAAAACATGGCGGGCAGGGTAATTTTGATCATTTCAGTTTGATATAACCGACCATTATGCCTAAAATCATGTGACTGCCTTACAATGAGGCAGGGGACACTGGGCGGCCTGAAATCTCTAACGTTCTAAAAGCATGCGTTTCGGGGGCTGAGCGTGTCAGCCCGCGACCGAAAGGGGGGATAGTTGAAGGGATATCTAAAGAATAGGATTAAAGGGAATAATATCATCAGTTTAGGTGCCTGTATAACAATTTATATTGATAGGGATAGATACTACATAATAAATGTTTATGAATTCATTGTTTTGCGATCACAAAAGGCATGCATATAAACTCCACCATGTTAACAGAAGTTCCGAATATTAAAATGACACAAAATGGTTCCGAGCTGCGTTAGCCACATTCCCCACTGAACAAAATTAGCTGCTTTAATCACAAGCTTGTGTATAATACGCCACAGATACTGGTGGCTGGTATCAGTCTATGGTCCAAGGTCTCGGATCAAAACCCAGACACATAAGGTGAGGGAGGGCATTCAGAGAAAATGATAAAGAGGCCCACTGGACAAGGAGGATTGTAAAATCAAGGACTCCAGACAGGAGAAAGGAAGATAATACTTATGAGTCCTGTCCATGAGACCACGAGCTGATCATGAATAAGCCTACCTTTCCATATGTGACTAATGTATGTAATCTGTAATCAATATTATTGGATAAGGCCCAGCCGTGATCGGCTGTTTAGCTATTTGAAAAATGTATATGAATGGTGCTTTTCCTTAGTTCGTCGGAGTGATGCACTGGGCTTTAACAGAAGTCATCTCCCGACCTGGGAAAATAAACCGTTAGATGCGAGTACCAACCCTGAGCGTTGTGTGATTTCTTTGAAATTCTCTACCACTAATACTGCCTGTAGCTGTACTAAATCCACAGAGGTGAAGACACCGTCACCAAAAGTTCCTTTATTTGCAAGACATACTACACAACTGAGAGCTCCCCGTGTGCTCCCTGCTGCAGAGGCAGAGAGACTGACACACCTGCTTTAAATAGGGCACATGAGGCTCCCTAATTGGACCATCAATTAGGTCTCAATCAATGAGTTCATGCTCCAGCAGGCCAACCGTATTGGCTTGACGAAGGTCATTACATTGCTCCCCCACTCCACAACCTCCCCCAACCCCCCGCCCCCCTGTCCTTACCCGCACCCCCGAAGACCCAGGAATCCTCTTGGTTTGATTTCCTCAAAGGTATTTTCCTCCGTTTGAACGCCGGGTCTCAGTCGTCCAACTCGGCCTCTGATGTTGGCAGGGTCTATCGGTTGGACGCGCGGCTCTTCCGCTGCAAACGCCGGTGGACTGGTTTTTCTCTCACTTTTGGTGGTAGAGGAACGTTGCAGCTGTCCTGGACACGACTGTTCCCGTTATCCATGCTGGTCCACCTGCGTAATTTCTTACTCGGACTTTCTCGCTGGCATGAAAATGCCAGTGGCGAGTGTTGTCATGGCCCCCACATTGGGCTTCTTGATGTCATATAATCATAGAATCATTGAGTCCTTCAGTGCAGAAGGAGGCCATTCAGACCATCGAATCTTACCGACCACAATCCCACCCAGGCCCTATCCCCACAAACCTCTGTATTTACCCGAGCTCGTATCCCTGACAAGAAGAGGCAATTTAGCCTTGCCAGTCCTCTTAATCCATACATCCTTGGGCTGTGGGAAAAAAACTGGAACACCCGGAAGAAACCCACGCAGACTCGGGAGAATGTGCAAACTCCACACAGACAGTAACCCAAGCCAGGAATTGAACTTGATTCCCTGGAGCTGTAGGGCTGCAGTGCTAACCACTGTGGCAACCTGCCGCCCCTGTACCTCTACATTCCCTTCCACGTTTGGAAATAGCAGGCTCAGTCTGTTGCGGGATTGTCTGCCCATCAGTAATTCTGCTGGAGCTATTCCCGTGGTGGCACGTGGAGTTGTCCTCCAGTCGAATAGCCAGCCCGACAGTTTAGTCTCGAATGACTCCACTTGCTGTTTCTTTCAAACTGGGTTTTAAGGTCCGAACTGCTCTCTCCGCTCGCCCATTGGACGCTAAGTCGTATGGTCCCGTCCTGATGTGCCGAGTCATATTTGATTCCATGAATTTTGTGAACTCCAGGCTGATAAAAACTCATCCATTGTTGGAAACTAACACCTGTGGGGTCATGTGCGCTTCAAACGAGGTGTGCATTTTCTCAACGGTTGCCAGGTTCAGTTTGGAGTCATCCAACCATTTCGAATGGGCATCTATTATTTCCTAAAACATCGACTCCATAAATGGGCCTGCAAAATCGACATGGAGTCGCGACCATGGTCTACTTGGCCATTCCAACGGGTGTAGCGGGGCTGCCGTTGGCGACTTATGCCCCTGTTGGCACTTCTGGCACTGTCTCATCAATTCCACTATGTCTGCATTCAGACCTGGCCACCAGATACAGCTTCTGTCCAGCACCTTCATTTTGGACACTTCAGTTTGGCCATGGTGTTGTTCGGCCAAGACAGCCCGACGGCCCCGAATTGGGACTTTGACCCGTGCTCCCCATAGCAGTTTCCCTTCTTCCACAGTGATCTGTTCGCTTCTGCTCCAATCGGGGTGGAATTGTCGCTGGACCGCTCTTTCGAACTCCCCTGTTAGCAGCAGATGCTTTTCCTTTGCAAATAAGAACATAAGAACATAAGAAATAGGAGCAGGAGTAGGCCATCTAGCCCCTCGAGCCTGCCCCGCCATCCAATAAGATCATGGCTGATCTGACGTGGATCAGTACCACTTACCCGCCTGATCCCCATAACCCTTAATTCCCTTACCGATCAGGAATCCATCCATCCGCGCTTTAAACATATTCAGCGAGGTACCCTCCACCACCTCAGTGGGCAGAGAATTCCAGAGATTCACCACCCTCTGGGAGAAGAAGTTCCTCCTCAACTCTGTCTTAAACCGACCCCCCTTTATTTTGAGGCTGTGTCCTCTCGTTTTAACTTCCTTACTAAGTGGAAAGAATCTCTCCGCCTCCACCCTATCCGGCCCCGCATTATCTTATAAGTCTCCATAAGATCCACCCTCATCCTTCTAAACTCCAACGAGTACAAGCTCAATCTCCTCAGCCTCTCCTCATAATCCAAACCCCTCATCTCCGGTATCAACCTTGTGAACCTTCTCTGCACTCCCTCCAATGCCAATATATCCTTCCTCATATAAGGGGACCAATACTGCACACAGTATTCCAGCTGCGGCCTGACCAATGCCCTGTACAGGTGCATCAAGACATCCCTGCTTTTATATTCTATCCCCCTCTCGATATAGGCCAACATCCCATTTGCCTTCTTGATCACCTGTTGTACCTGCAGACTGGGCTTTTGCGTCTCATGCACAAGGACCCCCAGGTCCCTTTGCACGGTAGCATGTTTTAATTTGTTTCCATTGAGATAGTAATCCCATTTGTTATTATTTCCTCCAAAGTGTATAACCTCGCATTTCTCAACGTGAAACTCCATTTGCCATATCCTCGCCCACTCACTCAGCCTGTCCAAATCTCTCTGCAGATCTTCTCCGTCCTCCACACGATTCACTTTTCCACTTATCTTTGTGTCGTCTGCAAACTTCGTTACCCTACACTCCGTCCCCTCCTCCAGATCGTCTATATAAATGGTAAATAGTTGCGGCCCGAGTACCGATCCCTGCGGCACGCCACTAGTTACCTTCCTCCAACCGGAAAAACACCCATTTATTCCGACTCTTTGCTTCCTGTCGGATAGCCAGTCTCCAATCCACTTTAACACACTACCCCCAACTCCTTGTGCCCTAATCTTCTTCAGCAGCCATTTATGGGGCACCTTATCAAACGCCTTTTGGAAATCCAAAAACACCGCATCCACCGGTTCTCCTCCATCAACCGCCCTCGTCACATCTTCATAAAAATCCAACATGTTCGTCAAGCACGACTTTCCCCTCATGAATCCATGCTGCGTCTGATTGATCGAACCATTTCTATCCTGATGCCCTGCTATCTCCTCTTTAATAATGGATTCCAGCATTTTCCCTACTACAGACGTTAAGCTGACCGGCCTATAGTTACCCGCCTTTTGTCTCCTTCCTTTTTTAAACAGCGGCGTAACATTAGCCATTTTCCAATCAACCGGCACTACCCAAGAATGCAACGAGTTTTCATAAATAATCACTAACGCATCCACTATTACCTCTGACATTTCTTTCAATACCCTGGGATGCATTCCAACCGGACCCGGGGACTTGTCCACATTCAGTCCCATTCGTCTACCCAGCACTGCCTCCCTGGTAACATTAATTGTATTAAGTATTTCTCCTGCTGCCAACCCTCTATCGTCAATATTTGGCAAACTATTTGTGTCCTCCACCGTGAAGACCGACACAAAAAACTTAGTTAAAGACTCAGCCATATCCTCATTTCCCACTGTTAACTCCCCCCTCTCGTCCTCCAAGGGTCCAACATTCACTCTCGCCACTCTATTCCTTTTTATATATTTATAAAAACTTTTACTATCATTTTTTATATTAATTGCTAGCCTAGCTTCATAGTCTATCCTTCCTTTCTTTATCGCTTTCTTAGTCTCTCTTTGTTGTTTCTTAAATTTTTCCCAATCACTTGTTTCTCCACTATTTTTGGCCACTCTGTACGCAGCTGTTTTTATTTTAATACTCTCCTTTATTTCCTTCGTTATCCACGGCTGGTTCTCCCTTTTCTTACAATCCTTGTTTTTTGCTGGAATATATTTTTGCTGAGAACTGAAAAGGATCTCCTTAAAAATCCTCCACTGTTCCTCAGCTCTCCTAGCTGCCAGCCTGCTCTCCCAGTCTACCTTAGCCAATTCATCCCTCATCCTATCATATTTCCCTCTGTTCAAACAGAGGACACTGGTTTGGGACCAAACTTTCTCCTCTTCCATCTGAATCAGAAATTCGACCATATTGTGGTCACTAGACCCAAGAGGGCCCTTCACAATAAGATCCTTAATTCTACCTACCTCGTTCCACAACACCAGATCCAAAATAGCTCGTTCCCTCGTCGGTTCCGTAACATGCTGTTCAAGCAAACTATCCCGACAGCATTCTAAGAACTCTTCCTCCATTCCACCCTTACCGACTTGAGTCTGCCAGTCAATGTGCATGTTGAAGTCCCCCATGATTATTGCCGTTCCGTTTTTACACGCATCCCTTATCTGCTTGTTTATAGCCCTCCCTACCTCAACATTATTATTTGGGGGCCTATATACCACACCTACTAGTGTCTTTCTCCCTCTACTATTCCTCATCTCTACTCATAATGATTCCACGTTTTGTTCCTCAGAGCCTATGTCATCCCTCAGTACTATTGATATTATCTCTTATTAATAGCGCGACCCCACCACCTTTTCCTTCCTGTCTATTCTTCCTAAACGCCTGATACCCCTGGATATTCATCTCCCAGTCCTGGTCACCTTTCAGCCACGTTTCTGTAATGTCACTAGATCGTACCCACTTGTGCTGATTTGCACCATCAACTCATTTACCTTGTTCCGAATGCTTCGTGCATTCAGGCAAAGTGTCCTTATTCCAGCTTTTATCTGGACCCGCTTTGATGAGTCGCGAACACCCTCTCCCTCTACTCCCTTATCGAAATTACCGCCTTCATTCACTTGCACCCTCCACTCTACCATTAATTTTGTAATTCCCCTTACCCCTGCATCCTCCCCCCCATCAATTAGTTCCTTGATCCTAGTCAACTCTTCTAGCTCCCCTCCCCCCAACCTATCTAGTTTAAATTCTCCCCAGTCGCCTTAGCCAACCTGCCGGCCAGGATATTGGTCCCCCTGTGATTCAAGTTCCACCCGTTTTTTGTATACAGATCACCCCTGCCCCTAAAGAGGTCCCAATGGTCCAGGAACCTGAATCCCTGCCCCCTGCACCAGTCCCTCAGCCACACATTCATCTTCCACCTCACTCCATTCCTGCCTTCACCTTCGACTAAAGAGTCTAAATTCAACAGCTCCAACGGTTTGAACACATCTTTATGCGTACCTTAGCATAGTATTTGCGATGGCTTTCCAGAGTCCCCTGGCTTCACATTCGTGTGATCTCTGATGTATTTTCCTTGTGAGGAAAATAATGAGGCAGAAGCCATTATATCCACCACATGGAACGGCAATTAATATAATAACAAAATGCAAGTCATAACGCTGCAGCAGCAATTTACATCCATAAATAATATTTTCATAACTGAATTCGCACCAAATTCAATTGATTCATCAGCCTTCTACTTGCTTATCGCTATTAGCAGCCGCTCAAGTATTTCCTTGATATCGATCTTCCAGTTTGTTTCATCTAAATGCATGGCATTTTTGTGTCCACAAGACATATTACACAACTGAGTGCTCCCTGTGCGGAGGTGCTATCCAGCAGCACCTGCTCAGCAATACCATGCTCAGTGACGTCTGATTTGTATTTCGCCAGGGGCACTCAGCTCCTAACCTCATTATAGGCTTGGTTGAAACATGGACTAAAGAGCTGAATTCCAAAGTGAGGTGAGAGTGACAGCCCTTGATATCAAGGCAGCATCCGTCCGGGCATGGCATCAAGGACCCCGAGTGAAACTGGAATCAATGGGTATCAGGGGGCAAACTCTCCGCTGGTTGGAGTCATATCTGATACATAGGGAGATGTTGAGGTTGTGGAGTGTCAGTCATCTCCACTCCACGACACCTCTGCAGAAGTCCCTCAGGGTAGTCCCAGTCCTAGGCCCAACAATCTTCAGCTGCTTTTTCAATGACATTACATTCATGATATTACACGACATTCATCAGAAGTGGGGATGCTCGCTGGGGATTGCACAATGTTCAGGACCATTCGCGACTCCGCAGATACTGAAGCAATTCATCTTCAAATGCAACAATACCTGGACAATATCCAGGCTTGGGCTGACAAGTGGCAAATAACATTCACGCCACACAAATGCCAGACAATGGCCATCACCAATAAGACATTCTAACCACCGCCCTTGAACATTCAATCGTGTAAACATAATTGAATCCCCCAGTGTCTACATCCTTGGGTTCACCACTGACCAGAAACTCAACTGGACTCACCATAGAAACACAATGGCTACAAGAACAGATCAGAGGCGAGGAATACTGCAGCGTGTAAATCACCTCCTGACTCCACAGTGCCTATCCACCAACTAAAAGGCAGAAGTCAGGAGTGTGATGGAATGCTCCCCACTTGCCTGGATGGGTGCAGCTCCAAAAACACTCAATACGTTTGACACCATCGAGGACAAAGCAGCCTACAAATATTCTATCACTCATCAGTGTGTACTATCTACAGGATGCACTGCAGCAATTCACCAAAGATCCTTAGACAGCACCTTCCTAAACCACGACCTCTTCCATCTAGAAGGACAAGGGCAGCAGATAAATGGGAACACCACCACCGACAGGTTTCCCTCCAAGCCACTCATCATATTGACTTGGAAATATATCACGGTTCCTTCGCAGTTGCTTTGTCAAAATCCTCAAATTCCCTCCCGCACGGCATTGTGGGTCAACTGAAAGAAAATGGACTGCAGCGATTCAAGAAGGCAGCTCACCACCACCTTGTCAAGGGAAACTAAGATTGGGCAATAACTGCTGGCCAGCCAGCGACGCCCATGTCCCACAAATGAGTTTTTAAAAATCGTATGTTGTGTGCGGCCACGGGGAGTGAAACAAAGAAGTTGAATGTCATCGCTGTCCAACTGGGTACCAACGGTGGGTACCAACGGTGGGGTGTCCGGTAATGGTAACCTGCTTAGGATATTGGCGTTTGCCACACGAGTCCGGACACCCCATCGCTGGGTACCAACGGTGGGGTGTCCGGTAATGGTAACCTGCTGAGGATATTGGCGTTTGCCACTCGAGTCCCCGGCCGCTGTTCCAACCGATATTAGGTAGGCTGCCAGTAATAATGCCGAGCGCTGGAGCCGGGCTTACACTATTTGCGGCAATGTTCTGTCCACCTTGAGTTGGTCCAGCAACGGTTTGTCATCTGTGACGATTGTGAATTTCCGGTCGTTTTAGAACATAGAACATAGAACATAGAACATTACAGCGCAGAACAGGCCCTTCGGCCCACGATGTTGCACCGACCAGTTAAAAAAAAAACTGTGACCCTCCAACCTAAACCAATTTCTTTTCGTCCATGAACCTATCTACGGCTCTCTTAAACGCCCCCAAACTAGGCGCATTTACAACTGATGCTGGCAGGGCATTCCAATCCCTCACCACCCTCTGGGTAAAGAAGCTACCCCTGACATCGGTTCTATAACTACCCCCCCTCAATTTAAAGCCATGCCCCCTCGTGCTGGATTTCTCCATCAGAGGAAAAAGGCTATCACTATCCACCCTATCTAAACCTCTAATCATCTTATATGTTTCAATAAGATCCCCTCTTAGCCGCCGCCTTTCCAGCGAAAACAATCCCAAATCCCTCAGCCTCTCCTCATAGGATTTCCCCTCCATACCAGGCAACATCCTGGTAAACCTCCTCTGCACCCTCTCCAAAGCCTCCACATCCTTCCTGTAATGTGGGGACCAGAACTGCACACAGTACTCCAAGTGCGGCCGCACCAGAGTTGTGTACAGTTGCAACATAACGCTACGACTCCTAAATTCAATCCCCCTACCAATAAACGCCAAGACACCATATGCCTTCTTAACAACCTTATCTACTTGATTCCCAACTTTCAGGGATCTATGCACACATACACCTAGATCCCTCTGCTCCTCCACACTATTCAAAGACCTCCCGTTAGCCCTATACTCAACACATCTGTTATTCCTACCAAAGTGAATTACCTCACACTTCTCCGCATTAAACTCCATCCGCCACCTCTCGGCCCAACTTTGCAACCTGTCTAAGTCTTCCTGCAAACTACGACACCCTTCCTCACTGTCTACCACACCACCGACTTTGGTGTCATCAGCAAATTTGCTAATCCACCCAACTATACCCTCATCCAGATCATTAATAAATATTACAAACAGCAGTGGCCCCAAAACAGATCCCTGAGGTACACCACTTGTAACCGCACTCCATGATGAATATTTACTATCAACCACCACCCTCTGTTTCCTATCCGCTAGCCAATTCCTGATCCAATTTCCTAGATCACCCCCAATCCCATATATCTGCATTTTCTGTAGAAGCCTACCATGGTGAACCTTATCAAACGCCTTACTAAAATCCATATATACCACGTCCACTGCCTTGCCCCCATCCACCTCCTTGGTCACTTTCTCAAAAAACTCAATAAGGTTAGTAAGGCACGACCTACCTGCCACATAACCATGCTGACTATCACCTATCAATTCATTACTCTCCAAATAACTATAAATCCTATCCCTTATAATTTTTTCCAACATCTTGCCGACAACAGAAGTGAGACTCACCGGTCTATAATTCCCGGGGAAGTCTCTGTTCCCCTTCTTAAACAATGGGACAACATTCGCTAACCTCCAATCTTCTGGTACTATACCAGAGGCCAACGACGACCTGAAGATCAGAGCCAGAGGCTCTGCAATCACTTCTCTTGCCTCCCAGAGAATCCTTGGATAAATCCCATCCGGACCAGGGGATTTATCTATTTTCAGACCCTCCAGAATATCCTGCACATCCTCCTTATCAACTGTAATACTGTCTATTCTACTCCCATGCAACCCAGTGTCCTCCTCAGCTATATTCATGTCCCCTTGCGTGAACACCGAAGAGAAATATTGGTTCAATGCTTCACCAATCTCCTCCGGTTCCACACATAACTTCCCTCTGCCATCTATAACTGGCCCTAAACTTGCCCTAACCAACCTTCTGTTCTTGACATACCTATAGAACGCCTTAGGATTCTCTTTAACCCTATCCGCCAAAGTCTTCTCATGTCCCCTTTTAGCCCTTCTAAGCTCGCTCTTCAACTCCCTCTTAGCCAATCTAAAGCTTTCTAGTGCACTACCCGAGTGCTCACGTCTCATCCGAACATAAGCCTCCTTTTTCTTTTTAACCAACAAAGAAACTTTTTTGGTGCACCACGGTTCCCTAGCCCTACCAATTCCTCCTTGCCTGACAGGGACATACCTATCACAGACTCGCAGTAGCTGCTCCTTGAAAAAACTCCACATGTCGGACGTTCCCAGTCCCTGTAATCTCCTAGTCCAACCTATGTTTCCTAATTCTCTCCTAATAGCCTCATAATTACCCTTCCCCCAGCTAAAACCACTGGCCCGAGGTTCATGCCTATCCCTTTCCATCACTAAGGTGAACGTAACCGAATTGTGGTCACTATCACCAAAATGCACACCAACTTCCAAGTCTAGCACCTGGTCTGGCTCATTTCCCAGCACCAGATCCAATATACCCTCACCTCTAGTTGGCCTGTCTACATACTGAGTCAAAAAACCTTCCTGCACGCTTTGAACAAAAACTGACCCCTCTAACGAGCTAGAGCTATAACAATTCCAGTCAATATTAGTCAAGTTAAAATCCCCCATAACAATTGCCCTATTACTTTCACTCCTAAGCAGGATTGACTCCGCAATCCTTTCCTCAACCTCTCTAGAACTTTTAGGAGGTCTATAAAAGACTCCCAACAGGGTGACCTCTCCTCTCCTATTTCTAATCTCCGCCCATACTACCTCAACAGATAAGTCCTCATCAAACCTCCTCTCTGACACTGTGATACAATCTCTGACCAATAATGCTACCCCTCCCCCTCTTCTACCTCCTTCCCTACTTCGACTAAAACATTTGAACCCCGGGACCTGCAGCATCCATTCCTGCCCCTGCTCTATCCATGTCTCTGAAATAGCCACAACATCGAAGTCCCAGGTACTGATCCACGCTGCAAGTTCACCCACTTTATTGCGAATACTCCTGGCATTGAAGTATACACATTTCAAACCCTGCTCCACCCCACCTCTGCAATGCCGTGCATTGCAGTCCCCATCCATGCATCCCTCACTTTCAGCCCCACTACTCAGGATCCCTCCCCCCCCCCCCGAATCAGTTTAAACCTCCCTGCATGGCCTTAGCAAATTTACCCCCCAGGATATTGGTCCCCTTCTGATTAAGGTGTAGACCATCCTTCTCATAGAGGTCACACCTTCCCCAGTACGAGCCCCAATTGCTTAAGTACCTGAACCCCTCCCTCCTGCACCATCCCCTCAGCCATGAATTCAAACCTTCCCTCTCCCTATTCCTCTCTAAACTATCCCGTGGTACAGGCAAGAGTCCAGAGATAACCACTGGTGGATGATTTTTTTTACTGCGAAGATGACAGCCAGACCTACCTTTTCGATTTGGTCATATTTTCTTTCTGACATTGCGAGGGTCCTGAAGGAATCTGCTATTGGTCATTCCTGTCCGTTTTGCAACCTGTGTACCAGAACTGTGCCAACCCCATAAGGGGACGCATCGCAAGTGAGCACCAATTCCTTCTTGGGTTCATAGTGTGCGAAAACATTTTCCGATGAGAATTGCAGATTGATTTTCTTGAAGGCACTGCCTTGGCGGGCCGATTATTTTTAGGCTTGCCCCTTTTTTAGTAACTGATGAAGGGCATCCAGAATGGAGACCCTGCTCCGTATGAATTTTCCATAATATGTCACCAGCCCTAAAATTAACCATAACTCCTGAATTGTGTTGGGGGACCGTGTTGGGTCTTTTATTGCTCGCATCCGATCCTCTCGAGAATGCAGGCCCGACTTATCTACTTTGTAATCCAGTAAGGTTACTTGCGGTGTTCCAAAGACACATTTATCTCTTTTCAAACGAAAATCCACTGCTGCAAGTCTCCTAAGGAATTCCTCAAAGTTCTGCCGGTGTACTGCCCTTGATTTTCCCGTAAGGAGGACATCATCCAGGTAAATGGTAACCTGTGGCAATCCCTGCAGTATGCTCTCCATTGTTCTTTGGAACGTAGAACAAGCTGAAGATCACCCGAAAGGTAACCTGTAATACTGAAAAAGGCCGTTCTGATTGTTTATTGCAGTAAACTTTTGTGAATCTCCGTCCAGATGCAGCTGCAGGTATGCATGACTCATGGCCGGTTAAGTGAACAAGTGTCCAACTGCCAGGTTTGTGTAAAGATCCTGGATCCGAGGAAAAGGGTGTTGATCCAGTTGTGAGTAATGGTTCATCGTGTGTTTGCCATCGCCACAAAGACGCACCGAGCCGGCTGGCAACAAGATAGGCACCACGGGTGCCACCAATTCAGGAAACGTGACCGGTTTTATTATTCCTTCATGCTCCAGTCTTTTAGTTTATTTGTCGAACTTTTTTCCATAATGCAAATGGTACCAGCCGGGCCCTGCAAAATTTTGGGACTGCCTCTGGTCGACGTGTAATTTTGCTCCAGTTCCTTTAATTGTCCCAAGCCCATCTCGAAAAACCTCCAGGTGTTTGCTCTGAACTTTACTCAGGCGACCATGCCCCAGCTGACAAATATTTGCCCAATCTCGCCAGACCTCTTACAAACAATTTAGCCCCAAAAGGCTCGATCGCAAACCTTCCACGACCATGAATGATAGCCGAACCAGTTGTTTTCTGTAAGCAACTGGCACATGGGTTGCACCAATCGCATTCAGTGGCTCCCTCGTATAGGTCCTCAGCCTGGCCGAAGCCTTGGTTATGGCTAAGGGTTGGAGTCTGGTGCATATTGTGTTATACACTGTTTCCCATTGACAGATAAAGGTGCGCCTGTGTCGACCTCCATTAAAATTGGACGTCCGTTCAGTCTCACTGACAATTTGATAGGTTCTGATTTGACCATCGCTATGCTCCTCATCGGAGATAGCTGGAGCTTCCAGGGTTTGCATTGTCCTGTCCCTGGGCCTCCGTGTTCATTTCAGAAATGTCGATTTCGGAACCTTGCTTTTCTTCAGCGCCTCCTGATACAGGCAATCGTTGCAATGTCGGAGGGGGCTCTGCAGGGACTGCTGTCAGTCTAGACTTAAGCCAGCCTTGTTTTATGGTGTTTCTGTTGGTGTACCTGGGCTCCCTCATATCCGAATCTTTCCTGAGGGCCGTTATGTTGACGCCTGCCCCATAGTGATAGTCCCCGAAACCAGTTGCACTTGTGTTGGTGTCTGCCTCCATCTCCATCGGCACGGTAGCACAGTGGTTAGCACTGCTGCTTCACAGCTCCAGGGTCCCGGGTTCGATTCCCGGCTCGGGTCACTGTCTGTGTGGAGTTTGCACATTCTCCTCGTGTCTGCGTGGGTTTGCTCCGGTTTTCTCCCACAGTCCAAAGATGTGCGGGTTAGGTTGATTGGCCAGGTTAAAAAATTGCCCCTTAGAGTCCTGGGATACGTAGGTTAGAGGGATTAGCGGGTAAATATGTGGGATAGGGCCTGGGTGGGATTGTGGTCGGTGCAGACTCGATGGGCCGAATGGCCTCCTTCTGCACTGTAGGGTTTCTATGATTCTATGAATACCCTTTAACTCATGGACTCTGCTTGCCGCTTTTGCAAAAGATAAAGCCAGCTGCAATGCCTGTTCAAAGTGTAGCTGGACATCCGCCAAAAGACAGATCTGTATGGCCATCTTATTTATTCCACACACCAATCAGGCGTGGAGCACCAAATTTAATGTCACCCCGAATTCTCAAGCCTCTGCCAATTGCCTGAATCATGTCAGGAAACTTGTGATTGACAGCCCCTTCTCTCTGAATGCTGTGTAAATCCGGTATCTTCGCAGAATCAGAGGTGGCTTAGGGTCACAATATTTTTTACTAAGTCCACCAACCCCTGGAAGGATTTTGTGGACAGTGCTTGCGGGAAAGTTAAACTGTGCAAAATAGCGAAAGCTACTGGTCCACAAGTCAGCAGGATAACCCATTGCTTTTGATCGGATGCTATGTCATTAGCCCTGAAGAAATACTTCATCTGTTGCATATATTGGGTAAGAAGTTTCACAACACCAGGTTGAAGTGCAACAGGTTTATTTGGCAGCAAAAGCTACCAAATTGTTTTGTGGTGGTTCTGTCGGTGGACCTGTGCTCCCTCATATCCGAATCTTTCCTGAGGACCACCATGTAGTGGCCTGCCCCATAGTCGTAGTCCCCTAACCCAGTTGCACTGGTGTTGGTGTCTGCCTCCATCTGAATACCCTGTAACTCATGCACTCTGCTTGCCGCTTTTGCTAAAGATAAAGCCAGCCGCAATACTTGTTTAAAAGCAGCTGCACTCTAAACAGGCATTGCGGCTGGCTTGATCTTTAGCAAAAGCGGCAAGCAGAGAGCATGAGTTACAGGGTATTCAGATGGAGGCAGACACCAACACCAGTGCAACTGGGTTAGGGGACAACCACTAGGGGGCAAAAGCTTTTGCTACCAAAGAAACCTGTTGGAATTTAACATGGTGTTGTTACACTTCTTACTGTGTTTACCGCAGTCCAACGCCGGCTTCTCCACAGCATATATTGGGCCCAGTCTTCCACTGCAATCAAAAGCGTCCAACTCCAGAACAGTGGCATGCTTGTCCAACAATGACTTACCCTCAATATCTGGTGTTAATCAAGTTTCTGCACGTCACTCTTTTGTATTCCTCTAAACCACTGTAATAAACCCATGGAGGCCAAGGTCCCGGCACTAGAAGTTCCTTTATTTACAAGAAATGCTGCCAACAGACTGCTCCCTGTGTGCTCCCTGCTTCAACACGTAGAGAGACTGACACGCCTGCTTTATATAGACAACATTCCAAAGATGTTCAGTTTCGGTTGATTGGCGATGCTGAAAATGCCCCTGAGTGTCCTGAGATGTGGAGGTTGCAGGGATTAGTGGGAAAAATATGTCGTGATATGGGAGGGTAGGTCCTGGGTGGGATTGTGTTCGGAGCAGACTCGATGGGCCGAATGGCCTCTTTCTGCACTGTAGGGTGTCTATGATTTCTATGATTTCGAACATGAGGCTCCCTGATTTGGCCATCAATTAGGACTCAATTACGGAGTTCAAACTCTGGCAGGCCAACCTCATTTGCCTAACTGAAATCATAACAGTAAAGTACAGTATTCCTCTTCACTTACTAACAATCATGGTGACAACTCCAAACGTGCTTATCATTCCCTCCACATTATCATTGACATAATTTCTGTGCAGCAAATAGTAAGGGACCAGCACAAAAACTGTACGGTACTCCACTGAACACCGACGTCCAGTCACTTAAACACCTTGCACTACACTTTGTGTCCTATTGCTCAGCCAGTTTCGGATGCATCTCGCCAAAGTTCCATAAATGCCATGTGTAGAAATCTTATCAACGAGTCTTCCATGTGGGCCCTTGTCAAAGGCTTTGATATAATCCATATACACTACATCATCTGCACTTCCCTCTGCCACACAGCAGATCACATTATAGGAAAATTCTATCAGATCTTTTAGGCATGACTTCCGTCTGACAAAGCCATGTTGTGTTTGTCTTATTAATCCATGCTTTTCTAAGTACAGAATAATTACCTGCTTCAGAATTTTCTTCAATAGTTTGCCGACCACGTACGTTAGAGGGTCAGTACTATACGTGCACATCTCAACCACCTTTATGAAAACTGGAACAACATTCACCGTCCTCCAAGTCCTCTGACACTTCCCTGTGGTCAGACAGGAATTAAAAACAAATGTGTCAGAGCCCCTACAATTTCTCGCCGCGTATGGGATGCAATTCAGTCTGGCCTGGCGTCTTGCCATTTTTAGGCCCGTTAGAGCCTCCAATCCCTGTTAATTTCCGATGTCAATCTCCTGCTTTTATCCCTGCTTTATCACTGTTCTTTTCGATGGGAATGCGAGATATAATTCCCCAATTTGGTAACTAACTGTCAATGCACACTTTTTCCCTGCTCTGTTCCCAAAGATTCGGTCCAGAATTGCATCTCCTCCGTTGGATTTGCACCAATGTTTTGTCAAAAATCCTTGGACACATTGCGTGAGTTTTTTTTTCACTTACTGTCTCTTATATTGTTTGAATCTCAATTGTTCTTGCAATAGTTGACGTCTCCTACTATTATCATCCCTTTATTCACACAGGCAGAAATGTTTCTGCATATTTGTTATTCTATCTCCCGTTCAACATTTGGCGCAGTGTCGTACATTGTAAGTAATATGACTGCCCAAATTTTTTTCAACGATCAACCCACAAAATCTGGTTTGTTAACCAGTTTCATCTTGATTCCCTTCTCTACTGTTCTGTTGTTATGGACTCCCTCGCTCGCTCCCATTTCAGTGTCAGTAATTATGGGCACATATTATATCCTCCCTGCCGTGTCGCTCGCAGGGCAGACTGGATTCATGTCTCCGCTCGTGGAGACCCTGCCAATATAGTTTTAATCTGTACAGGCAGGCTGCACAATTTTCCAGGAATTTATAAAGAACAAGTTTTAAAATAACATGTGCTTAAGTGTGCAAATCTCTCAGTGTGTTTCATGACATAAACATGTTTGAAAGAGATTGACAAACATGTTTGTTCAGTGGTTGTAATTAATGTTTGTCCCAATGGATTACAATGGAGTCTCGGGAGGGGAATCAACCTTCTATTTATGAGGGGAATTTTACGACTTGCCATTCTTTTACCATCATACCTCAGGTACTAACGGAGATCACTTTCTGCAGAGAAAGAGACAAGGAAAAAAACATGGGGGAGGGCTTCACAATAGAACAGCAGATATTTGATTTCCTCATTCATGTAGAGGGAATTTACTATCCACTGCTCGCTGTCATCGGTGTGCCTGGTAAGTTTGTGCCTCCAGATGTTAGTTTTATAAACCTGAGTAAAATGTATTGCTGTTCCCGCCATATATTTTCTCTCCCCAGCGCTGCTCTGGGTGTCCCTGGTAAACATTTTCCTCCAGAAAGGCGATGCATACAGCATGTTTGTTGGCATGTGTGCATTCGCCTTCAGTTTAGTAGATCCAGATCTTACATCAATAGACTAAACAATTGCTTTTTCCATTGTGCTGCTTGAGCTTTGCTTGATTTATTTATTCTTAGTGGCCAATTCACTGTTCTGCGTTAAATGAATGAAACATCTTCGTTCCCAGTTCTCTCAGCAAAGAGACTATTATATATCTTAGAACACGGTGGTCGACAGCGGGAAAGTTGGGAAGCATGCTGTTGAGTTTCCTGTTGAACAATACTTATCCCAATGTCTGTTTATCAGCATGGAAATTATACACGGCTGCATCAAATCTTTAATGTAATGAAGGAAAATCCAGCTCCTGATGACCAGGCTACGTTCAAATGCTTCTTCTCCCAATTTCTATTTAGTGGTAATTTTTGTAGTTTCTTTGAAAACATGGTAAATAAAAACGATCTATTGTTTTGCAATTCATCAAACTTCTCATTTCCCACTATTCTTTTGAAATAACTGATATTGGTGCTGCATGTCACATGTGAGGGTTCTCTGATTCAGTCCAATATTTTATATCCTATCTTGTCATTCTCTCTTTTACTGTGAATTAGCAGCGTAATTATAACTGTGGTATATTCGATATTGAGTACTACGGCATTTTATTACATCAACCCCTTTGGGAAGATATCAAGTTATCACTCAATGTAAAAAAATAGTAGAACGGCGGGGTCAACACAATGCTGGGTTAGTGTATTTGAGCTTCTGAGGTGGGCGTGCAAAACAATGCACGATGGCCCTCCCGTAACATCTCTCCATCACACATGTTGAAGATGGAAATCAAAATGAGAACAAATATGAGACTGCCAGCTTCTTATCCCCGCCCATGTTTTATATCTACCCTAGAAACCGCAAGCTGTGTTAAGAAATGAAGAAATGAGGAGGGATTGTGGATGGTTCAACATTGTGTGCGGTGTGGCCTGCGATCGCTGCCCGTGGATCCGGAATCCAGAAATGATAGCACAAGTTCCAAAAAGATGTGGCTAATTAGCGGAAGCTCACAGATCGATTAAGGTGCATAAAATGCCACAGGATGCAATGTTTAAAATACCATGGTATAATTAGTCAATCTGCACTTCCCAAAATAGAAGCTTTTAGCATATGGTAGGTATTATTTGGAAAATGCAATATATTGTCTACTCAGTAATTATGTTGATGCATTCTCGCCAGAGTACAACTGTTAGCATTACGGATATTAGTTGAATTTCGTGGCTTATTTGACTGAAGCAAGTCCCTCATATTGGGGAAAAATTGCACACTAGATACAAACGTATCTATTTTGTTTTCAACTGGTACTTATTCATTGTCTGAACTTTGCTCGTAGTCTGTTGAATAATTTTCCACTTTGCTTCCACTCTTTACAGTTAACTTGTTGACGATTGTAATTCTGTCTCGGGGAAAATGTGGTCTCTCCAAATGCATCACCCGCTACCTGATCGCCATGGCAGCGTCAGATCAACTCGTCGTTATCACTGATCTTTTATTGAGGCAGATGCCAATTGTTTATCGAGAGCAGGCTGCGTTCATGAAATCCATCCCCTTGTGTAATGTCCATGCCATCCTGCTTTACTCAGCAACCGACTGTTCAGTATGGTTCACTGTCACATTCACCTTTGATCGATTTGTAGCCATTTGTTGCAAAAAAATGGCAAATAATCATTGCACTGAGAAAAAAGCCATTGCGATTCTGTGGATAGTCATTGTAGTTAGCTTCCTAAAGAACATTACGTGGTACTTCATGTTAACAAGTGATTATTCAATGGCAAACCTACCCTGGTTTTGTGAAGTGACCACACAGGTCCTATTATCACCTATCTGGGCCACAATCGAGTTCCTTCATTATCTTCTAACCCCATGTTTTCCATTTGTCCTGATTCTGCTGCTCAATGCATTAACCGTCAAACACATTTTATTGGCAAGTAGAGCCCGCACGAGGCTCCGTGGGCATAATATTACAGAAAATGCAAAAGACCAAGAGATGGAGGGAAGAAGAAAATCAATAATTTTGCTGTTTTTGATTTCAGGGAATTTCATTTTGTTATGGTTTGTTTTTATGCTGTATTCGACATGGTGGCGAATGTGGACCTTTGGTTATGAAACTTTAGAACTCCCTTACTTTGTGCAAGAAATGGGATTTATGCTGCAGCTCTTGAGTTGCTGCACGAACACTTTTATTTACTCCATAACACAGACGAAGTTCAGAGAGCAGTTAAAGAATCTGGTGAACCAATCTATTATATTAACAGCAAAATGCAATAAACGATGAGGGGAACTGATGAATCTCTTGCATTTGTACTCAGTCTTGTCACATAATGTGTTTGGCTCATTCACCTCTGTGTCAGTAATATAGTTTAATAATGAATGGGACCATAAATTGCAGATTGGACTTTTCATGATTCATTGTCAGATCCGAAAAGTGAACCACAAAAATGATAGGTGAAATATTATTATCTACCAAAGATCATGAGCGATGACAGCAGTCTGAGGAAAATTCTTCATAACTGTGCATTGCTGATGCATTGCAGTATCAGTGAAATGTTCCCAAATTCTCTGAGTAGCAAAAACGAAATCCTGAATACCAGGCATAAAACATTTCCAGAGATTAAAAATCTCTGCCACCCTCAAAGAAAGCATGACATATGTATATCTTCCCATCATGCAAAATGTAGATTCTACACAATCAAGGAAAAATTGGTTGCAATCGTGCCAAGATCAATCTGGCACACCCAACACAAGGAGACTACTCCTACAAAGAGCAAAATGTTGCATAATGCTGCATCAGACTCAAAACGGGTTTGTTCATAAATTGCACAGTATCTGAACTGAGTGAAAACATTTTGTACGTAACCAAATGCTACGTAACTCACCATCAATCAAGCCCATGTATCTCCCTCTGAATAAAAGCACACAGTTAATCCCTGATCCAAGTCCAATACGCCAAACCACGATCATTCAACATAACTGCCTTGCGAACCACATTCCCATTCGTTTGGAATGTACAACGTTTTGCGTGTGAGCTCTGACACAAACACAAAGCGGCTATCCACCCTGCAGACAGCAAGTTATCTATCAGCATCAAAATAATAATTATGTCATGACTACAATCGGTAGCAATTATGCCGCCCCAGATTGAGCACATTGAGTATGGAGTATTCCTGTTAACGTAACTGCAGAGAGAAAATTTAATAGGAAAGATGGTGGCTGGAATCGGCGCGGAATCGGCGTGGACAATGGTCCGACAACGGAAATTTCCAATACTCTCCGGCGAGAATTTCCACTCTCGCCCAAGCGAGGCACGAAACTCCCGCCCAGCGTGTTGATTCAGGTCAACTAATTTTAATGCACGTTCAAAAAGCAATGATATTTTTCACACAAAACACTAGAATGCAAAGAACAAATCAATAGAATAAAGGAGATGATGGCAGCAGGGACACGAAAGTTGCTCAATACAACAAACATTAATTATTTATTTGAATTTATACACAGTTATATCTATACATATAGCACTGCTGCCTGATAGTCCGCAGGGACCTGCACTGAATCACCTGGAGAACGCCCCTACACTGTCCCCAGTAAATAGCCCAAAGAACGGTTCTCCACGAAATTTAATGCAGAATAAACCTCCCTCTCACTATCCTGATCAAACAGTCCCAGGACAGCAAGAGCACAGGGTAAGATACAGAGTAAAGCTCCCTCTTGCTGTCTCCAATAAAATACTCCCAGGACAGTTGCACCACGGGGTTAGGTACAGAACAAAGCTCCTTCGCACTGTCCCCGTCAAACACATCCAGGAAAGGTACAGGATGGTGATAGTTTCAGGTTCAATCTCCCTCTACACTGTCCCCATCAAACACTCCCAGGACAGGTACAACAAAGGGTTGGATAGAGAGTAAAGCTGCCTCGACACTGTCGCCATTAAGTAGTCCCAGGACAGGTACAGCATGGGATTAGATGCATAGTAAAGCCTTCCCTGCACTGTCCCACATAAAAAATACCACGGCATGTGGGATACACAGTAAAGCCCCCTCCACACTGTGTCCATCAGACAGTCCCAGGACAGGTGCAAGCATGGGGTTATCTACAAAGTAATTCTCCCTCTAATCCGTCCCCATCAAACACTATCAGGTTAGATGCAGCAGTGGTTAGCTACAGAGTAAGACTGCCTCTAAGCTTTGCCCATCAAACAGTCCCAGGACGTGTACAACACGGTTGGTCACAGAGTAAACCTCCCTCTGCACTCTCCATATCAAACACTTCCAGGAGCAATGCAGCACGCGTTTTTTTAAAAGAGTAAACCTCCCTCTCCGCTATCCCCAACAAACACTTCCAGGGCATGTGCGGCACGGTGTTAGATACAAATTAAATCTCCCTCAGCACGTTCCGCATGTAAAACTCGCAGGACTGTTCGATGACGGGATTACACTGACCGTAAAATTCATACTACATCGGTTTGCTAAGAATGCCATTGCTTTATTGAATTTTCTTCCCGTGGATGCATTGGAGGGTCAACTGTTGATTGTTATCAAGGCAGAGTTCGATGGCTTTTGATGGACAAGGCAGTGGAGAGATCTTAGAGCCAGATGGGAAATGAGAGTTGATGCATAATCAAATCAGGCATCACCTTATCGAAAAGCAGAGCAGCGCGAAGAAGCGGAATGGCCTCCTCTTGCTCTGATGTACTAAATGTCTGTGCAGCAGCAAAATCCAGTAGATTTGCTTCCCAAGGGATGTAGGTGTACCAGCGGTTTTTGAGTGTAATCCATTTGTTTCGGAAGCAACAACACTCATTTGAGCTCTCTATTAAATGAGGCCGATTTAACCAACAACACAAGCTCCTCCCCCCTCGCCCTTGAGCTCTGAACAAAATGTCTGGAGGCAGCGAACTGTCAGAAAAAAAGGGAACATTTCCTGTCACCTTGTTTAGTGTTGCAAATGTTGTCCTTTTTACGCTCATTGTACCAAGTGAGGCATTCATCTTTTGTCTGTATGCCTGAGGTTACCCAGAGATGCAGACTCTTCCACCAGCTCCCAGAAGCCCCAATCGATACTATCATTAGAACAAAGAACAAAGAACAGTACAGCACAGGAAACAGGCCCTTCGGCCCTCCAAGCCTGTGCCGCTCCTTGGTCCAACTAGACCAGTCGTCTGTATACCTCCATTCCCAGGCTGCTCATGTGACTATCCAGGTAAGTCTTAAACAATGTCAGCGTGACTGCCTCCACCACCCTACTTGGCAGCGCATTCCAGGCCCCCACCACCCTCTGTGTAAAAAACATCCTTCTGAAATCTGAGTTATACTTCGCCCCTCTCACCTTGAGCCCGTGACCCCTCGTGATCGTCACTTCCGACATGGGAAAAAGCTTCCCACTGTTCACCCTATCTATACCCTTCATAATCTTGTACACCTCTATTAGTTCTCCCCTCATTCTCCGTCTTTCCAGGGAGAACAACCCCAGTTTACCCAATCTCTCCACATAGCTAAGACCCACCATACCAGGCAACATCCTGGTAAACTTTCTCTGCACTCTCTATAACGCCTCCACGTCCTTCTGGTAGTGCGGCGACCAGAACTGGACGCAGTACTCCAAATGTGGCCTAACCAGCGTTCGAAACAGCTGCATCATCAGACTCCAGCTTTTATACTCTATACCCCATCCTATAAAGGCAAGCATACCATATGCCTTCTTCAGCACCTTCTCCACCTGTGTTGCCACCTTCAAGGAATTGTGGACTTGCACACCTAGGTCCTTCTGTGTTTGTATACTCCTGATGACTCTGCCATTTATTGTATAACTCCTCCCTTCATTATTTCTTCCACAATGCATCACTTCGCATTTATCCAGATTAAACTCCATCTGCCACCTCTCCGCCCAATTTTCCAGCCTATCGATATCCTGCTGTAATGCCCGACAATGCTCTTCGCTATCCGCAAGTCCAGCCATCTTCATGTCATCCGCAAACTTGCCGATTACACCAGTTACACCTTCTTCCAAGTCATTTATATATATCACAAATAGCAGAGGCCGCAGTACAGAGCTCTGCGGAACACCACTGATCACAGACCTCCAGCCGGAAAAAGACCCTTCGACCACTACACTCTGTCTCCTATGGCCAAACCAGTTCTCCACCCATCTAGCCACTTCTCGTTGTATCCCATGAGCCTTAACCTTCTTAACCAACCTGCCATGTGGGACTTTGTCAAATGCCTTACTGAAATCCATATAGACGACATCCACGGCCCTTCCTTCATCATCTGTTTTTGTTACTTCCTCAAAAAACAGCACCAAATTTGTAAGGCACGACCCCCCTCTTACAAAACCATGCTCTCTGTCACTAATGAGATTGTTCCGTTCTAAATGCACATACATCCTGTCTCTATGAATCCGCTCCAACATCTTCCCTACCACGGACGTCAAGCTCACCGGCCTATAATTCCCTGGGTTATCCCTGCTACCCTTCTTAAACAACGGGACCACATTCGCTATCCTCCAATCCTCAGGGACCTCACCCGTGTCCAAAGAAGTGAAAAAGATTTCCGTCAGAGGCCCAGCAATTTCATCTTTCGTCTCCCTGACCAGTCGAGGATAGATGCCATCAGGCTCTGGGGCTTTGTCAGTTTTAATGTTCCCTAAAAAACCTAACACTTCCTCTCTTGTAATGGAGATTTTCTCTAACGGGTCAACACCTCCCTCCGAGACACTCCCGGTTAACACGCCCCTCTCCTTCCTGAATACCGATGCAAAGTATTCATTTAGGATCTCCCCTATTCCCTTGGGTTCTCAGCATAATCCACCTCCTTTGTCCCTGAGTGGTCCGATTTTCTCCCTGACAACTCTTTTGTTCCAAACGGATGAATAGAATGCCTTAGGATTCTCCTTAATCCTGCCTGCCAAGAACATCTCGGAACCTCTTTTTGCCCTTCTAACTCCCCGTTTGAGTTCTTTCCTACTCTCTCTTTATTCCTCCAGCGCTCCATCTGTTTTCAGTTGCCTGGACGTAACGTACGCCTCCCTTTTCATTTTAATCAGATCCTCAATTTCCCTGGTTATCCACGGCTCTCGAATCCGAACTTTTCTATCTTTCCTTTTTACAGGCACATGCCTATCCTGCAGCCTTATCAATAGTTCCTTTTAGACTTCCACATGCCAGACGCGGACCTATCCTCGAACATCCTCTCCCAATCAGTATCCACCAATTCCTGCCTAATCCGGCTATAGTTAGCCTTCCCCCAATTTAGCACCCTGCCCGTAGGACAGCACTCATCCTTGTCCATTACTATCCTAAATTTAACAGAGTTGTGGTCACTATTTGCCACATGTTCGCCTACCGAAACTTTGACGACCTGACCGGGCTCATTTCCCAGAACTAGGTCCTGTATTGCCCCCCTCTCTAGTTGGGCTATCTACATACTGTTCCAAAGAACCTTCCAGTACGCATTTTACAAATTCCTCCCCGTCCGGACCCCCTGCTCTGAGCACTTTCCTGTCTGTGCCAGGGAAATTAAAGTCCCCGACTACAACAACCATATTTTTTCTGCACCTATCCAGAATCTCCTGACATATCCTTTCCTCCACTTCCCGTGGGCTGTTGGGTGGTCTGTCGTACACCCCCCAGCATAGTGACTGCACCCTTCCTGTTTCTGAGTTCCACCCACAGCGACTCAGTACATGACCCCTCTAAGTTGTCTACCCTCTGCACAGCGGTAATATGCTCCTTAACTAATATCGCTACTCCCCCACCTTTTTTAGCCCCTCCTCTGTCTCACCTAAAACACTTAAACCCCGGAATATTCAGCTGCCAGTCCTGTCCTTCTTTTAACCAAGTTTCCGTCACCGCAACCACATCCAAATTCCGCATAAGCATTAAGGCCCTAAGTTCGTCTGTTTTACCCGTTACGCTCCTCGCATTGAAGCAGATGCACTCCAGACCTCCAGGCCCACTCAGGTCATCCTCCTCCAGAGTGCTCCTCTTCTTAACTAGCGTTGCCCTGGCCCCCAGCTCAACCCCAGCCTCAGTATTTACTGACCTACTGTTTTGTTGCCACCCCCCTGCCACACTAGTTTAAATCCTGCCGAAACACTCTAGCAAAACTCCCAGCCAGGATATTTGCTCCCTTCCAGTTAAGATGTAACCCATCCTTTCTGTACAGTTGCCATCCTGACTTGAAGAGTTCCCAGTTATCTATGAATTTAAAACCCTCCCTCTTGCACCAGTCCTTTAGCCACGCGTTCAACTGTAGAATCTCCCTGTTCCGAGCCTCACTTGCACTAGATACCGGGAGCAGTCCAGAGGTTGCTACCCTGGAGGCTTTACTTTTTAGCCTCGCACCCAACTCCCTGAATTTCTCTAGTATGACCCCCCTGCTCTTCCTACCTACATAATTTTCACCAATGTGTATAATCAAATCCGTTTGACTACCTTCCTTTTTAAATATGCTTCCTACCCTCTCGGAGATATCCAGTACCCCGGCACCAGAGAGGCAGACTACCATCCTGGATTCTCGTTCACACCCACAGAACCGCCTGTCCGTGCCTCTAACCATTGTGTCCCCCACAACTATCGCTCTCCTAAAACCCTTCTTTCCCTTCTGAACCCCTGAGCCTGTCTCCGTGGAGGCGATCTGGTCCTCGTGGCTTACCCCTGGAGGGTTATCTCCCTCCACAGAATCCAAAACAATAGACCTATTTTGGAGGGGGACAACCACAGGGGATCCATCCACAGAGTGCTCACTCTCTTCCCTTCTCCCATCTGTTGCCCATCCCTATCTTTTGTGGGAGACTGCCACTGGGGTACTTTCTGGCACATCACCCTTCTGACTATTGCCCCTCCTAACTGTGACCCACGTGTCTTCCTTCCGAGACCCTGGTGTCACTACCTGACTATAACTTTTATCTATTAATCTCTCATTTTCCCTAACTAAACTGAGTTCATCGAGCCTCAGCTCCAGCTCCCTTAGACTCCAATGCCAGAGCCCGCAGAGCAATTTGCTCCCCACTCCAGTGCCCCAATCCCATCCAAAATCCACTTTTATTTCTTTACAACTCTGTCAATGCCATTCTGCCTTCATACCCCTGTAGATCTCTCAATGCAATCCACCCCAATGGGTTAGTTGGGCCTAATGCAATCCTGTGTTGTTTATAACCTGAAAAACTCGCTTTGCTGCTTCTTTCATTGGATTACATAAAACTGAGTAGTTGAAGACTAAACTATACTCGTATGTACAGAAATGGGACAAATGCTTGGTGTTGCATTGTGTGCAATGTGTGTTTGAAGAGTTCTAACTATATGAAATGTTAAAATCTATGGTCACTTTAATCAGTTTTGAAGTCCATTAAAGATTTGCCTGAGCGTACACCAGTTATCATGATGCCAAACAGAATTGAACAAGATGCGAGCATCTGATTGTAATGAATCATTCCCAGGATAGAATCCAGGGGCTTAGTGCCCATCTGTGTGCAAATTAGACAGGCTGCCCACTGCTGACTCACTAAATATCATTAGTTTCAAAGGAGAAACATTGTCGCTTTGGTTGCAGAATGTGCCTAAAACTGGTTCTGAAAGGCTGGTATTATTTATCTTGCGAATTATCGATGACATGGAATTGAATTACCATGACGAGGCAAAAACTGAAATAACTACTCATGAAAGACGAACTTGCTGGTGAGGCATTTATTTCCTGTATGTGTTGGCCCCTCACATTAACTTCCGCTGAAAGTGGGCAGTGGGTAGGCTGGCACTCTGGCACAATGCAGGATGACTCTCATGACTCTCATGCCCAGGAAAACGGTGGAACGGGCTCTCGGATCTGCCACTGGATTGTCTGCTGGAGGAGTTGCAGAGGAGGAGGGCGTCCAATGCCCAGAAAGGTGAAGAAAACAGTCACAGTCTCCAGCATGCCTCCTTCTACATTTAATGTTGCTCTTACTAGCATCACACACTCCTCCCATTCTTCCTCTGACCAAATGGAACTCTAGGAATATGTCAATCATAGAGATTTCCCATTCAATTTTTGAACCTTATTAAGTGACCAAGATGATCCTTCATATTCAGAGATGCGCTTTTCAGATGCTGGATTCAACCGCGAACCGTAAATGGTGTCTGGCACTAAGCAATGTCTAAGCTGAATGTTCTGTTCAGAGTCACATCTGGGTCACAGCAGAGCACCATCAGCTCCTTACTCAAACTCACACCTGGGTCAAAACAGAGCACAGTCAGCATTTTGGTTAGGTACCGTGTCGGACACAGTTGATCTCTGGAAACGTCTTGCTGCACACCGAGTGCCTGTCCCGCAACACACTTTACATTTTTACTACATGTCGACCCCATCTCTATTCTATGTGAAAAATTGAGGGACTTAACCAGTCAGATGAGAGATTCGGCTTTTTGCAATAAAGTTGCCTTTGATTTTTGACCTGCATTTACAATTGGTTACCAAATGGGAAGTATACACTTAAGCTTCCTACAAAAAAGACATCTCATATTTTAAAATTGTCTTATCAATTTACACCCCTCACTGGTCATCTTCCGAGTCGGCGCTGATGCTGCATGATCATGGCAGAATTCATGTTGTCCAAATGCAAAATTTCTCACAACGTCAAAGTCTGTTCACGTTCAAGTTTTCCTTTCGCTCCAAAAATCCACATCAGTAAAAATATACCAACGGAAACGCATCTTTGGAACATTCCAATATTGGCGAACAATTTAGGCTTAACATCATACAGATTATTTACAGTGCAATGTTTAATATGAGCCTGAGCTATTGCACCAAGGTACCAGTCAAATGATTTCAGCTGAGTTAACATCATGTTTTTCAGGTTTATGCCGTGCTGTTCTTGACATTGTCTTTCAAAATCCTCAGGGAATTTTGTTTGATCCCTAACTATCTGACGTGATGGAGGTGGAAGGTTTTCCTGCAATCCAACATGTGGCGATCAGTACGTGATTAAACTTGCGGAGGAATCCAACAATTCGTTCACATTTAGGTGTTGCAAGCCTCTCTCTATGTGAGATCGATGGCGGCTGACTCTGTGGGAAATGTCTGATGCTTACAATCAGGATAGCTGCAATTTCTTTAATTTAAAATCGGAAACACTATGCCGGTTCGGGGATCACTTTTGCACTACTTTCTGAATCATGCGAGTTAAAGTGACTTAATTGATCACTGCTTCTATTCCACACCTAATTTGTCAATCAGATCAGAGGGCCAGCGCATTGACTGGGCTGAGGGGGGTATTTTCAAGGCCGCACTGAAATACTGCAGCACAAACATGTGAGTAATCAGGGAATGGTATATTAAAGCTAATGTTCCAGACTCGACCATCAATATTGTGTTGTCCCAGTGACAGGAAAGACAGGACACCATTGATAACACAGTGGTTTAGACACTGGAGAGTATCGCTCTAGGAATGCCCCAACTGATTGCCGATTACTTGAGTTCTTAAGTTAGCAAAGCACATCTCGGAAAACAAGCCTCCAGCTGATTCCTATCTCCCACCTGCCCACAGCTGATGCAGCTGCACCGCAACACGTTAACCAAAATTCGACTGTCATACTTCGCACGACGCAGAACTTAATCTAGTTTGGGGACTTTACTGTACACCACGAAGACAAATTGGGTAACAGCATTATTGAACGCATTAGAAGAGCCTTGAGGAATATACCTGGCTGCTTGTGCGAACAGAAACAGCTGAGATAACCACATGGAGGTAAACGTACTTAAACACATCCAATCTAATCTCTCTTCAACAGATATCTGCGTCCTTGACAATATTCGCACAAGTGAACAGCGCACGTCATTGGGGAGAGAAATACAGTTTTCTCACCGACAATGCAGTGCACCGGCCATCGCACGAGATTAGATAGATATCGCACAGATCTCGCAGCCCAATTCCAGACTGTGGACCACCGGCAGGAACGTTGATGCATCCACCCACAATGTGGAAACCCATGGCACGGACAACTTCCCAGTAAACTATTACAATCAAGTCAAGGGTAGTACTGATCCAGAACACACTCCATGAAATGTGATTGTGTTGAAGTGAAAACTTTCCTGCTTCTTGACTGTGATAGAAAACTCAACAAAATTTGTTACGACTTGATAACTTAGTCTTTAGTTACGAAAGATGGCATGCGGAATTGGCTGAAAACTTGAGTTGAGAGAGCAGTTGGTACAACTGCTGATTCTTGCACAAGTCCGCAATTACACAAAGAATCAGTTCAGTATTTATACATAATCATTATCCATTTATGTGACCAGGGCATATTCAGGAATTTGATTTGTAATAGAATCATAAGCAACGTTATTAATCATGGCACAACTTGCTGACGTCCTAGAACTCTTTGTCTCATTAGTCCAAAGATATCTCAGGATTACTGCCTGTGCCACGGGAAGGTGAGGGCAGGAATGGAGTGAGGTGGAAGATGAATGTGTGGCTGAGGGACTGGTGCAGGGGGCAGGGATTCAGGTTCCTGGACCATTGGGACCTCTTTAGGGGCAGGGGTGATCTGTATACAAAAAACGGGTGGAACTTGAATCACACGGGGACCAATATCCTGGCCGGTAGGTTGGCTAAGGTTGCTGGGGAGAATTTAAACTAGATAGGTTGGGGGGAGGGGAGCTAGAAGAGTTGACTAGGATCAAGGAACTAATTGATGGGGTGGAGGATGCAGGGGTAAGGGGAATTACAAAATTAATGGTAGAGGAGAGGGTGCAAGTGAATGAAGGCGGTAATTTAGATAAGGGAGTAGAGGGAGAGGGTGTTCGCGCCTCATCAAAGCGGGTCCAGATAAAAGCTGGAATAAGGACACTTTGCCTGAATGCACGAAGCATTCGGAACAAGGTAAATGAGTTGATGGTGCAAATCAGCACGAGTGGGTACGATCTAGTGGCCATTACAGAAACGTGGCTGAAAGGTGACCAGGACTGGGAGATGAATATCCAGGGGTATCAGGCATTTAGGAAGACATGACAGGAAGGAAAAGGTGGTGGGGTCGCGCTATTAATAAGAGATAATATCAGGGTAGTACTGAGGGATGACATAGGCTCTGAGGAACAAAACGTGGAATCATTATGGGTAGAGATGAGGAATAGTAGAGGGAGAAAGACACTAGTAGGTGTGGTATATAGGCCCCCAAATAATAATGTTGAGGTAGGGAGGGCTATAAACAAGCAGATAAGGGATGCGTGTAAAAACGGAACGGCAATAATCATGGGGGACTTCAACATGCACATTGACTGGCAGACTCAAGTCGGTAAGGGTGGAATGGAGGAAGAGTTCTTAGAATGCTGTCGGGATAGTTTCCTTGAACAGCATGTGACGGAACCGACGAGGGAACGAGCTATTTTGGATCTGGTATTGTGTAACGAGGTAGGTAGAATTAAGGATCTTATTGTGAAGGACCCTCTTGGGTCTCGTGACCACAATATGGTCGAGTTTCTGATTCAGATGGAAGAGGAGAAAGTTTGGTCCCAAACCAGTGTCCTCTGTTTGAACAGAGGGAAATATGATAGGATGAGGGATGAATTGGCTAAGGTAGACTGGGAGAGCCGGCTGGCAGGTAGGATCGCTGAGGAACAGTGGAGGATTTTTAAGGAGATCCTTTTCAGTTCTCAGCAAAAATATATTCCAGCAAAAAACAAGGATTGTAAGAAAAGGGAGAACCAGCCGTGGATAACGAAGGAAATAAAGGAGAGTATTAAAATAAAAACAGCTGCGTACAGAGTGGCCAAAAATAGTGGAGAAACAAGTGATTGGGAAAAATTTAAGAAACAACAAAGAGAGACTAAGAAAGCGATAAAGAAAGGAAGGATAGACTATGAAGCTAGGCTAGCAATTAATATAAAAAATGATAGTAAAAGTTTTTATAAATATATAAAAAGGAATAGAGTGGCGAGAGTGAATGTTGGACCCTTGGAGGACGAGAGGGGGGAGTTAATAGTGGGAAATGAGGATATGGCTGAGTCTTTAACTAAGTTTTTTGTGTCGGTCTTCACGGTGGAGGACACAAATAGTTTGCCAAATATTGACGATAGAGGGTTGGCAGCAGGAGAAATACTTAATACAATTAATGTTACCAGAGAGGCAGTGCTGGGTAGACTAATGGGACTGAAGGTGGATAAGTCCCCGGGTCCGGATGGAATGCATCCCAGGGTATTGAAAGAAATGTCAGAGGTAATAGTGGATGCGTTAGTGATTATTTATGAAAACTCGTTGCATTCTGGGGGAGTGCCGGTTGATTGGAAAACGGCTAATGTTACGCCGCTGTTTAAAAAAGGAAGGAGACAAAAGGCGGGTAACTATAGGCCGGTCAGCTTAACGTCTGTAGTAGGGAAAATGCTGGAATCCATTATTAAAGAGGAGATAGCAGGGCATCTGGATAGAAATGGTTCGATCAATCAGACGCAGCATGGATTCATGAGGGGAAAGTCGTGCTTGACGAACATGTTGGATTTTCATGAAGATGTGACTAGGGCGGTTGATGGAGGAGAACCGGTGGATGCGGTGTTTTTGGATTTCCAAAAGGCGTTTGATAAGGTGCCCCATAAAAGGCTACTGAAGAAGATTAGGGCACACGGAGTTGGGGGTAGTGTGTTAAAGTGGATTGGGGACTGGCTATCCGACAGGAAGCAAAGAGTCGGAATAAATGGGTGTTTTTCCGGTTGGAGGAAGGTAACTAGTGGCGTGCCGCAGGGATCGGTACTCGGGCCGCAACTATTTACCATTTATATAGATGATCTGGAGGAGGGGACGGAGTGTAGGGTAACGAAGTTTGCAGACGACACAAAGATAAGTGGAAAAGTGAATCGTGTGGAGGACGGAGAAGATCTGCAGAGAGATTTGGACAGGCTGAGTGAGTGGGCGAGGATATGGCAAATGGAGTATAACGTTCAGAAATGCGAGGTTATACACTTTGGAGGAAATAATAACAAATGGGATTACTATCTCAATGGAAACAAATTAAAACATGCTACCGTGCAAAGGGACCTGGGGGTCCTTGTGCATGAGACGCAAAAGCCCAGTCTGCAGGTACAACAGGTGATCAAGAAGGCAAATGGGATGTTGGCCTATATTGCGAAGGGGATAGAATATAAAAGCAGGGATGTCTTGATGCACCTGTACAGGGCATTGGTGAGGCCGCAGCTGGAATACTGTGTGCAGTATTGGTCCCCTTATATGAGGAAGGATATATTGGCATTGGAGGGAGTGCAGAGAAGGTTCACCAGGTTGATACCGGAGATGAGGGGTTTGGATTATGAGGAGAGGCTGAGGAGATTGGGTTTGTACTCGTTGGAGTTTAGAAGGATGAGGGGGGATCTTATGGAGACTTATAAGATAATGCGGGGGCTGGATAGGGTGGAGGCGGAGAGATTCTTTCCACTTAGTAAGGAAGTTAAAACTAGAGGACACAGCCTCAAAATAAAGGGGGGTCGGTTTAAGACAGAGTTGAGGAGGAACTTCTTCTCCCAGAGGGTGGTGAATCTCTGGAATTCTCTGCCCACTGAGGTGGTGGAGGCTACCTCGCTGAATATGTTTAAAGCGCGGATGGATGGATTCCTGATCGGTAAGGGAATTAAGGGTTATGGGGATCAGGCGGGTAAGTGGTACTGATCCACGTCAGATCAGCCATGATCTTATTGAATGGCGGGGCAGGCTCGAGGGGCTAGATGGCCTACTCCTGCTCCTATTTCTTATGTTCTTATGTTCTTATATGCAGGTTAGGTTGATTGGCCATGCTAAAAAAACAAATTGCCCTCAGTGTCCTGAGATGCGTAGGTTAGAGGGATTAGTGGGTTAAATATGTAGGGATATGGGGGTAGGGCCTGGGTGGGATTGTGATCGGTGCAGACTTGATGGGCCGAATGGCCTCTTTCTGTATTGTAGGGATTCTATGATTCTATGATTATTCTTACCCTTATCTTTTCCATTGGTGTAACAGAGGTCGGTTACTCTGTCATTTCTGACCTTATCTTGTTTTATTTCCTCATACAATCTTAAATTTATGCGGAGTGAGCCTACCTAATTTTGTAGCAAATAGCTGACCAACTTTCCCATCATGCTCTTCCTTAGTTCGTACAACTTCACGTTCCCTCCTTTTGTCATATTATGACAACTAATTAAATAAGTATATCCATGACCTGTTTAAAAATGCATTTGCACAAGCAGCCAAGCAATCGTATCCCCAGGAGCAGTAGTAGTATTAACATGAAGACATGAAAGATCCAATCAAATAATCCGTGACTCAGCCATCCGAACCAACCCGGTGGATCATAATTACGACCAATCTCTTGAATTTGCTCAGGCTGTCTCTTAATATGGTCGGCCAGGTTGGTGATATTTTCAGAGGCCTCTGGGATATAAGTACAGCATTCCTGACCTACAATGGTGCACGTTCGTCCCTGCGAGGCTAACAGATAATGCAAAGCCATCCGATTTTGTAATGCCATGGTCCGGACAGCTACCAGCTCAGACGAGACCTTGGCCAGTGCCTGTCCAGTTGCCCTGGCTCCTGCCACTGTTAGGTTTGCCAATTGTTCCAATGCTGAGGCCATATTAATCAGTTCGTTGGCTGCCCTGCCCCTTCCATATAGGGGAAAGGCCTTCATAAAGAACCGTTCGGTTCCGCTAATGATCGTTTTGGCTCGCGAGGGGTAATGCTGAAGGGCGGTTATGTGGTGCATGTAGGGTACGACATGTCCCAGATAACAGGATCCTATCCAATTGGTAGGAAGCCACGAGTACGCGTTAGTTTCACATTTGAAATATGTTCCATTATAGGCCCTATAATCATCAGCCAATGACATCCAGGGTACTGGGGAAGTATGTACCCATGAGCTATTAGAGATTATATTCCATACACTGTACCAATCAAGAATAAACATACCCTTGGTGGATAGGCTTGCTACGGGTCCTTCCCACTCAGAAGTAAGGTGACATCTACTTTGCCCCATCAGATTTCCTTTCCCTGATTTACTAAAATATAGGGAACCTCGCACATCACTCGAGGGGACTGTCAGGGAGGTCCGAAGCAAGGCATGATTATAAGCAGACTGGTACCAAGCCGCAAACCTAGTCATTTCATAGCCAGAAGATTTCCAGTCTCTCATATCTCCCCCGCTCCCTGCTCGGTTTTGACAGAGAATCCATTCAACTGTCTGTTCTATATGGGATGGGAGGGATGGGAGAGATATTCCTTCCCTCGAATGGACAGCGATGTGGGTACAAACCAAACACTTGCTCACATTCATTTTTTCAGCATAAATATATGACATATATAAATAGGTATTGGCATGCAGTCCCCGGGTAGTTCGCTTTTTCACTACCAAGTGGCCATTAAGGCCAAATAGTCCAGAAAGGCCAAAAATATAATGAAGATCTTCATCCTGTGTTCATATCTGGGTTGGAGACAATCTTCTTACAGTCTGACAGGTGAATCCAACTTGAACGTCCTTCAAGCTTGACGGAAGTCGGTGTGGTCAGTAGTACGTGAAACGGTCCGCTCTTGCATTGTCCCAAATTCTTTCTGTCCCAGTTCTTCACAAATATAGGTTTGAACACTGGATATCGAGGTCCGTGCTCTCACTGGGAAGTGTGCCTGTTCAACCTGTTCGTGGAAAAAAATCAGTGAAATTGTTAATTGCTTCAAATAATTCTGCATCTGTTCCCCCATCACATGGAGTTCTACTCCCTCCAGGGGATTTTCGTGGGCATCCCAGGGAGTCCTCATTGGCCGACCGTAAACTATCTCTGCAGGTTGACAGTCCGGTCCGCGAATGTGGAGTCACCCGCATGTGAAACAGTGCCAAAGGCAATACATTTAGCCAATTTAGCCCAGATTGTTCAGTCAATTTAGATAATTTTTCTTTTAAAGTCCCGTTGGCTCTTTCCGCAAATCCTGCAGCCTGTGGGTGATACGCAGAACGCAGTTGTTGTTTAATTACGCGTGCTTCGGACAATTCAATATTGTTCCGAGCCACAAAATGTAGTCCATTATCTGAGCTCACCATTATGTGTCCCCCAAAATAACTTCTGTCAACAATAACTTCACCACCATATTTGCAGTACAATTCGTGGTGGGAAAGGCTTCAATCCATTTACTAAACACGTCGATTATTACTGAACAATATTTATAGCACTGTACTTTTGGTATTTCAATAAAATCAAGCTGTATACAGACAAAGGCGCCATCTGGCAAGGGAGTGGTTCCGGGAAGGCATTAAATGCCTTTACCACTGTTAGTTCTCATGCAAATGAGGCATTGATCCAGCCGCGTTTGCGCTGCTGTATTCAATTCTGGGTGCCACCAAGTCTTTAGAAGTAGCTGTACCATTCCCTCCTTGCCGAGATGGGTACAAGAATGCAAATAGTCAATAAGTACCGGCAACAAGGAATCCGGAATACAAACTTTACCAACTGGGGTAAGCCAGAAGTCCCGATTCAAGGAGGGCGAACACCCCATAGACTTCCATAGTGTGCGCTCAGAATTAGAGGCATCCCTCTGTAATTGTTGAACCTCACTTATCTCTGGCATGCCCTTCATTCCCAATGCAGGTACCCGATTTCGAGCCTGATTACCCCCAGTGGGAACAATCACAGAGGCCGATACAGCTGCCGCCGTGGCAGCTGAATCAGCACGGGCATTCCCTAATTGCACAGGAGTGTCCCGCTTTGTGTTCGCAGCACATTCAATAATATCCAATTGACGAGGAAGCTGAACAGCACCGAGGAGAGTTTTAACTCGGGGTCAACTCGTCCTCTTCCTCCGTGTCGCCTGAATAGGGAACCAGCGACGTGCCGGAGCACCCGGGAGGATCCTCCTATTGTTTAACCTGATGGCCCAACCTGCCGATCATCCAATGCGGTCTTATCCCTAAGTTCACATTACAATTTTAAAGTTTCCCAATCCTTTGATTTCCTGTCCACACATTCATCAATCCCTCTTTTACGGGCGTTATCCCTCCAACTCATTAATAACGATTGTGCGTGGCGCCTAGTCCACTCTTTTTTCCATTTTGAAAATAAAGTTTTCCACTTGGAACCTGCACTTTTTCTCCAAAGAGCTTTCTCTGCTGTCGTGCAATTATCCAAGTTCCATGTGCCGCCTAGTGGCCAAATACCGTTCCCCAATTTACAGTTTAACGCGACACTTAATCGATGTATTTACGTTCCTTAGCGGGGGACTCAGAACACACAAAAAGCAAAGGAGAATTTCCCCCTGTTTTATCGAAACTCTGTCCCACAAAGCCATTATACTCTGCCCCTGGCAAAACCGTTAAGAAAATAATTCCTGGTACCAAAGTCAGATCACAGGGTCCCTGACCCAAACTATTCAAGTCAGAGGGTCCCTGACCCAAACGATTCAAATCCCAGGGTCCCTGAACCAAGCTAAGCCTGTGTAACCCTGATCCGGATGTAACGCGAGATAAAGGGGTCCCTGACCTTAGGCTAGCCACAATCGGGTCCCTGAAACTAAATACTCTATCGGGTCCCTGAACCTAAATACTCTACTCACAGTCCAGTTTAGATTCGAATACCATCACCTGTTAGTCTCCTCGGTCAGGGACGAGCGGTGGTAGAACCGATCTGAGAGAGAGAGACGAAGGTGAATCTTACCATGTGCCGGCATCCGTCTCTTCCCTCTGGGTTGTGGCTCGATCACTTCTTCAGTCCCCCACGGAATTCACTCAGGGTATAGTTTTCTGCTTCACAGCGCCAGAATGTTCAAGTGGAAACTTTCCTGCTTCTTGACTGTGATAGAAAGGCTCTACAAAATTAATTTTGAATAGATAACTTAGTCTTTATTTACAAAAGACGGCATGCAGTACTGGCTGAAAACTTGAGTTGAGAGAGCAGTTGGTACAACTGCTGATTCTTCCACGGTCTACAAATACACAAAGAATCAGTTCAGTATTTATACATAATCGTCATCAGTTTGCGTGACCAGAGCATATTCAGGAATTTGATTCTTAATAGAATAATAAGCAATGTCATTAATCATGGCACAACTTGCTGACCTGCAAGAACTCTTTGTCTCATTATTCATACCCTTATCTTGCCTTTGGTGTAACAGAGAAGGTCGGTAACTCCGTCATCCCTGACCTTATCTTGTTTTATTGACTCATACAGTCTTAAAGTTATGCGGAGTCAGCCTTGCTTATATTGTACCAAATAGTTGACCAATTTTCCCATCATGCTATTCCGTCGTTCGTACAACTTCACAATTGGACGAATATATCAATAGGAAACACCAAAATTGGAATTCTATATATTATTACAGTGTGATTTTGCATTCACACTGCCAGAAAGCAGAGGAAAGGACGAATAATTGGATAACATACACAGATACGGACCGAATGGCCTCCCTCTGTTTTGTATGATTCTTATTGAACAAAGAAGCAATTGATCCCTACAAAATGTTGCCAGCTAAAACACAAGTTAAATCTGTTCGTTCGCTGATCAAATTGTAATGTATATGATCCCAGCTAGGGAGCTCGAACCTTCTCAAGCCGCGGCTGTGTGATGATTATCGACATAATGCTCTGCGTGTTCACGTAAAGAAACCGCGTACACCAGCGATCTTATTCTGACTGTGAATCATAGAATCATAGAAACCCTACAGTGTAGAAAGAGGCCATTCGGCCCATCGAGTCTACACCGACCACAATCCCACCCAGGCCCTACCCCCATATCCCTACATATTTACCCGCTAATCCCTCTAACCTATGCATCTCAAGACACTAAGGGGCAATTTAGCATAGCCAATCAACCTAACCCGCACATCTTTGGACTGTGGGAGGAAACCGGAGCACCCGGAGGAAACCCACGCAGACACGAGGAGAATGTGCAAACTCCACACAGACAGTGACCCAAGCCGGGAATCGAACCCAGGTCCCTGGAGCTGTGAAGCAGCAGTGCTAACCACTGTGCTACCGTGAGGAGATCAGTGGAGCTGGTCAAAACACTGGTGTTACGCCTTCGGTTTACGGTGTTGGTACAGTCCACCACTGCCGATGAATGAGTGAGCGCCAGATGCCGATTCAGAAGTTCGTACATATATCACCGCAACATCTATTGAGCCGTTCTGATGAATGTGAGGCGGCCATTTAGCCCAACACACCCGTGTTTACATGCCGTTTGTTCAGAGGCAACTGTGTCAGAAATCCCTCAGACTATCTATGTTCACTAACACTCAACAAACTCAAAATAAAGCGTGATCACATGCAGTCTCGAAGAATATTTTGTGAACAAATTGACGTATTCTTGTTTAAATATTCACCTGCAACAAATCAGTACTAAGCAACTATTGTTCGTTGCCTCATTTTCCATCTACATGTTATAACTTGGCGATATTTTGTGCTAATGATTTACTGCGGTTGAAAATTCCTCGATAGTTCTACCCTTCCACTCAATGTAACCAACTCCAGCCTCAAAATCCTACCATATAGCTATACTCCTCTAATTCTGGCCTCTTCTGCAGTGAGAGATTTTTAGTAGTCAGACAACGGCTTCAGATGTTTATTGCCTGTCCTTGGTATTCCATCCCTGAATCTCACCACCTCACTCTAAGTGACTCCATTATAATCAACCTTTTTGAAGGAGCCTCTGTTCACCTGCGCTCCTCCCCCCTCCCTCACCATCTTTCCTGGTGTGGTGTGGTTCCACTATTTTTTACCTTTATGATCTACATTTTGGGAATTCTAATGTCCAAGGGGTCATATCATTTTCACAAGTTATTGGACACAATTTTGATGTCCATAAGCCTCCTTGGACAATACTCGAACACAGTACACAAGTTTGGTCTTAATATAGGAGATCACGTTTGGAGGGCTTAGGTAAGTTCTGTGCTCCAGATCTGATTCTGAGAAGGCGCTTGGTAAGCTGTACATTTCAGGTCTCTGTACACCTTCGTTTGGCTACATTCGGAATTTTGTTCCAATTACTCGTCTCCATGTTATTTTCTTTGACCACACATCGAGCACTGTTCTGGCCTCCATATCAATTAATGTGCCCACTCTGGGAATCTGTCCGCAGAAAATGTCTCAATGTACATCAGTGAAAGGAAATTTGGACTCTCGGGTATTCTGAATTCTGGCATCAGTGAACTCTTCCTTCCTCTTTCCCAGGTATCAAATTCGAATGTGGCTATGGTGGAGGTGCCTGCCGATTGAGAAAATACAAGAAATATGAGAGCGAAATACCTGGCAAATGCTTCTTGGGAGATCAGTGGGTAAATTTGTGGGGTTACGAGGATACCGCCTTGGTTGGTTTGTTGTCGGTGCAGGCATGAAACGCAGAGTTCTACAACAGTTGACAACAGCAGCAAATTCATCAACAACCTTGAAATTGAAATTTGCGAGTGCGATGTGGTGGGCGTGACAGAGGCGTGGCTGCAGTGGGGTCAGGGCTGGGAGCTAAATATACATGGAGACATATCCTATCGAATAGCCAGTTCGATGGGCAGGGGGACGGGTTGCATTGTTAGTAAGAAATGAAATTAAATCGGTATAAATAAACAAGACATGGTCAGAAGATGTAGAATCTGTGAGTGTCGAATTCAGGAACCTCAAAGTTGAAAGGACCGAAACTAGAATTAAGTGCAGGTCTCGGAGCATTAGTGAGAATGGGGGCACATGATAAACTGGAGGCAAAAAAAGGCGTGTAAGAAAGGCACAGTTGCAGTACTCATGGGGACTTCAAGATTCAGGTGGACTGGAAAATTTGTTTTGTTGTACTTCTTAAGAAACTGAATTCGTGCAATGCCTACAAAATTATTTTTTGGAGAAATGTGTGGTTTGCCGGCGAGGGAACAGGCAATTCTGGATTTGGTGATGTGTAATGAGGCAGACTTGAAATGGAGCTAAGGTGAATGAACCCTTCGGAGGCAGTGCCCACAACATGATATAATTCACCCTGCAATTTGTGAGGGAGCAACAGGAGTCAGATGTAACGGTATAACAGCTGAGTGAAGCCAGCAACAGAGGCGTTAAGTTGGAGTTAGCCAGAGTTGATTGGGAGAGAAGCCTGGCAGCAAAGACGGTGCAGCAGCAATGGCAGGAATGTCTGAGAGTAAATCGTGAGACACAACAAAATGTCTTCCCAAGGATAAAGCATTGTACTGAGGGATAGCATTGAAGCAAAAGAATAAACAAAAAATGTGGCAAAGATTCGTGGGAAGCTAGGGGTCCGGGAAGACTTTAAAGATCAACAGAGGATAACTCAAAGGCAATTACGTTCGAAAAGCTGAAATACGAAGGCAAGGTAGCTAGGAATGTTAATGACGGTTGCAAGAGTTTCTTTTTTACATATCCATAAAGGTTAACAGAGAGAGGAGAGTGGTCATTGGACTGCTGGAATATGAAGCTGGAGAAGTAGTAATGAGGAAGAAAGTAATGGGGGAGAAACTGAACATGTAATATGCGCTCGTCTTCACAATCGAAGACACCAGTCACATATCAATATTTCAAGGGAGTCAGAGGGCAGAGCTGAGTGTGGTGGCCACGAGTAAGGAGAAAGTGAAAGGAAAACTGTTTTGTCTAAAGGCGGATGAATCATGTGGATCATATAAACATCAATCCACAGTTCTAAAGGAGAGAGCTGAAGAGATAGTGGAGGCATTAGTGGTGATCTTTCGAAAATCACTGGACCTCGGGAACGTGCCAGAGGACTAGAAAATAGCTGAAGTAACACCCCTGTTGAACAAATGAAGCAGGCACAGGAGAGGAAATAACAAGCCGTTTAGTCTGGCTTCCATCGTTGGTAAGAGTTTAGAGTCCATTATTAAGGATGAGAGTTCCGGAATAATTTGAAGTGCATGGTAATATAGGGCGAAGTGAGCATGATTTCATCGAGGGAACGACATGCTTTATCAATCTGCTAGTATTCTTTGAGGAGGTAATGAGCAGGCTAGGCAAAGGACAGCCAGTGGGTGTCATCTACTTGGATTTCCGGAAGGCATTTGTCAAGGTGTCACACAGGAGGTTGTTGGGTAAGATAAGACCCATTGGTTTTAGAGCGAAGGTACTCACATGGATAGACGATTGCCTAACTGGCAGAAGGCAGAGAGTGGGGATAAATGGGTCATTTTTAGGATGGCAGCCTGTGACTAGTTGTGTTCCAGAGGGCTCAGTGTGTGGACCACAACATGCCACTCCATACACCAGTGATACAGATGAAGTAACTGAGGGCATTGTTTTCAGACGGTAGAAAGATAGGTGGAGCGACCGGTAGTATTCAAGAGGTGGGGATGCTGCAGAAGGACTTGGATAGTTTAGGAGAATGGGCAAGGAAGAGGCAGATGGAGCACAACGTGGGGAAGTTTCATGCTATGCATTTCAGTAGGAAAACTGTTGTAGAGATGACTTTCGAAATGGGAAGGTAATTCAAAAATCTGAAGCGCAAGGGGATTTTGGAGTCCGAGTTCGACATTCTCTTCAGGTATTGAGTAAGAGGTACCTTGCAGTTTGAATTGGAAGTCAGGAAAGTAAATGCAATGTTAACTTCCATTTCAAAACTGATTTTACTGTTCGGCGCGGCCCAGTCGCCAGGAGCAGGCGGGATTCCTGACGTTGGCTCTGAGGGGAATCACAAGTACCCAGCTCATCGGCTATGAGAGCAATCAAACATGTCCAGCCCATCAGCTATATGGGGAATCACAAAGACCCAGCTCATCTGCAATGGGGGGAACCACAGAAGCCCAGTTAATCGGTTATTGGAGGACTTATTGCCCTCATAGCCGGTGAGCTGTGTTATTTTCTTGAATATACTGGGTCTGTATTCGTTGGAGTAGGATGAAGGGGGTGGCGGGGTGGCAGTGGGGTAGGGGGGTGGGGTGCGGATCTTATTGAAACTTACGATCACCCCAAAGCATCCTGCGCTCCAGGGACAAAAGGCCTAATGTCTCCAGCCTCTACATAAAACTCAAACTATCAAGTCCCCCCATCCTCGTAAATCTTCCCTGCATTCTTTCAAGTTTAATAATATCCTTTTTATAATAGGGTGTCCAGAACTGTGCAGAGCATTCCAAATGTGGCCTTAAAATTGTCTTGTATAATTTCAACAAGATGGCCCAACGGCTGGATTCAATATGATGTAAGACGTTTAACAACACCAGGTTAAAGTCCAACAGGTTAATATGGTAGCAAAAGCCACACATGGCTTTTGGTACCAAATAAACCTGTTGGACTTTAACCAGGTGTTGTTAAACTTCTTACTATGTTTACCCCAGTCCAACGCCGGCATCTCCACATCATCTTCAGCATTATGACCAGGGAAGCCAAGCAGTCCGAATGACTTTCTCACCAATCTCGACCCGTGACTGCACATTCAAGAAGCGATGAACCTGTACCACTACAACTCTTTGCTCTATGACTCTCCCCAACGCCCAACCATTAATTAAGCAAATTGGGGCAGCACGGTAGCACAGTGTTTAGCACTGCTGCTTCACAGCACCAGGGACCAGGGTTCGATTCCCGGCTTGGATCACTGTCTGTGTGGAGTTTGCACATTCTCCTCGTGTCTGCGTGGGTTTCCTCCGGTTTCATAGAAATCATAGAAACCCTACAGTGCAGAAGGAGGCCACTCGGCCCATCGAGTCCGCACCGACCACAATCCCACCCAGGCCCCACCCCCACACATTTTACCCGCTAATCCCTCCAACGTACACATCCCAGGACTCTAAGGGGCAATTTTTTTAACCTGGCCAATCAACCTAACCCGCACATCTTTGGACTACACACATCTGGAACTACAGGATTGTGAGCCGAACGTCTGTTGTACGTACGGTCTTAAATTATATTCTGCGAGACAGGAAGTACAGGAAGTGACAAAGGGAATAAAGGCATTTGGAAAGGGAAGGATTGATTTGGGACAGTCAGCATGGCTTTGAAAGTGGAAAACCTTCTCTCGCGGATTTGACTGAAGTTTTCAGAAGGTACACCCAAGAAGATTGACAAAGACAATTCCTCCCAAAGTCCAAAGTTTTGCGGGTTAGGTTGATTGACCACGTTATAAATTGCCCCTTAGTGTCCTGAGATGCGTAGGTTAGAGTGATTAGCGGGTAAATATGTGGGGGTGGGGCATGGGTGGGATTGTGGTCGGTGCAGACTCGATGGGCCAAATAGCCTCCTTCTGAACTGTAGGGTTTCTATGATTTCTATGATTTCAAATCATGTCCTGGTTCGATCTACCTAAAAGGATTACTTTGCATTTATCCAAATAAAACTCTGTCTGCCATTCGTCAGGCAACTGGCCCAGATTATTGAGATCCAGTTGCAATCTGAGATAATCTTCTTAATTGTCCATTATGCAACCAATCTTGGTGCCATCTGCAAACTTACCAACCATGATACCGAAATTATCATCCAAATTTTTAATATGCATGACAAATAACATTGACCCAGCACCATGCACTGAGGCACACCGCTGATCACAGTCCTCCAGTTTGAAATCTACAACCACACTCTGTCTTTTGTCATCATGCCAACTGGGTATCTCACTTACTCCCTCACTCTGGGGTCTGTGAGATTTGAATTCATGCAACAACCTACCATGTGGTGTCTTATCAAAGCTTTGCTAAAGTCCATGTCGACGTGGCCGACTGCACTGTCTTTGTCAATCTTCTTGGGTGTACCTTCTGAAAACTTCAGTCAAATCCGCGAGAGAAGGTTTTCCACTTTCAAAGCCATGCTGACTGTCCCAAATCAATCCTTCCCTTTCCAAATGCCTTTATTCCCTTTGTCACTTCCTGTACTTCCTGTCTCTCAGAATATAATTTAAGACCGTACGTACAACAGACGTTAGGCTCACAATCCTGCTGTTCCAGGCTTTCCACTCCAATCCTTCGAAAACAATGGCGCATAATTTGCCGCCCTCTAATCTTCAGGAACCTCACTTGTGGCTGTCGATTATGTTTTGAATGTCGAGATTGTTGCTGAATTCGCTGGTGTTTTGTACCGTTGATTTGTAGTTCAGAATCTTAGAATCTTAGAATCCCTACAAGCACAGAAAGAGGCCATTCGGCCCATCGAGTCTGCACCGACCAATCCCAGCCAGGCCCTACCCACATATCCCTACATATTTTACCCACTAATCACTCTAACCTACGCATCCCAGGACACTAAATGCAATTTTAGCATGGCCAATCAACCTAACCCGCACATCTTTGGAATGTGGGAGGAAACCGGAGCACCCGGAGGAAACCCACGCAGACACGAGGAGAACGTGCAAACTCCACACAGACAGTGACCCAAGCCGGGAATCGAACCCAGGTCCCTGGAGCTGTGAAGCAGCAGTGCTAACCACTGTGCTACCGTGCCGCCCTACTGTGCTACCGTGCCGCCCTCAATTTTTTGTTTTGCAGTGTTGTGGCTGTTGTTAAATGTTTTCCTGTTTCTCAATGGCTGTTGTTGGATGTTGGTCTTTTCAATGTTGATGCTTCTGAATTTAATATTGAGGTTGTTGTTGAATTCTTTTGAACAAAGTACAACGAAAGTGTCAGCACGGGAAGCGGACCGAGCCCTCGTAGCCTGCACCGACCATGCTGCCCGCCTGAACTAAAACCCCCTACCCATCTGGGGGCCATATACTTCTGTTCCCAACCTATTCATGTACTGGTCAAGATACCCCTTAAATGTTAATATCATATCAGCATCCAATACGGCACGGTAGCACAGTGGTTAGCACTGCTGCTTCACAGCTCCAGGGTCCTGAGTTCGATTCCCGACTTGGGTCACTGTCTGTGTGGAGTTTGCACATTCTTCTCGTGTTTGCGTGGGTTTCCTCCGGGTGCTCCGGTTTCCTCCCACAGTCCAAAGATGTGCGGGTTGGGTTGATTGGCCAGGTTTAAATTGCCCCTGAGATGCATAGGTTCGAGGTATTAGCGGGTAAATATGGGGGGGGGGGTAGGGCCTGGGTGGGATTGTGGTCGGTGCAGACTCGATGGGCCGAATGGCCTCTTTCTGCACTGCAGGGGTTCTATGAATACCTCCCCGGACAGCGTGTTGCAGGCGCCCACCATCCTCTGTGTAAAAAAACTGGCCTCGTACCTCCCCTTTAAAACTTTCCCTCGCACCATAAACCTCTGCATGCTGGGAAATGACAGTTTCACCCACGGAAACAGTTTCTGACCGTCCACTCTGTCCATCCCCCTCATAATCTTCTAACTTCTGTCAGGTCGCCCTCAACCTCCATCGTTCCAGTGAGAACAAACCAAGTTTTTCCAACCCCTCCTCATTCCTAATCCTTCCAAAGAACTCAACATCCTGGTAAATCATTTCTGTACGTACTCCTATGCGTCCAAATCCTTTTGATAATGTGGCAACCAGAATTGAACACTACATTCCAAGCGTGGCCTAACTGCGGCGCTACAAAGCTGCAACATGACTTGTTAATTTTTCAAGTCAATGCCACGGCCGATGAGGGCAAGCATCTGTATGTCTGTTTGACCACCGTCTCCACCAGTATTGGTACTTTCACTGGCCTGTGTACCCGCACACCATGATCCCTCTGCATATGAATGTTCTAAAGGATTGTGCCATTGGAAAACGGCTAATGTTACGCCGCTGTTTAAAAAAGGAAGGAGACAAAAGGCGGGTAACTATAGGCCGGTCAGCTTCACGTCTGTCGTAGGGAAAATGCTGGAATCCATTATTAAAGAGGAGATAGCAGGGCATCTGGATAGAAATGGTTCGATCAATCAGACGCAGCATGGATTCATGAGGGGAAAGTCGTGCTTGACGAACATGTTGGATTTTTATGAAGATGTGACGAGGGCGGTTGATGGAGGAGAACCGGTGGATGCGGTGTTTTTGGATTTCCAAAAAGGCGTTTGATAAGGTGCCCCATAAAAGGCTGATGAAGAAGATTAGGGCACACGGAGTTGGGGGTAGTGTGTTAAAGTGGATTGGGGACTGGCTATCCGACAGGAAGCAAAGAGTCGGAATAAATGGGTGTTTTTCCGGTTGGAGGAAGGTAACTAGTGGCGTGCCGCAGGGATCGGTACTCGGGCCGCAACTGTTTACCATTTATATAGATGATCTGGAGGAGGGGACGGAGTGTAGGGTAACGAAGTTTGCAGACGACACAAAGATAAGTGGAAAAGTGAATCGTGTGGAGGACGGAGAAGATCTGCAGAGAGATTTGGACAGGCTGAGTGAGTGGGCGAGGATATGGCAAATGGAGTATAACGTTGAGAAATGCGAGGTTATACACTTTGGAGGAAATAATAACAAATGGGATTACTATCTCAATGGAAACAAATAAAAACATGCTACCGTGCAAAGGGACCTGGGGGTCCTTGTGCATGAGACGCAAAAGCCCAGTCTGCAGGTACAACAGGTGATCAAGAAGGCAAATGGGATGTTGGCCTATATCGCGAGGGGGATAGAACATAAAAGCAGGGATGTCTTGATGCACCTGTACAGGGGATTGGTGAGGCCGCAGCTGGAATACTGTGTGCAGTATTGGTCCCCTTATATGAGGAAGGATATATTGGCATTGGAGGGAGTGCAGAGAAGGTTCACCAGGTTGATACCGGAGATGAGGGGTTTGGATTATGAGGAGAGGCTGAGGAGATTGGGTTTGTACTCGTTGGAGTTTAGAAGGATGAGGGGGGATCTTATGGAGACTTATAAGATAATGCGGGGGCTGGATAGGGTGGAGGCGGAGAGATTCTTTCCACTTAGTAAGCAAGTTAAAACTAGAGGACACAGCCTCAAAATAAAGGGGGGTCGGTTTAAGACAGAGTTGAGGAGGAACTTCTTCTCCCAGAGGGTAGTGAATCTCTGGAATTCTCTGCCCACTGAGGTGGTGGAGGCTACCTCGCTGAATATGTTTAAAGCGCGGATGGATGGATTCCTGATCGGTAAGGGAATTAAGGGTTACGGGGATCAGCCGGGTAAGTGGTACTGATCCACGTCAGATCAGCCATGATCTTATTGAATGGCGGGGCAGGCTCGAGGGGCTAGATGGCCTACTCCTGCTCCTATTTCTTATGTGCTTATGTTCTTATGTTCTTTTTACTGGACTGTTGTCGTCTGTACGAGACGTTCCAAAACGTACTACCTAACCTTTGTGCCGATTACGTTCCACCTGCGATCTCTACGCCCAAGTCTCCAACCGATCTGTATCCTGCTGTATCCTCTGAATGCCCTCATTGCTATTCGCAATTCACCAAACTTTGTGCCATCTGCAGACTTCCGAATCAAACCAGTTACATTTTCCTCCAAATTATTTCTATATGTTACAAACAGCAAAGGTCCCAACACTGATTTGTGAAGAACATCATTACTCACAAGGCTCCATTTACAAACACACCCTTCCACTGCAAACCTCTGTCTTCGATCACCGAGCAAGTTCGTTGTCATCTTGCCATCTGATCCCGTGCGACTTCTCCTTCTGCATCAGTCCGCCATGAGGAACCTTTTCAAAGATGTGACTGAAGGCTATGTCGACAACATCCACTGTTCAACTCTCATCAATGATCTTCATCACATCCGCAAAAAACTCGATCAAGTTAGTTATAGACGGCGTCCCCTTCACAAAACCATGTTGCCTGTACCGAATACGTCCACTTATTACCAAGTGGGAGTAAATCCTGTCTCGACGAATCCTCTCCAAATAATTTCCCTACCACTGACATGAGGCTCACTAGCCTGTAATTATCTAAATTATCCTTTCTATCTTTCTGAAACAAAGGAAAAATTGGCTATTCTCGATTTTACACGTTCTCTCCGTGTCTGTCATGTTTTCCGCCTGTGCTCCACTTTCCTCCCACAGTGGATCAGCCATGCTAACCAGCCGTATTGTCCCATGATGAGAAGGTTCGGTGTATTTGTAGGGTAAATACATGGGGCTATGGGGATGTGGCAGCTGCTCTGTCGGAGAATTGCTGCAAACTCGATAGGCTGAATCAACTCATTGTGCACTGTAGGGAGTCTATGGATCTATGATTGTAACTTCAACCCTCATTCCTGCCAGACCGCCGTTAACCTTCCACCTCCTTGTTAATCAATAATCCATCTTTTTCTGCTTTCAATCTATTCAGAGACTTTGTTTCAACTGGCTTGTTCAATTCTCCTCCATCCAGCTGGAGAGGAATGGTTGTCTGTATAAGGGAGAGAGAGAGAAAGGATAGAGATGGAGAAAGAATAATAGAGAGAGTGGACGATAGTAATGATTAAAGAGAGAGATAGAGAGAGAGTGGAAGCGTTTGAGATGGAGAGTGTGAAGCTGAGTTCCTGCAAAGTTGAAACGGCCTACTCTTGATTCTGAAACTTGGTCCCCTGGTTCTAATCTCAGCAGCCAGTGAAACATCCAATCTACATCTACCCTATTGGGCCCTGTCAGAGATTTGTACATTGCAATGAGATGTCAGTTGTTTGCATCTGTACAGAAGACAGACACAATCTCCCGAATCTCTACTCACCAGACAAAGGAACATCCCCGGATTGGCCTGCTGAATATCCATTCCTCTCCTTCTACAGCAAATATATGCTTACTTAGATATGGAGAAAACAGTCCCTGCTACAACGGACTGTGACCGACAACCAGAGGGTTTCGCACTCCATCATTTGAACCATACAACGGCCTAAAGGCAAGGCTGGTAGAGGCCCTGATATCATGAATCACTGCTGCACAAGTGGCAAACATGCCTTCCGCTCTATGCCCCTCCCAAACTTTGGCAAATGAGACCACCAGGCTGTGCTCCTGCTTCCAAATTACAAACGAAAACAGAAATGGGAGATTCCGTCAAAGAAAGTGGTGCAATGTTTGTTTGAATAACCGGATGATCTCCTCCGAATCTGCTTAGAGTCAGTAGACTAGTCATTATTGAAGAAACTCTGCGACTAAACTGAATAAAAGCACAACTACAGTAACTGACTTCATCAGTAAGTGTTTCGAAGACAATGCACCAAATAAGCAAATCCGTTTCTATTATCGTGTTCCATGGCAATAGAAAAACTTGGCGATACCCAATTAGGACAGTAATGACAGGCGGTATCCTGATATCAACATAGCTAATTTATATTAGAATATTTCTGATGCAGCAATTGTCTTGACCCTTTAACAAGAATATGCCAGTTGATAAGTTTAATTGTGATCAGATTAAGAGTGGCAAGCAGTCCACTGAAATCATAGTTGGCAGAGGGAATATCCACTTCTATTTCCAACGTCTGCCTTTCCAGGTTCACATTGAATGTTCAACGCAATTTACTGCAACACACTATAGCAGTGGGCCCCATCTTTCACCATTCACTGGGTGAGGACGTTTCACCTTTTTTTTTGTTAGCCGCATTTGATATCTCTGCATCCACTCGATTAATCCTTTCTGCATTCCACCCTATGTAAATCTTCCCTTATCTTAATTGCAACTTCGGAATATCATTCACTGCAGTGAGTTATTCCTCTCTACCTTCATCTCTCTCTGTATTGTTGACAAGCTTTCCAAGGCTGAGCTCCATCGCAACTTTGAACAGAGGTCTCGTGTGCATGTCAGTATGTATAACCATCGATAGGGGTGAACGTGTGAACAATGGCGGATATCACAATTACAGTGATGGAAATGGCTTCCGTGTTTTCGAACAGTTGATGGCCTTCAATTGTGCAGGTGAAGAAAGAACACGCTTTTCATCCTGGTAGAACATTAGATGTCTGGTTCGGTAACAGAAGTGAAATCAGCACATCTTATTGTCCATCCCAATAAAGTGCGCCTACTTTGCTATTCCAATATATTGGGCAGCTTAGAGGAGTCACCAAGGGAAAGCAAGTTACAAGTCACTAAGCCCTTCCAAGACGTTCCCTCGGTCTGCAGAAGGAATGAAGGACGTGCAATCAGAACATTAGTTGCTGTCCTGGGGCACAATTGTGACGTCAGATCTTGACCTCTGCGGGAAGAGTATATATATATATATATATATATATATATATACATATATATATATATATATATATATATTCCTCTGTAACATCTACAATGGGATCCTCCCTACAACATCAATGTCTGTGGTCCCTGTAAAATGACAGCCCATTTGGTTCCAGGCAGCTGTGCCCAAGCCTCTCTTCATCGAATGTCTGATTTAGACTGAGTGAAGACTTTGCACAATCTGCCACATTGCTATTCTGTTTGCTCAACAATTGAGTGTTCACAACCACTGATTCTTCAATCACATCATCAGGGCGGAACGTTTCCCAAAATTCCATTCCCTAAACTTCCAGATATTTCCCACTGTTGACTATCTGTGTATATACCAGACTTTAGCTAATACTTCCACTGGAGTCTGTGAAGGACACAAAAGAAGGTACATGTTGAAGTTATTAATGCACAGGAAAGCATTCAGCCAATCAAACCAATGCCTCCGAAAAGAATGAGCTATCAATAGAGAAGCAGAATCGGAAAGAGGCGATTCACAATTCTGCCAGGAAAAAACGAAGACATGTATATTCTGAAGGGCAGGCGGCACCCAGAGTTGATAGACAATTGCGATTTTGATTTGCGGTATACTAGGGCAGGATCTATTGTCGTTGAGGATTCAGTCTGTAACTTTATTATTTCAAGCACACAAGGGTGCATCAAAGGTCACTTCGGGTGCAATGAATAAGAAACTGATCCACAATATGGACAGAGTTAACAACGAAGATAACTGCCCCGGAAAGGCCACGCGGAGAATGTATAGGCTATCCCTATAACATCAATGTTGCTTGTCTTCTGCTTCTGGAACAATACATACATCAGTTGTCAAGAGTGGCAAGAATGAAAAATATTATGCCCCATCTGCCTCACTGCAGTCAGATGGTGACTGTTGCTGCTCAGTTGTTGAATCTGCCGTCCACACACGGTTCAATCCACATGTAACGAGAAGACCACAGAAGGCAGCCTGATTTTTAACTGCCTCTCTGCAGCGTTCTTTCAACAGACTCAGATTTTGTCTGGAAGATGGCAAAGAAAAAAAGTGACTGCAGTTGGACGGAACAACGACCATTTTTCGGGATCAGATTATGGAAAAGTCAAGTGAAAATTCAGGCTGTTTTTGCTTTTAAACTGGCATTTCTGAAAAGATCTCGGGATGTGTGACGATTTTCGAAAAAAATATTCTGCAAATTAATCAGTTCACGTTCCAATATGTTCATGCTCATTGAATGACATCCCCAGAGCCAATGGTTCAAATGTTGTCTATGTGCATCATCATTATCATAATGGCACATTACCTTCCCCAAGAAACATGCTGGGAATGGAACAAGTGATTTGAAATTGGGAACATGGAACATTGAAACGAGGATGCCTTGGAAGGGTTTTGAATGAGGAGGGAGACCTATTCACTGGTGCAAAATGGCAGCAGGCAGTAGCAGCTGAAATGCTATTGGGCAAACCATTGTCAACAGCACTTGCAAAACAAATGTTCCCCTCGAATGCCAGTGCAACCAGATGCATGTGGAAACGCCACGACAAGCTCCCTTTCAAAAATACGACACAGTGTTGAGAAATTTAGAACTAATGCTTCAGCCTCGACTGTTTATTATGCGAGGATAATCAAAGAATAGCACAGTTAGAGTGCACACAACGCATCGACTTAAGCATTTCAATAACGTAACTGAAAAACACTTCCCAAGGAGGATAAGGAATCTGCATCCATGTTCGATTTGCCTGAGATGCTCACATTCGATAATTAAAAACAATTTTGTACAATTCCCTAAATTCTGCTGATGAAACTCCTGCATGCAGAACTTCAATGTCTTCACAGAGTGAACTTGACATTTTGATTCCTATTAATTGAGCGAATGCCCCAGATAGAGTGGCAGTGAACATGTTGATTGTGTGCATGGATAATTTATGTATCATTCTTGTGTTAAAGGGTCAGAGTGCATGACGTCTGCTGATAGGGAATGTCTGCATCAGAGGCAAATGTTTATCAGAACTGTAAAGGCGTAACATGAGACATATCTAAACACCTGGGCTAATGGTAATGGCAGCGTGAAAGGGATGCAGACTAATATCATGAAAGAAACATGGAAAACAATGGAAACACAGACGATACATTTGAGCAATGTAATAAAGGAGAGACAATAAACAGGAAAACCATATCTGGAGAAAAACAGACATACATGTAGAGTGGGAGAGAGGGCAGGGAAACGGGGCAAGATCAGAGAGGATGTTGTGGGTACAAAGAACTGAGGTGGAGAGGTACACCGGGATAGACGAGTAGTTTAGAGAAGAGAGAGCGAGAGAGAGAAAGAGAAAGAGATAAAATGAGAAAGAGAAAGAGAATGACAGAAAGAGAGAACGAGCGAGAGAGAGGGGTGGGGGCGGAGGGGAGAGAGAGAGAGAGAGAGAGAGGAAGAGAGATACTTAATTATGCTAATCTCCACATCTTCAGTATAAAGAACAAAGAACAGTACAGCACAGGAAACAGGCCCTCCGGCCCTCCAAGCCTGTGCCGCTCCTTGGTCCAACTCGACCAATCGTTTGTATCCCTCCATTCCCAGGCTGCTCATGTGACTATCCAGGTAAGTCTTAAACGATGTCAGCGTGCCTGCCTCCACCACCCTACTTGGCAGCGCATTCCAGGCCCCCACCACCCTCTGTGTAAAAAACGTCCCTCTGATGTCTGAGTTATACTTCGCCCCTCTCACCTTGAGCCCGTGACCCCTCGTGATCGTCACCTCCGACCTGGGAAAAAGCTTCCCACTGTTCACCCTATCTATACCCTTCATAATCTTGTACACCTCTATTAGATCTCCCCTCATTATCCGTGTTTCCAAGGAGAACAACCCCAGTCTACCCAAACTCTCCTCATAGCTCAGACCCTCCATACCAGGCAACATCCTGGTAAACCTTCTGTGCACTCTCTCCAATGCCTCCACGTCCTTCTGGTTGTGCGGCGACCAGAACTGGACGCAGTACTCCAAATGTGGCTTAACCAGCGTTCTATACAGCTGCATCATCAGACTCCAGCTTTTATACTCTGTACCCCGTCCTATAAAGGCAAGCATACCATATACCTTCTTCCGCACCTTCTCCACCTGTGTTGCCACCTACAAGGATTTATGGACTTGCACACCTAGGTCCCTCTGTGTTTCTATGCTCCTGATGACTCTGCCATTTATTGTATAACTCCTCCCTACATTATTTCTTCCAAAATGCATCACGTCGCATTTATCCGGATTAAACTCCATCTGCCACCTCTCTGCCCAATTGTCCAGCCTATCTATATCCTGCTGTATTGCCCGACAATGCTCTTCGCTATCCGCAAGTCCAGCCATCTTCGTGTCATCCGCAAACTTGCTGATTACACCAGTTACACCTTCTTCCAAATCATTTACATATATCACAAATAGCAGAGGTCCCAGTACAGAGCCCTGCGGAACACCACTGGTCACAGACCTCCAGCCGGAAAAAGACCCTTCGACCACTACCCTCTGTCTCCTATGGCCAAGCCAGTTCTCCACCCATCTAGCCACTTCTCCTCGTATCCCATGAGCCTTAACCTTCTTAACCAACCTGCCATGTGGGACTTTGTCAAATGCCTTACTGAAATCCATATGGACGACATCCACGGCCCTTCCTTCATCAACCGTTTTTGTCACTTCCTCGAAAAACTCCACCAAATTTGTAAGGCACGACCTCCCTCTTACAAAACCATGCTGTCTGTCACTAATGAGATTGATAATACTGCGTCTCTGTGTCATTTGACGAAGAGATCTGCCTGGAGTCTGTTGCGAAGCAAAATTCCACCAGTGATGAATTGCGGATTATTCACAGGCCATTGTTCTTTCCCCATCCTCACTCCTGCTGCACATGCCTCCGAGGAAAAGCCCCTCCCAAACCCAACCTCGGTCCACGACATTCTGCATGGACTCAGAGAGTAGATATATTCTCTGGATCAATGGAAAGGCCAAGCTCAGCTTTCAGTTGTGAAATATATGCAATGTTTTTTTGGAGAATGTTCGTTTACATTTATCTGAACTATTTATATGCAACGCACATTTTCTGGCAAATTGTATTTTGACTCTCAACACTGATTATACACTCTGAGATTCCCAAATCATTTATATGCATATCCCCCACTCTTCCTGTAGGCTATTGACCAGAATGTAGACAAGGAGTTTTGCCAGCATAGGAACGTGCACCAAAGGAAATCGGGTTGAGTTTATGGAGGTTAGATCTTCTGGAAAACGGTTTCAACGAAGAACTTCCCAGATAGTATCAACATATTTTCATTTTAGTTCATCTACCTGAGAGAGCAGAGGGAGATTTGAATGAAAGGTACGGTGGCAGGCAGGGCAGATCACTGGTTTTGCAGAGCACTCTCCGTCTTGGCACAACAGTGTGGGGGAAGAATAACAGGCCAAGTTCCCTGAACTGGGATTACCATGCACAACCTTTTGACTCAGAGTTGTGGCGGCTAACCATTGAGCTGAAAGACAGAATAGAAATATTGTCATCAGGAGCGCACAATGCTATTGTATTTCCCGGATATTTTGTGACAAGTCGGCCCATCGATATTTTGAGGTATTCGTGTATAATAGTCAGATTAGCAGGAGCAAGTCCCAGTTTTTAAATAGGGTTTCGCGGTCCTCATATAGAATCCAGAGAGTGCATAAGGGGTACATGAGCTCAACCAGCCTTCACCGTTAACAATCCCACTGAAATCCCTTCGATGTAATGCATGCACTTAATCCTTTCAACACGAAGGCACAATTTAGCATCAACCTAACCCATACATCTTTGGAATGTGGCAGCAAACCGGAGCAAACCAACGCAGACACGGCGATAACTTACAAACTCCACACAGTCAGCCGAGGGCAAAATTGAATCCGGGTCGTGGCGCTGTGAGGCAAAAGTGTTAACCACTGTGCCAAAGTGCCAAACTAAATGTCGCTCAGTTTTGCCTCGACATGGGGAGAAATCCAAGGAGGTGGCATTTTGATGCGTGACTTGAAGCCTCATGCATGTTAAATTTTCCTTGCATTTAGGATTATCTCGACGTCAAGAGGCTCCTGCCTTCCTCAGATAGCTTGTGCTCTCATTTGATTGTTCCGCTGGTGGAGTGAAGCGCTGCAGATGTGTAAAACTGAAATCCTTACGTCGCTGGTTCATTTCTGGTTGGTAGGAAGCCCCATTTCTGTTGCAGTCGGTGCAAACTGGATGGGCTGAATGGCCTCATTCATCACTGCAGGGATCATACGATTGAAATTGGATGGTTGTACCATCACAGGAACGGACCGAGTGTCCTCTCAGAATGCATTACCATGCTTTTGGGAATGATTTGCATTGAATTGGTTTTGGGATGAAAATGGACACAAAAATGATGGAAAGAGAAATCAAATCCATAAAGAGTAAGTGCTTTAAACCAAAAATGCAAATAGCACCACACTGCATAGTACCGGACTACGATGCGGTTCAAGATATTAAAAGAGGGTGCATATTGCAGATGTGGAAATAAAGAATGTTTGATGACTAAAGCCAATTAAACAGTGCACATATGTTGTTTGCTGTGCACGATGTAGTCGCCATGTACAACGTTGCAATAGCATCATCATGACAGGGATCTTGATCATCTACATTTCAGCAAAGTCAGTGAAGGAGAAAAGGAGAAGCGATAGCATTGATTCAGCAAGAGGTTCATGTGCTTGGAAGAGGGGCTCCACTTTAAATGAAAGGATGGCATCAATTTCCCCAAAATGAACGAGTGCAGGACAGACAAAGGAACAAATTTGCTTCAGAATCGGAGAAATGCAATTTGTTTTCACGGACCTGGTAATGAGGGGATTTCACTGCCGCAACGATAAGCAGAATAATGATCGAGAAATAACTAGAGCAAAGCGGGATTTATTTCTCAACAGCGTCACAGACAATTGCCTGGGTTAGTGTGTTCTTTGCTCAGGAAGAAGGTGGCATTGCTGGACAAAGTGTTTTGGAACGGAGTGGTCCAAAGGCTGAATGGCCTCATCCATCACTGCAGGGATCATACGATTGTAATTGGATGGTTGTACCATCACAGGAACGGACCGAGTGTTCTCTCAGAATGCATTACCATGCTTTTGGGAATGATTTGCATTTAATTGGTTTTGGGAAGAAAATGGACACAAATAAGTTGGAAAGAGAAATCAAATCCATAAAGAGTAAGTGCTTTAAAACCAGAAATGCAAATAGCACCACACTGCATAGTACCGGACTACGATGCGGTTCAAGATATTAAAAGAGGGTGCATAGTGCAGATGTGGAAATAAAGAATGTTTGATGACTAAGGCCAATTGAACAGTGCAAGGACTTTCTTCGAGTGGCCATAAACACAACAAAATTGTGTTTATTAATATGCAAGTTGAGGGACCTTTAATTTAGCACTTCCAATTTTGAATAGAGCAAGTTCAATAAACTGAGAGCATATCCGGACAGGGTGGAAAGAAAATAAAACGTCCATGTTAAAGAGATAAGTATCAATGGCTGTTTTCACCCGAAGCCAAAGCCTGATCCACCAAGAACGAATGCAAGCGGAGCACAAGCCTATGTGCCTTTGCTGACAGGGGAGGTATAAAAAATGGTGAAATTTAAAAAAAGGTTGGCGATTACCCAATGATGCTTTAACCCACCATCTGGTTTGATCAGAAAATAAATTCAGCAGCTTTGTTCGTCGAAGGGGAACAACAAGAATGTAATAGCAATTAACGAAAAAAAAACATTGGTCCTCAATCATTCACCAACGTGCACATAGAAAGCGTGCGGTGGGAGCAGCCAGAAGTAAACTGATAAATGCTTAGAGGTGACAGGCAAATTGTGATTATTGCAGGAGCAATGCCGACGCGTATTTGCTGAGGAATAACATACTGACAAAATGTTGGTGGATGTGGAAATGGAAGAGATAATAATTGGCGCATGAGGAAACATACAGAAAATGGCTCGCTTTGTTTAGGCCTGTCAAATTGCCAGGCCCAGAACATTTCGATGCCAAAATTCAATAACAACGTTTGAGTGAACGTAAGAAAAATGTTTACCATAAAATTGAAAAGTTCCTTAGATGCGGTTTTGGATGATTGCAGGATTATGAATTGTAAACGCTTCTTCAAGGAAATCTGCAGACACTTTCATCAATGTTATGACAGCATAATAGTAATTGTGGTTAAGTTCGGCCAAGGAGAAATATCAGGTGAAACAATCATAGAAACTGTACAATGCAGAAGGAGGCCATTCGGCCCAAGGAGTCTGGACCGAAAGAATCCCTCCCAGGCCCTCGACCCGTAATCCGACATGTTGACCACGCTAAACCCTCTAATCTACGCATTCAGGGACACTAAGTGGCAATTTAGCGAGGCCAATGCACCTAATCGGCTTCTCTCTGGGGTATGGAGGAAACCAGAGCACCCCCAAATCCTCCCACAAGTTTAAAAACCTATCAGCATCTCAACTGCACAAAGTCGTGGAATTCCATCTGTCTCACTTAGTTCGCCACTCATTCTTCTAATCTCCGAATTATACAGGCTCTAACGACTGAACCTTTGTTGTTAAGGACCTCCCTCAATACGCAGGTTCAACCTCGTGATCCTTCTCTGGAATGCCTCCAATGCCGCTTCTTCAAGGAAATCTGCAGATACTTTCATCAATGTTATGACAGCTTAATATTAATTGTGGTTAAGTTCGGCCCAGGAGAAATGTCAGGTCAAACAATCATAGAAGCTGTACAATGCAGAAAGTGGCCATTCGGCCCAAGGAGACACGATGAGACTGTACCAACTCCACACAGACAGTGACCCAAGCCGAGAATAGAACACAGGTCCCTGGATCTGTGAGATAGCAATGCTGACCACTGTGCTGCCGTGCCTCCCAACCAACGGCCACAGGGTAGGTTGGATTTAATTAAATACCAACATAGCTGATTTTCATCTGAGGGGTTGTGCTTAACGAAGACAGCTGCCATTTTCTGTACAAAATCCATCAAAATACGAGATGGAGAGAACGAAGCGGATGTTACCGATATGGATTGCAAAGAAGCAGTTGACAAAGTATCGCATGGAAGGCTGTTTCTCATCCTTGAGGTTCATGGAATTGAAGGCTGAGTACAAGCTTCAAAAATGGCTGGCAACGCCAATGCTGAGGACGACGTAAAGGGCTTACATCAGGCTATAGACAGGTTAAATGCTTGGGCAAAAATCTGGAAGACGGAATGCCAATTCGGAGGAAATGAAGTTGTTGACTTTGACAGGGACGCAAAACACTTGAATATGATTTAATTGGAGAATGACTGCAGAGACCTTCAGCATGGAGCCACCTGAGATCAACGTGCATAAATCGCAAAAGTGAAGCAGGACGTATGTAAGGCAATTGGAATGTTGGCATTTGTTTCAATGATATTAGGTTAGTAGAACAATTCGGTGGTAGGATTTAAAAATAGAAATGACTTGCAAAAACGGAGCAAGATAGACCATACGTGACACACTCTAAATGTTTTTCGTCCCATATGTGAGGAAAGATCAACCAGCATTGGAGGCAATCCAGAGAAGGATCGTGAGGTTGATTCTGCGCACTGAGGGAGGTCCTTAACAGCAAAGGTTCAGTCGTAAGAGCCTGTATGATTCGGAAATGAGAAGAATGAGTGGAGGTCTCAGTGAGACAGATGGGATTCCTAGGCTTTTGGCAGGTGAGATGCTCATAGGTTTTTAAACTTGTAGGAGGATTTCGGAACAGATGGCATAATCTTAAAAATTTCGGCATCCCGAATAAAAGATGAGGTGGCATAGTTGAGTTGATGGTTAACATATCAGATCAGCTATCATCACATTGAATGTTGGAGCAGGCCAGTTTGGCGGAATGATTTATACTTACTCTTACATCTTATGGTCTTATGTGCATGAATTAGTGAATTTCAATAAATGTCTAGATTTCAGACTTGTGTTGGGATTGTTGCAATTAAATGTGGGCAATAAATGTTATCCTTGACCAATGTTGCCCACGAGCATGCATGCATTAAAGCAAATCTCGGAATGAACAGAATCTAAAGTTGAGAAATGCATGATTCAACCGAAGGTTGATGGGAGAAAATGTAACACAAGAAATGCGACAGGTTTCAGAAATGAGAGCTGCGCAACTGGAATGGAGAATTTAGCATTAATTTCCTGGGGGAAGTGAAGACTGAGTGGATGGTTGATGGAGTTGTGTTTCGAAGTCATGCAGTGATGCTTTTTTCAGACTAGATAGGGATACGTTCTTCAGGTCGAGAGAAATAACGGAGATGTGCTTTTGGTTGAAGGATCCATTAAAAGAGAGCATGAGCTAAAATGATTCACAGAGGAACCAAAGGTGACATGAGGTAAATAAGCATTCCTCATGCAGCAAGTGAATAGATTCTGGGATGCAGTTCTGCGAGTATGGTGGAGGCAGGTTCAATAAAGCAGCCTTCGAAGTTTAATGTATCAGATGGGAGAATTTGGAGGACTACGCAGTGAAGGTGTGGGGGGGGGGGGGAGGGGCGGGTGGGGGGAGGGGGCTGGGGGGCTGAGGGGCGGGGAGAGGGAGTTGGCGGGAGGACATGAGGTGAATTGTTCCAATGGAAACACAGGTGCACATTGCTGATCGTGTTTATGTTCTGCAACAATTTCGTGTTTTCATCATTCTGCTCCACTTGGAAAACCCCCAGCCCTCTTTAAATTATCCTTTTAATAAATCATAACATTCCTCTCCCCTCAGTGACGTATCTACGCCTCGCCCAAGACCCTCACCCAGCATATGCTCCAGAAATAAGTTCCGTTAATGTGAAAACAATAAATCCCGTCAAATACGGCACCAGGTGATGTGGCGAGTGAACAGTGAACTCACTCTAATATCCTTTCAATTTCCAAATAGACTTGGTATTTCTATATTACGGTTCTGAGGAATACCTTCACCACACAGAAGGTTTTCCTTCAAGTATCAGAAACATAAATGAACCGATCTTGAAAATTCGACTTTCAATAGTGACACACATGCCTGAACTTTACAATATTAATCTTGGGAATATTCGCTCACTAAATCTCACTGCCATTATACAATGGCGATCTTTTCTTAATAAATACACTACACAACTGTCTCGATGGTAATGTTAAATGACGCTGAATTTTAATAAAATAAAGGAAAGTTACTGTGGATGTTGGAATCTGTCACCGAAAGAGAAAATGCTGGATAACCTCAGCAGTTCTGGCAGCATCTGCAAGGAGAGTGAAGAGCAGGCGTTTCGAGTCCTCGTGACGCTTTGTCAAAGCTGAAATGCGTACAAATGCGAGATATGTATACTGTCGGGTTAGGGAATGAATGTTGATTCACAGCCTCAGAAACCGGGGGAAAAGGAAAAAGGCTGCGAATGACAGTCCATTGAGAGAAGAAAAGGGTGTGAATGGCCAAATGGCAGAGAAGTTGAAATCAGAGGGTAGGCTGTGACAGATTAAGATGTGTGGGAAGGTGGGGAATGGGTGGGAGAGAGGTAAAATTTAGAAAAAAAAGGGAGGGGGAAGCAAAGTGCGAGACAAGGTAAGGATAGTGGATTTAAAGTAGGGGTGAGGAGTGGGGTGGGCGGGGGGAACAATTAATAAATAAAAGGTAGAGAACATTAAAATAATGAACAAAATGTAAACAAAGGGGTCGAGGTGGGGTAGAGCTGATCATCTGAAGTCGTTGAATTCGATGTTGAGACCAGAAGGCTTTGAAATGCCGAGCCGGAAGATGAGATGCTGTTCCTGACGTTTGACTTGAGCTTCACTAGAACATTGCAGAAGGCGAAGGACAGACATGTGGGCATGGGAGCAGGATCGTGCATTAAAATGGCCAACAACGGGAAGGTCAGGGTCCTGATTGTGCAGATTCCGAAGGAGCACAGGAAAGCAATCACCCAGTCTATGCGTGTTCTCTCCGATATAGACCAGACCAAATTGGGAGCAGCGAATGCAATGGGCAAAATTGAAAGAGGTGCAAGTGAAACGTTGCTCAACCTGGAATGAGTGTTTTGTATCTTGGACGGTAAGCACGGAAGAGATAAAGGGAAATGTGTCACACGTTCTGCGATTGCATGGGCAGGTGCCATGAGTGATGGGAGATATTTTCGCAATAGTGGAGTAGTGGGCGAGGCTATCTCAGAGGGAACGGTCTCTATGGAATGCTGACAGAGGGAATGAAGGGAAGATGTGTTTAGTGGTGGCATCAGGCTGGAGTTGGCGAAAATGGGGGAGGATTGTTCTTTGCATGCAGAGGCTGGTGGGGTGAAATCTTTGAATAAAGGGGAGTCTATCCTTGATCTGTGAAGCAGGGGGAGGGGTGAGGGTCGTGGCACGGGAGATGGACCGCATGCTGTTGAGGACCCTGTCGACAACTGTAGGTGGGAATGCACGGTTGTGACAAAAGAAGCACATATTAGAAGCACCACTTTTTAAAGTGGCATTCAGCACGCTGAATTTTAACTCTTACATTCGTAGGAAGTATCAACTCATTTGAACGCTGTATTTCCATTCATGAGTTGGTTGTCCAGATTTCAAACTTAATGCGGACAGGCTGCTAAACAGAAAATATTCTCAAGATCAATACCGAAAAAGACAGACATTGTTTATTAATCGTAATTTGTTTTCTGAAAGTGACGCAACAGCTTTTTGCAACTGCACGTATCAGAACGGCAGAAAGCGCAACACATGCATTTGCGAGGAAAACGGCCGATGTGAAGTGACAGTAGCATAAAAAAGGTCGGCAGAAGTAATTTACAGGAGATGGATATTAATGGAAACATTAAAAGAACATAGTTTTGCGCAATGGCGGGGACAGTTTGAAGATGGGAGGGTGATCGAGCGGATATAACATCCTGCTGATTCCAAGGCCGTCAGTGACATCGTGGTGAGCACTCATGACTCACAACGCGAAGGTTCCCATCAGGCCCTGAGTGATTGTCACCGTGTCTGTGTGGGTTTCCTCCGGATATTCCAGTTTCCTCCTGCAGCTCTGCAGGTTAATTTGATTGTCAATGTTAAATGCGCGTGACTTGCGGAGGGAAGTGCCTGGTTTCCAGGAGTCACTGTGAACTCAAAGGACCTCTTTATGTAAAGTGTTAATTCTCTGTTACCATGTTGTTCAATGCTGATGATTTCATGGCGTATGCAATAATTTTCAATTCATGTATCTCTTATTTACAAATTCCGTCGTTTGTTTTGTTTTCACAGCCAATGTAGGGACAATACTGACCCTGCAGTTCAGGGACTGCGTTCTGTCCAAGAGCACCACCATCTACTTGGTGGCCATGGCCACGGCCGACCTGCTTGTCCTCATATTCTACGTCCTGGTTAATGGCATTCTATTTCCTAGTTTGCTCAGATTGTTTAATTTTCAGACGTTCGCTTGTCGTCTCAACGTGATGATGATCTCAGCGGTGATTGACTGCTCAGTCTGGCTCACGGTTTCTTTTACCTTCGACCGATTCGTGAACATCTGCTGCCAGAGGTTCAGGAGGACATACTGCACACCCAAATCTGCCACCCTTGTAGTTAGCATGATTTACCTACTGTCTTACTTCCGGAATATGCCCTATTACTTCACAATTCTACCCATTTTTACGGATAACAAAAAGGAAATTGGATGCTGGACCAACCCTAGCGTTTACACAGTTCCAGCTTGGAGAGCCTTCTATTCGCTCCATACGATTTTAACACCCCTTATTCCTTACATTGCCGTGGCTCTGCTGAATATTTCCACAATCGCTCACGTCTTAAGGGCCAGTCGTGTCCGCCAGGGATTGAAGTTCCACGGATCGGGTGATCCCGAGATGCTGAGTCGAAGGAAAGCCATGGTCTTGCTCTTCACTGCATCGACTAGCTTCATATTGCTGTGGATGCCAACAGTCGGGATTTTCCTTTTCTCCCGAATCACCGACACCTACCGTTATAATGTCTTCAATGACCCGTTCTTTATCATTCATGAAATTGGCCGCATGTTCAGGGTTCTGAACTGCACAACCAGTACCTGTATGTATGCTCTAACACAGTCTAAATTCAGAGCAGTGCTGAGGAGAGCGATTCAATCTGCCATACATTATATCAAGAAACAGACTACAGAGCTTGTGTGATAACCGGGGCCAAGATTTGAAGTTTCGTAACAACGAAATTAATTCAATTGAACAAAGATGTAATGATGATTTATGATTAAATGTATTTTAGTTCAGCAAGCTTTAAGTGAAACAGTTTAACAATTAATTATAATACCGAAATAGGTTAAATTGAAAAGCGTAGAATCCAAGAGTGAATTTTCTACTGAACTGAATGTGTCTCCATATAAGTCACAGATATGTTTGTATGTTTGTATTTAGAAAATTGAATCCCCGGAACTGACTGAAGCGAGATAACTTGGAGCAGAGAGGACGTTGTCATATATTATATTGGAAATCATATTGACACAAAATTGATTCGTAATCTGACAGTAGACATGCGTCAGATACTGTAATGGCTACCTTTATTTTGTTTCTACCTTTTCTCCTTTTTCCTTTCAGTTCTTTTCAGGTGACAGCTGCTCACTGTCCCTCGGTCAGGTCCCATTGCATTGTTTCTTTTAAAATACCATTAACTTTCCAAATATTGATTGGAACCTTTGTAGGTCAAATAGTTCGGATGGGGCAGTTTTTGTGCAGTGTATGCAGGAAGGTTTCCTGATACAAAATGTGGATAGGCCGACAAGAGGTGAGGCCACATTGGATTTGGTACTGGAAAATGAACCGGGCCGAGTGTTAGATTTGGTTGTGGGAGAGCACTTTGGAGATAGTGACCACAAATCGGTGTCTTTTGTTATTGCAATGGAGAGGGATAGGTTCGTACGGCAGGGCAAGGTTTACAATTGGAGGAGAGGTAATTATGATGCGGTTAGGCAAGAATTAGGGGGCATCAGATGGGAACAGAAACTGTCAGGGAAAGGCACTAATGAAAAGTGGATCTTTTTAAAGGAAGAAATACTGGGAATCCTTGATGGGTATGTCCCTGTCAGGCAGGGAGGAAATGGCCCAGTCGGGGAACCATGGTTCACGAAAGAGGTGGAATGTCTTGTGAAAATGAAGAGGGAAGCTTATGTAGGGATGAGGAAACAAGGCTCAGATGGCTCGATTGAGGGTTACAAGTTCGCAAGGAATGAGCTGAAAAGGGGCTTAGGCGAGCTAGAAGGGGACATGAGAAGGCCTTGGCGTGTCGGTTCAAGGAAAACTCCAAGGCTTTTTACTCTTATGTGAGGAATAACAGAATGACCAGTGTGGTGATATGAACCGGGCCTAGTTTTAAGGCTGATAAAATTGGATATCCTAAATTAAAGAATTGGGCACATTGAAATCAAACATAGTCAAACCTCAGGCAGGCCAATTGTACAATACACAAATGTGTCTGGGCCTGACCCATCAACCACCCGTGAAAGGTCGATACACTCTACTTGAAACTGAGCAGGAGATCATGCCACCTCATTGAAATGCATCGGTCTATTGTTAAAAGCACAGATCGGGCCAGACTTTCTGTCACCAAGAGATCCTGTAGAAACCTTACCTGATAACAAGTTCAACAACATGGAGATGGACACCTGGGGGGCGGACCCTGGTGTCCTGTCAGGCAGACATCAAGAAACCCACTGGGTATTGGAACCCCCTCCTGGGAGCTCATTGGCCGGAAGCCAGAGATGTTTCTGGAAACGCAAGCAGGTTGGGGATAAAGGGACACACTCAGAGGAACACTGCAGCCAAAACTCGACAGGGGAGACAGCCGTGACCATTCGGAAGACTGACCAGGGAAGGAAGGAAGAAGCGGCCATCGAGACTCACCTTCGTGACGACAGACCAGAGGGACTCAGAGAATCGGGTCTGCAGTTTAACCAAACCACCTTTACGGGTCGTATACCTGAATCTGGGGATTCCTCTTGTTTTATGTGGGTAATTTGAGGGTTAATAGTGTTATTATTAATAAACTTGTTGAATCTTTACTTGTCCACCTTGCAAATAAGGGCACTGGGGTAAAACCTTGGAGTAAGTAAACTGGTTGAAAGTATCAGAGATTAACAGGTACAACACCAGAGTGAGGTTAGGGCCGGTCAAGGACAGTCGTGGGAACTTGTGTATGGAGTCAATGGAGATAGGCGAGGTGATGAATGAATACTTTTCTTCCGTGTTCACCAAGGAGAGGGGCCATGTTTTTGAGGAATATAAGGTGTTACAGGCTAATAGGCTGGAGGAAATAGATGTTCGGAGGGAGGAGGTACTGGCAGTTTTGAATAAACTGAAGGTCGATAAGTCCCCTGGGCCTGATGAAATATATCCGAGGATTCTTTGGGAGGCAAGGGATGAGATTGCAGAAAATTTGGCTTTGATCGTTGGGTCCTCACTGAACACGGGGATGGTGCCAGACTACTGGAGAATGGCGAATGTTGTTCCTCTGTTTAAGAAAGGGAATAGAAATGACCCTGGCAATTATGGACTGGTTAGCCTTACTTCGGTGGTTGGTAAATTGATGGAAAAGGTCCTCAGGGATGGAATTTACGACCATTTAGAAAGATGCGGATTAATCCGGGATATTCAGCACGGATTCGTGAAGGGCAAGTCGTGCCTCACATATTTGATTTAATTTTTTGAGGAGGTAACTAAGTGTGTTGATGAAGGTAGGGCAGTTGATGTCATATACATGGATTTTAGTAAGGCATTTGATAAGGTCCCCCATGGTCGGCTTATGATGAAAGTGAGGAGGTGTGGGACAGAGGGAAAGTTGGCCGATTGGATAGGTAACTGGCTATCTGATCGAAGACAGAGGGTGGTGGTGGATGGAAATTTTTCGGACTGGAGGCAGGTTGCTAGCGGAGTGCCACAGGGATCAGTGCTTGGTTCTCTGCTCTTTGTGATTTTTATTAATGACTTAGAGGAGGGGGTTGAAGGGTGGATCAGTAAATTTGCTGATGACACCAAGATTAGTGGAGTAGTGGATGAGGTGGAGGGCTGTTGTATGCTGCAAAGAGACATAGATAGGATGCAAAGCTGGGCTGAAAAATGGGAAATGGTGTTTCACCCTGATAAATGTGAGGTGATTCATTTTGGTAGGACTAATTTAAATGTAGATTACAGGGTCAAAGGTAGGGTTCTGAAGACTGTGGAGGAACAGAGAGATCGTGGTGTCCATATCCACAGATTTCTGAAGGTTACCACTCAAGTGGATAGAGCTGTGAAGAAGGCCTATCGTTTCTGAGCTTTTATTGACAGGGGGTTGAAGTTGAGGAGCCGTGGGGTTATGCTGCAACTGTACAGGACCTTGGTGAGACCACATTTGGAATATTGTGTGCAGTTCTGGTCACCTCACGATAAGAAGGATGTGGAAGCGCTGGAAAGAGTGCAGAAGAGGTTTACCAGGATGCTGCCTGGTTGAGAGGGTAGGTCTTATGAGGAAAGGTTGAGGGAGCGAGGGCTGTTCTCTCTGGAGTGGAGGAGGCTGAGGGGAGACTTAATAGAGGTTTATAAAATGATGACGTGGATACATAGAGTAAACGTTCAAAGACTATTTCCTCGGGTGGATGGAGCTCTTACTCGGGGGCATAACTATAGGGTTCATGGTGGGAGATATAGGAAGGACATCAGAGGTAGGTTATTTACGCAGAGAGTGATTGCGGTGTGGAATGGACTGCCTGCAGTGGTAGTGGAGTCAGACACTTTAGGAACATTTAAGCGGTTATTGGATAGGCACATGGAGCACACTAGGATGATAGGGAGTAGGATAGCTTGATCTTGGTTTCAGATAAAGCTCGGCACAACATCGCGGGCCAAAGGGCCTGTTCTGTGCTGTACTATTCTATGTTTCTATGTAACCCTTTTGCCCCTAACGTATGAATAAAATGCCTTGGGATTGTCCTTAATCCTGTCTACCAAGGACATTTCGTGACCCCTTTTTGCCCTTCTAATTCCTCGTTTGAGTTATTTCCTACTATCTTTGTATTCCTCCAGAGCTCCCTCCGTTTTTAGCTGCCTGGACCTAACGTACGCCACTCTTTTCTTTATGACCAATCGCTCAATTTCCCTGGTTATCCACGGCTCTCGATTCCTACCCTTCCTAGCCTTCTTTTTTACAGGCACATTCCTTGTCCTGTAGCCCTAACAACTGTTCCTTAAAAGACTCCCACATCCCAGATGTGGATTTACCCTCAAACAGCCTCTCCCAATCAACAGTTGCCAAAGTCTGCCTAATCCCACTGAAGTTATCCTTCCCCCAATCCAACACCTTACCCTTGGGACACTACCCATCCTTTTCCATCAGTATCCTAAAGCTAACAGAATTGTGGTCACTATTTGCCACATGTTCCCCTACCGAAACTTTGAAGACCTGACCGGGCTCATTCCCCAGTGCCACGTCCAGTATAGCCCCGTCTCTATTCGGGCCATCTACATATTGTTCCAGAGAACCTTCCTGTATGCCTTTTACAAATGCCTCCCCATTCAGACTCCCAGGCCTACGCGAATTCCAGTCGAGACCAGTGAAATTGAAGTCTCCCACTACCAGATACCTATTTTTCCTGCACCTATCCATTATCTCCTGACATATCCGTTCTTCCACTTCCCTTGGGCTGTTGGGGGGCCTGTAATATACCACGAATATAGTGACTGCGTTCTTCCTGTTCCTGAGCTCCACCCACAGTGACTCGTTACACGACCCCTCTGAATTGTCCTCCCTCTGCACCGCTGCAATATGCTCTCTAACTAATACTGTTACTCCCCCACCTCTTCTGGCCCCTCCTCTGTCTCGCCTAAAACACTTGTACCTGAAATATTCAGCTGCCAGTCTTGTCCCTCTCTGTCACCGCACCCACATCTAAACTCCTCGTAAGCATTAAGGCCCTAAGTTCGTCTGTATTGCCTGCTCCGCTCCTTGAGTTGAAGTAGTTGCACTCCAGACCTCCAGGCCCAGTGAGGTCATCCTCCCCCAGAGTGCTCTTCTTCTTTGCCAGCCTTGTCCTGGCCCCAAGCTCGTCCCCAGCCTCTGCACTTGTAGACCTAATTTTTTGATCTCCACCCCCTGCCATATTAGTTTAAATCCCCCCAAACTGCACCAGCAAAACTCCCAGCCAGGATATTTGTGCCCTTCCAATTTAGTAGTGAACCGTCCTTGTACAGGTGCACTCCTCTGTTCAAAACTTCCCAGTGATCCAGGAGTATGAATCCCTCCCTCCAGGACCAGTCCTTTAGCCAATCGTTCGATTGTAATATCTCCCTATTCCTAGTCTCACTGGCTCTAGGCATTGGGAGCAGCCCAGAGATTGCCACTCTGGAGGCCCTCCTTTTTAGCCTATTTCACAACTCCCTGAATAGCTCTCGTGGCATCCCACTGATCTTCCTCTGCGCGTCATTTGCACCAATGTGTGCAATGACATCCGTTTCTTTATCCTCCCCTTTTAATATGCCTCCTATCCGCTCGGAGACATCCAGTACCCCAGCCCCAGGTAGGCAGAATACCATCCTGGAGTCCCGTTCGCACCCACAGAATCGCCTGTCCGTGCCTCTAACCGACGCATCCCCAACCACTATTGCTCTCCTAACCCCTCTTTTTTCCTTTCCGGACCACAGAGCCTGACTGTGTGCCAGTGACCTGGTCACTGTGGCTTACCCGTGGACAGACATCCTCCTCCACAGTATCCAAAACAATATACCCGTTTTGGAGGGGGACAACCACAGGTTACCCCACCACTAATTGCTCACACCCCTCCCCTCTCATACCTGTCGCCGAGCCCTGGACAGCCGCTGGAGTACTCTCTGGTACGTTACCCTTATGACCTTTACTCCTCCTAACTGCAACCCACGTGTCCTCCCCCTGAGGCCCCGGTGTAACTAGTTGCCTATAACTCATGTCTATTTGTCTCTCATTCTCCCTGACTAGACTAAGGTCATTAAGCCGCTGCTGCAGTTCCCTGACGCTGTCCCTCAGGAGTTGCAGTTCCACACACCTGGCGCAAATGTGAACCTCCGGGTGGCTAGGTGTTTCCAGGAACTCCCACATCCCACACCGAAAGCAACAAACTGGCCTATCACTCATAGCTAACCTTTTCCTTCATAGGAATGGAGAAGAAAAAAAATGTACCCCGCTTCGCCCTTTCCCCGAAGCCCTGTGAGCCAATGCCCATACAGCTCACACTCTACTCCCTTCGCACTCTGCTGCCCGCTCCCGACGCTGCCCGCTCAAAAGTGTGGCCTGCTTTTAAACCCTCCAAAAACCTTCCCAGGCTTCCCCTGGGCCTACTTCCTGTTTTGGGTTTTAAAAATCCTGCGATTTATTTCCACAAATTTAACTGAAAATTAAATAAATAAATCACATGCACAAACACATGGAATGGCAGATCCGGACAAATGCGAGATGATGAATTTTGGTAGAACCAGTTCAGTGGGATCCATAAAATAAATGGCAGAACCATAAGTAGCATAGTCAGGGAGAGGCATTTGGGAGTTCAGGTCCACAGATCCTTTAGCATGGCAGCACATATGGAAAATATAGTGAAGAAAGCTTTTGGCATGCTTGCCTTTATCAGCCACCGCATCAAGTATACATGTTTGCAAATTTTGATGCAGTTATATAAAACTTTGGTTTGGTCACATTTGGAAAACCGTGTTCAATTGTGGTCGCTACTCTGGAGGGTTTGGCGGGAGGACAGTAAAGGCTCGCCGGGATTCTTCCTGGGTTGGAGGTGTTACTTTGAGGAGAGATTGAACCAAATGGGATTGTTCTCCATGGAAACAAGATGGCTGAAGAGCGACCTGGGAGAAGTTTATAAATTTTTGAGGGCCATCGATAAGGAGAAGAGTTGGAAGAATTTCCAGCGCTGAGACTGCAATTACAAGGGGGCAGAAATTCAAAGCAATGAGGGTGATCCGTACGGATATGCATGGAATGTTATTTACACAGAGGGTGTCGAATGCCTGGAATGGAATGCCAAGTGAGGTGGCTGAGGCAGAAAAGTTAGCGACATTAGGACTTTGTTGAATGGACACGTGAACGGGTGTGGAAGAGAGAAAAACTGACGGTTCGTCCAAATAAGGCAAAGTGATCAGCGTAGGCTTGGTGGACCGAAGTGCCTGTACCTGTGCATTAGTGTTCTTTGTTCTGTGTTCATTGATAAGGGCGTGATAGTGTTTCGAATTGGTTCTGGAGCCAAGTGATTGTTCCCCCGTTAATGATTCGTTTCACCACGCAGCAATTAAAACTCAAGTAGCACAGGTTGCTTGTCAGATCCTTGTTTAGGAGGCAGGGTTCACCTCTACATGTCCTCCTCGAGTTCTGGCGCATCCGAATTTCGCACCGAAAAACATTCAAATAAATCCTCTGTTGGTTCTACAAGTTCGAAGTTTCGACAATCTCTCAAACGCACTTTGTATCCCGACCTAATTATTTAAACCCCTTCCCACACGACGCATGCATTTTAGCACAGTGGTTAGCACTGCTGGCCCACAGCGCCAGGAACCCTGGTTCGATTCCCGGCTTGGGTCACTCTCTGCATGGAGTACTCTAATTCTCCCCGTGCCTGCGTGGGATCCTGCCATGTGCTCCGGTTTCCTCCCACAGTACAAAGATGTGTGGGTTAGGTGGAATGGTTATGTTAAATTGTCCCTTGCTGTCAGGGGGACTGGCTGGCGTAAATGCATGGGGTTATGGGGATATGGCCTGGGAGGCATTGCAGTCTTTGTAGATTCGATGGGACGAATGGCCTCCTGCACCACTGGAGGATTCTATGATTCTGTGACAATTCACTGTGGCTAATTTTCTCATTGTTAGTTGACACTAACACAATTAAGCTTACCATTGGTGATATAATCCTGGTTATCGCCAAAGTTTCCGAATCCTGACGAAAACATATTGTTCAAAAATAAACATCTAAAAATCGATGACTGAGAAATGAGTTTTAAATGTTCATGGAGGGATTTCCGGCTCCAATATTCCAGCAGCAGAACGCTTGCCCGCCATTGGCTGAAAGGATGAAGCAGTCAAATGCCCATTAGAAGAGATTTTTAAAAAACGTTTTTTTCGTCAATATTCGATAACCTTTGTGATAACCAGTATTCGATAACCAATTATATGCCTAATCGTGTTAATGTCAAATACCGATACAGAAAACTCGCCACAGCGAGTTCTCATAACATCATGGAGGGATGGATATATTTCCTCTATTCCCATCCTATTCATTTATTTGTCAAGACGCCCCCAAAAGTGCTGTATCCGCTTCCACTACCTCCTCCGGCAACGAGTTCGAAACACCCACTGCACTCTGTGTAAAAACATTGGCCCCGTACATCGCCTTTGAACCTGCTCCTTGCCCGTTAAACTTGTGGCCGCGAGTAATTGACTCTTCCACACTGGGAAAAAGCTTCTGACTATCCACACTGTCCGTGCCTCTCATAATCTTGTAGACTTCTATCAGGTCGCCCCTCAACCTCCGTCGTTCCAGTGTGAACAAACCAAGTTGCACCAACCTCTCTTCATACCTAATGCCCTCCATACCAGGGAACATCCTGGTAAATATTTTCTGTACCCTCTCCAAAGCCTCCACATACTTCTGATAGTATGGCAACCAAAATTGAACACTATATTCCAAGTGCGAACTAACAGAGCATCAATAAAGCTGCAACGTGACTTGCCAATTTTTAAACTCCGTGCGCCGGCCGATGAACAAAGAACAAAGAATACTACAGCATAGGAAACAGGCCCTTTAGCCCTCCAACCCTGTGCCGCTCATTGGTCCAACTGGACCATTCATTTGTATCCCTCCATTCCCAGACTGCTCATGTGACTAATCCAGGTAAGTCTTAAACGATGCCAGCGTGTCTGCCTCCACCACCCCACTTGGCAGCGCATTCCAGGCCCCCATCACTCTCTGTGTAAAAAACGTCCCTCTGATATCTGAGTTATACCTCGCCCCTCTCACATTGAGCCCATGACCCCTCGTGATCGTCACCTCCGACCTGGGAAAAAGCTTCCCACTGTTCACCCTATCTATGCCCTTTAAAATTTTGTACACCTCTATTAGGTCTCCGACCATTCTTCGTCTTTCCAAGGAGCAAAAACCCAGTTTACCCCATCTCTCCTCATAGCTAAGACCCTCCACACCAGGCAACATCCTGGAAAACCTTCTCTGCACTCTCTCTAAAGCCTCCACGTCCTTATGGTAGTGCGGCGACCAGAACTGGGTGCAGTACTCCACATGTGGCCTAACCAGCGTTCTATACAGCTGTAAAATCAGACTCCATCTTTTATACTCTATACCCCGTCCTATAAAGGCAAGTATAACATATGCCTTCTTCACCACCTTCTCCACCTGTGCTTCCACCTTCAAGGATTTGTGGACTTGCACACCGAGGTCCCTCTGAGTTTAAATACTCTTGATGGCTCTGCTATTTATTGTACAACTCCCCCCTACATTCGTTCTTCCAAAATGCATCACTGCACATTTATCTGGATGAAATTCCATCTGTCATTTCTCCGCCCAATTTTCCAGCTTATCTATATCCTGCTGCATTGTCCGACAATGTTCTTCGCTATCCGCAAGTCCAGTCATCTTCGTGTCATCCGCAAACTTGCTGATAACACCAGTTACACCTTCTTCCAAATCATTTATATGTATCACAAATAGCAGAGGTCCCAGTGCAGAGCCCTGCGGAACACCTCCAGCAGGAAAAAAGACCCTTCCACTGCTATCCTCTGTCTCCTGTGGCCAAGCCAGTTTTCTATCCATCTCGCCACCTCTCCTTGTACCTCATGAGCATTAACCTACTTAACCAACCTGCCATGAGGGACTTTGTCAAATGCCTTACTGAAATCCAATTAGACGACATCCACGGCCCTTGCTTCGTCAACATTTTTTTTGGCCTTTACTTTTGCAGTAGTATTTTAAGTTTAAAGTGAAAACTGGAAGTGGGCTGCTAAGGAATCTGGGAAGGCTTTTTAAAGCGCGCGAAGTATAAAGGGTAGGCTGCAGTATAGAGCGGGCAGCGTCGGGAGCGAGCAGTGGAGTGAGTGGGAAGCAGAATGTGAGCTATAAGGCTTTGGCTCACAGGGCTTAGGCAGAAAGGGCGAGCAGGGGTGAGTTTAATTCATTTTTGCTGTTTCTACCTGGTACTGGCAAGGTATCTAGAGGGGATAGGTGTGCAGGCAGTGCTATGTTCCTCTTGCACTACGTTTGAGGTGAGGGACGACGACAGTGTCCCTGCTGTGGGAAATGCACCCATCTGCAGCTCCTCCAAAACCGTGTTAGGGAACTGGAGCTGGAGTTGGATGAACTTAGGATCATTAGGGACGCAGAGGTGGACATAGACAGAAGCTTTAGGAATAAAGTTACTCCGAGGAATGAAAACAGATGGGTGACGGTGAGAGGGGCTGGGAGGAAGCAGTCCGTGCAGGGATCCCCGGTGGTCGTTACCCTTAGCAACAAGTATTCCGCTTTGGGTACGGTTGAGTGGGATGACATACCAGTGGTGAGCCGCAGTGAGAGGATCTCCAGCACTTTGTGCGTCTCTGTGGCTCGGGAGGATAAGGGGCAGAGCGGGAGGGCAATAGTTATTGGGGACTCGTTAGTTAGAGGGATAGATAGGAGGTTCTGTGGCAGCAAAAGAGACTCACGGATGGTATGTTGCCTACCGGATGCCAAGGTCCGTGACGTCTCAGACCGTGTTTTCCTGATTCTGAAGGGGGAGGGGAAACAGTCACAAGTCGTGGTACACATTGGTACCAATGACATAGGTAAGAGAAGGGACGGGGATTTAAAGGAGGAATTTCTGGAGCTGGGCTGGAAGCTGAGCGCCAAGACAAAACATGTGGTCATCTCTGGTACGTTGCCGGTGCCACGTGATAGCGAGTTGAGGAATAGGGAGAGAGTGCAGTTAAACATGTGGTTGCAGGGATGGTGTAGGAGGGAGGGTTTCAGATACGTGGATAATTGGAACACATTCTGGGGAAGGTGGGACCTGTACAAACAGGACGGTGTGCACCTGAACCAGAGGTGCACCAATATCCTAGGAGGGAAATTTGTTACGGCTCTTCAGGGGGGTTTAAAATAATTTGTCAGAGGAGTGGGAAAAGGAGTTGTAGTCCAGAAGTCAGTGAGGGTGGTGAGATATTGGGGAACGTATCAGGGTCAAGGGTGGGTACCGGTAGACAGGAAGGTGGGTTGAAGTGTGTCTACTTCAAGGCAAGGAGCATCCGGAACAAGGTAGATGAACTTGGGGCGTGGATTGGTACTTGGGACTACGATGTTGGGGCCATTACGGAGACGTGGGTAGAACAAGGACATGAATGGTTGTTGGACGTTCCGGGGTATAGATGTTTCACTAAGTGTAGGGAAGCTGGTGAAAGAGGTGGAGGAGTGGCATTGTTAATCAAGGATAGTTTAACGGCTGCGGAAAGGCACTTCGAGGGGGATCTGCACACTGAGATAATATGGGCTGAGGTTAGAAATAGGAAAGGAGCGGTCACGTTGTTAGGAGTTTACAAGAGGCCCCCAAATAATATAGAGATGTGGAGGAAGAAATTGCTAAGCAGATTATGGATATGTGTAGGGGTCACAGGGTAGTTGTCATGGGGGACTTTAACTTTCCAAATATTGATTGAAAACTTTGTAGGTCAAATAGTTCGGATGGGGCAGTTTTTGTGCAGTGTGTGCAGGAAGGTTTCCTGACACAATATGTGGATAGGCCGACAAGAGGTGAGGCCACATTGGATTTGGTACTGGGAAATGAACGGGGCCAAGTGTTAGATTTGGTTGTGGGAGAGGACATTGGAGATCGTGACCACAATTCGGTGTATTCTGTATTGCAATGGAGAGGGATAGGGCCGTACGGCAGGGCAAGGTTTACAATTGGGAGAGAGGTAATTATGATGCGATGAGGCAAGAATTAGGGGGCATAAGTTGCGAACAGAAACTGTCAAAGAAAGGAACTAATGAAAAGTGGAACTTTTTCAAGGAACAAATACTGGATGTCCTTGATAGGTATGTCCCTGTCAGGCAGGGAGGAAATGGCCGAGTGAGGGAACCATGGTTCACGAAAGAGGTGGAATGTCTTGTGAAAAGGAAGAGGGAAGCTTATGGAGGGATGAGGAAAGAAGTTCAGATGGTTCGATTGAGGGTTACAAGTTAGCAAGGAATGTGCTGAAAAAGGGGCTCAGGAGAACTAGGAGGGGACACGATAAATCCTTGGCGGGTCGGATCAAGGGAAACCCCAAGGCTTTTTACTCTTATGTGAGGAATAAAAGAATGACCAGGGTGAGGTTAGGGCCGTTCAAGGACAGTAGTGGGTACTTGTGTATAGAGTCTGTAGAGATAGGCGAGGTGATGAATGAATACTTTTCTTCAGTGTTCACCAAGAAGAGGGGCCATGTTTATGAGGAAGAGAAGGTGTTACAGGCTAATTGGCTGGAGGAAATAGATGTTCGGAGGAAGGATGTCCTGGCAGTTTTGAATCAACTGAAGGTCGATAAGTCCCCTGGGCCTGATGAAATGTATCCTGGGATTCTTTGGGAGGCAAGGGATGAGATTGCAGAGCCTTTGGCTTCGATTTTTGGGTCCTCGCTGTCCACGGGGATGGTGCCGGAGGACAGGAGAATGGCGAATGTTGTTCCTCTGTTTAAGAAAGGGAATAGAAATGACCCTGATAATTATAGACCGGTTAGTCTTACTTCGGTGGTTGGTAAATTGATGGAAAAGGTCTTTAGAGATGGGATTTACGACCATTTAGAAAGATGCGGATTAATCCGGGATAGTCAGCACGGATTCGTGAAGGGCAAGTCGTGCCTCACAAATTTGATTGATTCTTTTGAGGAGGTAACTACGTGTGTTGATGAAGGTAGGGCAGTTGATGTCATATACATGGATTTTAGTAAGGCGTTTGATAAGGTCCCCCATGGTCGACTTGTGATGAAAATGAGGAGGTGTGGGATAGAGGGAAAGTTGGCCGATTGGATAGGTAACTGGGTGTCTGATCGAGGACAGAGGGTGGTGGTGGATGGAAAATTTTCGGATTGGAGGCAGGTTGCTAGCGGAGTGCCGCAGGGATCAGTGCATGGTCCTCTGCACTTTGTGATCTTTATTAATGACTTAGAGGAGGGGGCTGAAGGGTGGATCAGTAAATTTGCTGATGGCACCCAGATTGGTGGAGTAGTGAATGAGGAGGAGGGCTGTTGTAGGCTGCAAAGAGACATAGATAGGATGCAAAGCTGGGCTGAAAAATTGCAAATGGAGTTTCACCCTGATAAATGTGAGGTGATTCATTTTGGTAGGACTAATTTAAATGTGGATTACAGGGTCAAAGGTAGGGTTCTGAAGACTGTGGAGGAACAGATAGATCTTGGGGTTCATATCCACAGCTCTCTAACGGTTGCCACTCAAGTGGATAGAGCTGTGAAGAAGGCCTATAGTGTGTTAGCTTTTATTAACAGGGGGTTGCAGTTTAACACCGTGGAGGTATGCTGCAACTGTACAGGACCTTGGTGAGACCACATTTGGAATATTGTGTGCAGTTCTGGTCACCTCACTTTCAGAAGGACGTGGAAGCGCTGGAAAGAGTGCAGAGGAGATTTACCAGGATGCTGCCTGATTTGGAGGGTAGGTCTTATGAGGAAAGGTTGAGGGAGCTCGGGCTATTCTCTCTGGAGCGGAGGAGGCTGAGGGGAGACTTAATAGAGGTTTATAAAATGATGAAGGGGATAGATAGAGTGAACGTTCAAAGACTATTTCCTCGGGTGGATGGAGCTATTACAAGGTGACATAAGTATAGGGTTCGTGGTGGGAGATACAGGAAGTATATCAGAGGTAGGTTCTTTACGCAGAGAGTGGTTGGGGTGTGGAATGGACTGCCTGCAGTGATATTGGAGTCAGACACTTTATGAACATTTAAGCGGTTATTGGAAAGGCACATGGAGCACACCAGGATGATAGGGAGTGGGATAGCTTGATCTTGGTTTCAGGTAAAGCTCGGCACAACATCGTGGGCCAAAGGGCCTGTTCTGTGCTGCACTGTTGCAGCATAACCCTACGGCTCTTAAACTCCAACCTCCTGTTCATAAAAGCTAACCCGCTCTCGGCCGTCTTCACAGCTCTATCCACTTGAGTGGCAACCTTTAGAAATCTGTGGATATCGACCCCAAGATCTCCCTGTTCCTCCACAGTCTTGGGAACCCTACCTTTGACCTGTAATCTACAGTAAAGTTCGTCCTACCAAAATGAATCACCTCACATTTATCAGGGTTAAACTTCATCTGCTATTTTTCAGCCCAGCTTTGCATCCTATCGATGTCTCTTTGCAGCATACAACAGCCCTCCAGCTCATCCACTACTCCACCAATCTTGGTGTCATCAGCAAATTTACTGATCCACCCTTCAGCGCACTCCTCTAAGTCATTAATAAAAATCACAGAGAGCAGAGGACCAAGCACTGATCCCTGTGGCACTCCGCTAGAAACCTGCCTCCAATCCGAAAATTTCCCATCTACCATCACCCGCTCTCTTCGATCAGATAGCCAGTTACCTATCCAATTGGCCAACTTTCCCTCTATCCCACACCTCCGCACTTTCATCACAAGCCGACCATGGGGGACCTTATCAAATGCCTTACTAAAATCCATGTATACGACATCAACTGGCCTACTTTCATCAACACACTTAGTTACCACCTCAAAAAAATCAATCAAATTTATGAGGCACGACTTACCCTTCACGAATCTGTGCTGACTATCCCGTATTAATCCGCATCTTTTTAAATGGTCGTAAATCCCATCCCTAAAGACCTTTTCCATCAATTTGCCAACCACCGAAGTAAGACTAACTGGTGTATAATTACCAGGGTCATTTCTATTCCGTTTCATAAACAGAGGAACAGCATTCGCCATTCTGCAGTCATCTGGCACCATCCCCGTGTTCAGTGAGGACCCAAAGATCAAAGCCAAAGTCTCTGCAATCTCATCCCTTGCCTCCCAAAGAATCCTCGGATATATTTCATCAGGCCCAGGGGACTTATCGACCTTCAGTTGATTCAAAGCTGCCAGGACATCCTCCCTCCGAACATCTATTTCCTCCAGCCTATTAGCCTGTAACACCTTCTCTTCATTAAAAACATGACCCCTCTCCTCGTGAACACTGAAAAAAAGTATTCATTCATCACCTCGCCCATCTCTACTGACTCCATACACAAGTTCCCACTACTGTCCTTGACCGGCCGTAACCACACCCTGGTCATTCTTTTATTCCTCACATAAGAGTAAAAAGCCTTAGAGTTTTTCTCGATCCGACCCGCCAAGGCCTTCTCATAGCCCCTCCGAGCTCGCTTGAGCCCCTTTTTCAGCGTATTCCTTGCTAACTTGTAACCGTCAGTCGAGCCATCTGAACCTTGTTTCCTCTTCCCTAAATAAGCTTCCCTCTTCCTTTTCACATGACATTCCACCTCTTTCGTGAACCATGGTTCCCTCACTCGGCCATTTCCCCCTGCCTGACAGGGACAGACATATCAAGGAACAAAAGGGTTGTTAGGGAAAAAATCGGACCTCTCAGGGACAAAAGTGGGGACTTATGCTTGGAGCCCAAAGAAGTAGGGGAGATCCTAAATGAATACTTTGCGAAGGTATTCACAAAGGAGAGGGATGTGTTGACTGGGAGTGTCTCGGAGGGGAGTGTTGAGCCGTTGGAGAAAATCTCCATTACAAAGGAGGAAGTGTTAGGTTTATTAGAGAATATAAAGACTGACAAATCCCCAGGGCCTGATGGAATCTATCCAAGGCTGCTCAGGGAGACGAGAGGTGAAATCGTTGGGCCTCTGACGCAAATCTTTGTCTCGTCACTGGACGCAGGTGAGGTCCCAGAGGATTGGAGGATAGCTAATGTGGTCCCGTTATTTAAGAAGGGTACGAAGGATAACCCGGGTAATTATAGGCCGGTGAGCTTGACGTCCGTGGTGGGGAAGTTGTTGGAGAAGATTCTTAGAGATAGGATGTATGCGCATTTAGAAAGGAATAAACTCATTAACGATAGTCAGCATGGTTTTGTGAGAGGGAGGTCATGCCTCACTAACCTGGTGGTGTTTTTTGAATAAGTGACCAGAATGGTTGACGAAGGAAGGGCCGTGGATGTTGTCTATATGGACTTTAGTAAAGCGTTTGACAAAGTCCCTCATGGTAGGCTCGTGAAAAAGGTTGGATCTCATGGGATAAAGGGGGAGGTGGCTCGATGGGTGGAGAACTGGCTTGGTCATAGAAGACAGAGGGTGGTAGTGGAAGGGTCTTTTTCCGGCTGGAGGCCTGTGATTAGTGGTGTTCCGCAGGGCTCTGTATTGGGACCTCTGCTGTTTGTGATTTATATAAATGATCTGGAAGAAGGAGTAACTGGGGTGATCAGTAAGTTTGCGGACGACACAAAACTGGCAGGACTTGCAGATAGTGAGGAACATTGTCAGAGGCTACAGAAGGATATAGATAGGCTGGAAATGTGGGCAAAGAAATGGCAGATGGAGTTCAATCCTGATGAATGCGAAGTGATGCATTTTGTTGGGAATAATGTAGGGAGGAGCTACACGATAAATGGAAGAACCATAAAGGGTGTAGAGACGCAGAGTGACCTGGGTGTGCAAGTCCACAGATCTTTGAAGGTGACGTCACAGGTGGAGAAGGTGGTGAAGAAGGCATATGGCATGCTTGCCTTTATAGGACGGGGCATAGAGTATAAAAGTTATGGTCTGATGTTGCAGATGTAAAGAACGTTGGTTCGGCCGCATTTGGAATACTGCGTCCAGTTCTGGTCGCCACACTACCAGAAGGACGTGGAGGCTTTGGAGAGAGTACAGAGGAGGTTTACCAGGATGTTGCCTGGTATGGAGGGGCTTGGCTATGAGGAGAGATTGGGGAAACTGGGGTTGTTCTCCTTGGAAAGACGGAGGATGAGGGGAGACTTAATAGAGGTGTATAAAATTATGAAAGGCATAGATAAGATGAACGGTGGGAAGCTTTTCCCCGGGTCGGTGGTGACGTTCACGAGGGGTCATAGGATCAAGGTGAAGGGGGGGAGGTTTAACACAGATATCAGAAGGACATATTTTACACAGAGGGTCGTGGGGGCCTAGAATGTGTTGCCGGGCAAGGTGGTGGAGGCGGACACACTGGGAACGTTTGAGACTTATCTGGACAGCTATGTGAACGGAGTGGGAATGGAGGGATACAAAAGAGTGGTCTAGTTTGGACCAGGGAGTGGCGCGGGCTTATTGTTCTTTGTTTCTCGTTTCAAGGCTTCATTCTCTGATCATCTTGCTGGTGCCAGTACAGAGCGAGACTGCGGATAGTTGGGAACCTGTCTCGGGGGCAGGGAATTCAGATGGTGTTCGTAAAGCAGAAGTGGAAATGAATAGGGTTGGGAAGCATTTTCTGATCAGGGCAAGTGTGATCTCCTGGACTCGTTTCGATCGCCACAGGGGGTCGGAGAGGAATTTCCCAGATTTTCTTTTCCCCATATTGGCCCTGGGGTTTTCACTCTGGGTTTTCGCCTCTCCCTGGAGATCACATGGTCTGGAATGGGGGGGTGGGGGTGAGTTAATAGGTTGTGATGAACAAAGCATCGTAGCTGTAAGGGACAGCTCGGTGGATAGGATATTAGGATGTAGATAGGCTGGAAAATTGGGCGGGGATCCTGGATTCAGGATTCAATCCTGGACCGGGGAGCGGCGCGGGCTTGGAGGGCCGAAGGGCCTGTTCCTGTGCTGTATTGTTCTTTGTTCTTTCTTCTTTGACACCAAGTATGTGTTCCTTGAAAAAGTTCCACTTTTCATGAGTGCCTTTCCCTGACAGTTTCTGTTCCCAACTTTTGCCCCTCATTCTTGCCTAATCGCATCATAATTACCTCTCCCCCAATTGTAAGCCTTGCCCTGCGGTACGGCCTTATCCCTCTCCATTGCAATAAGAAAATACACGGAATTGTGGTCACTAAATTGTTCCTTAAAAGACTCCCACATGCCAGACGTGGACTTACCCCCAAACATCCTCTCCCAAACAACGTCCACCAATTCCTGCCTAATCCGGCTCTCGTAAGCCTTCCCCCACTTTAGCAACCTAATCGAATAAAAAAAAAGTCTTCATGCAACATCTTAATAGCTGCGCCATAAATCCACGAATGCAGAAAATAATGGAGTGATGAAGTCTCATATCCAAAATTCACATTCGCCACCATGTTGAAAACAACATGAAAACGAACCATAACAGAATGAAATTCCAGGAAATAAAAATAATTTTACTGATTCGATCACACAAACGAAGTTCAGAGAGCAGTTGATGAATCTGGTGAAATGTTTTACTGTAAAAGTAGCAACATTCATTACAGGATAAGAAGAACCGATGATGCTTTTGCATTTGTAGTCAGTCTTGCCCCATATTATGTTTGGGTCATTTTCTCATTCGCTCACTGACAAAGGTTAATATTTTCAACTTAAATTAGACTCTATCCTTATCATCATCCATTACCAGAAAACATATGTGCCATAATAAGGCATGAGATATATTATTAATTGTCACAGAGTTACAATGGCAGACTGCAAGATCCAGTCCAGAATGGTTCACGGCCAATGGGTGGCAATGTCAATGAAATGTTCCCAAATTCGCTCTGCAGGAAAAACATGTACGTTTTTCTTCTTCCCTCCGTCTCTTGATCTTTGCGATTCTTCATAATATGATGGTTGAGTCGTGTCATGTGAGCTCTATTTACCAATGAAAATATTGAGAAGCATAATCAGAACAAATGGAAAGCATGGGGTTGGAGGATCATGTTTACTAATCTATCAAAGTTGAATAAAGCTGAGTAAAGTCATGGATATCAAACAAGGGGGTGCATTTCATTAACGCATTTTCCTGCAGATAACCAGTTGGCATTGTTTGGGTGAGATAGAGACAGAGAGAGGGAGAGAGAGACAGAGACAGAGACAAAGCGATTATTTACCTAAAACTCTCCACTTCACAACATTGCTTGCGATCTGACAGAAGAACCTCTTTTTACTACGTTTTTAATCGACATTCTGGGCACATGGCCATGACCTGTATGTATCATGTTAGGGTGATATTCTGACAACATGGACTTTTCGTTGTTTCAAACAAGACACAGACTTAGAAAACCTCTCAAAGGTTTTGCTCTGTCACTCTCTCTTCCCTCTGCTGGTGCCGCTGTCTCTCTCCCTTCGGTCTCTTCTTCTCTCCTCTCAGGGTTTGGAGGAGCTTACAGGGATGGGGAGATTTGTTGTGATTTGAATTGTCCAAAGAGGTCGGGATACTTCTTGCTTTGGAAACCGTTGGAAGTCATGGCTTTTCAGCGGAAATGACTATACAGACGAAGAGCAGGGAGAGGGTAGGGCAATAATGGGAAGGGATTCAATTTCAATGGGAACACTGGGGTGTTCTGGTCGCCACATCAGTGATTTCAGGATGGCATTTTGCCTTCCTTGTGCTTGTGTCCAGTATGTCACAGAGCGGCTGCAGAATATTTGGAAGGAAGGCCGAATTGCCAATCATCGTGGAACAAACAGATACGAATGACATAGATGAAATAAAGCTTCTAAACGCTGAATAAGGGATATGTTTGAAGCAGGACATCTGAGGGACTTATATCAAATTATGCTAATTGTCATGCATTAGAAATAGCAGAAGTAGAAGGATAGGTATAATATGCTCTTTATTCGAGAGATATTACAGGAGGATGGGTTTCAGATTCTGATTAGGACAGATTTTGGGAATGTGGTGAATGTAAACTTGATTTGTTACTCTCAAAAGACTCAGGAAGAATATTATTGTCAGGAAGATTGCTCGTGCTGGTCATGAGGCGTGAAAATTAGAGGACAAATAGATGGGGTTCTTGGCAGTGCGCTGAGGGGAAGGAATCTGGGTTAAATCAAAAGGCGGAAGAAATGAAAGTAGGGAATGAATACATGGGAGTATATAGGCAAAAAGAATCCGCTACTCTATTGTCTCCAGAGATGGGCTGAATGTGCTTAAAAACAGGAAGAATTCAAAATCAATATGTCTGTGTCCTAATGCAGCCATAAAGAAAAAATATAAATGAACTGACGGTACAAATATGGTTAAATCAGTGTGTTATCATTATGATGAAATGGTTGCCGTGATATCAAATTTGGGAAATAAACAGTCAAAGTTTATGGAAATTTGGAAGAACACATGGGATGGAAAATACAGTGGGTCCACTCTGCTTATAAGACAGAACATCAGTACAGTTCTGCGGGTCAGCCTATGGTAAATGTAGAAACATAGAAAATAGGTGCAGGAGTAGGACATTTGGCCCTTCCAGTTTGCACAACCATTCAATATGATCATGGCTGATCCACCACTTTCAGTATTCCATTCACACTTTATCTCCTTATCCCTCGATCACTTTCGACACAAGGATGCAGTCCAGCTTCCTCTTCAACATAACTAAAGAATTGGCCCCAACAATTTTTTTTTGTGGTGGAGAATTGCACAGGTTCCTACTCTGTGAGTGAAAAAGTTCTTCCTCACATCAGTCCTCAATGAATGGCTTACCTCTTATTCTTAGACTATGTCCCCTACTTCTGGACTTCTCAAAAGCTTTCCCACATCTAGCCTGTTTTTCCCCATCAGGATTTTATATGTTTCTATCAGACACCTCATTCTTTTTGGAGGCCATCGAGTGAATTAGGTGGAAGAGGCAAATAGCAAAGGAGGAAAGAGTGGTAGGAATATTATACAGATCATAGAAAAGTAGACACACTGTAGGACTGTGTTTAAATGAAACACATTTGGAAATGCTTATTTGAACTGCACTGAGTCGATCACAAGTTCCTTTAAGTTTCATGTAGATTGGATGGCTGGTGCCAATGACATCGGTTTTAAAAGATGCTTAAGCTGAATGCAGGAGGTAACGCGACACATTGAGAAGCTGGGTTTCTTAGGTGATGATCTGAGATTTAACCAACTGCCCTCTTGTGAGAACGGCAGAAGGATAGGTAGGATAAGTGCTTTGCTGGAGAGAGATTGCGGTTCAAACAATTTGTGAAAGGCAGCCAAGGGAATGAGTTTATAGAATGCACCAGGTATTTGTTTTGGTGACGCATAACGCAGGTTTCACAATGATCCAAATGTTAAATCTATCTCTATAAGCAGCATCCCAATAAGTTGCAATCCCACAGCATTAAAGAGAAAAAAAAAAACAACATTCAGCTTAAGTGTGAGCAATTGGACAGAAATGTCAGAGTTGAACTGCAACAAAAGGCATTAGGATGCTGTGAGGCTGGAATTGGCCAAACGTTATAACCTATCTTCCGGTGAGCCCTTCCCCTGTGAAACTTGCAAGAAACTCAAGATTCGAGCCAAGCAATTTCGAAAGATGTGCATGATGAACAGAAAGAATGACCAATGACACCTGAGGGTTGCCGAGATGTGGTTGTTTCGACTGAAGGCATATTTTAGCAGAGAATCAGTACCTATCTTATTTTGTTCAATTGGTGAAATGAAGTTGGATGATTAACTGTTAGAAATGTGATGTGCATCATTTATTTAATTCAACACTTCGAGTAAAGGGATATTTCAGCACATTCTTCAACTGCTGTCTGAATTTAGTCTGGGTCACAACGTAAATTGCAGTGTTTGTACAACAACTCAGGAGCTGCATCATCAAACCCAATTCCAGAATATATAATGGAATATTTGGAGACTCATACCCAGAATCATGCATACAACGCCATATAGAGTAAACCATCAGCGGCGACCATAACAGGATAAAATTGGCTGAGATAGCAAAGAGTAAAACAACGGATTTCCGTCGACTTTCCATCTCAGGGTCTCTGGAGCTCTCCCCACTGCTGTGAGACCGGAGTCTCCTGCGGGCTCTGCTGCTCACTACAATGTGTCTCACGGTGCAAATATTGAGCAGCAGAATGAGGATAAACGGAACACATGGGTTGAACATGTTGTGGAGAAACTCGATTGCTGTCCAGACTGGCGAATCAAGAAGAGCTGCTGTGTGACCGCAGAACCAGCGGCTGTTTGCCAGCGAGTAATAACGTGTTAACATAAAATACCAGAAAATGTTCTTTAAACAACTCAGTACAGTCACTGTTCCCAGAACCACAGCGGCCGTTTTCTTAGTGCAATATTTAATTTTCAGCTTTGAGCAACAAATTGACAAAAAACGATCAAAGGTGAAGGCGATGGTGAACCAGACAGAACAGTCAGTCACGGCATAAAGCAGGACAGCGTGGATGTTACACACGAGGATGGATTCCAGGAACTCAAAGACTTCTGGATAAGCGATAGGAATCTGTCTCATAATCAGATCGAGGATAACGACCAGTAGATCCGCCAGTGCCATTGCCACCAGGTAGCATGTGACACATTTGGACAGACCACAATTTTTGCACTTCAGGATCACAATTGTAATTAAGTTCACTGTAAGGAAGAGTAATAAATAACCACATTATACATCAGATTGCGAGGAGCTACTGGTACTTTTCCAATTCTCATTACATGCTGTAATATGCTGAAATCCATAACCTAGGAAATAAATCACAAGTTTTGTGAAACTCTGGAAGGAATCAGAGTTTAAACTAAAGATGTTAGAGGTGAGGAGGGAGCGGGAGAATGTCGTCGCCCAGTGGGCTGGGAAGGGATAGCAGGAAAAGGCAGGTGAGAAATGGGAGCTGGGAGTAACAGGATGATCTAAAATCATGGATGTGTTATAAACCAGAGGATTTGCCATAATTTCCGTTTATTTCCCACTTCTGCACTTGCTGCTACATGATTATTTTCTGCGAAAAACGGATTCACTTTTCCAGTGTTCAGCTTTGACATGCAAAATATATTTTTAATAATAATCATTCAATGGCTTCTCTTGTAAATTCAAAAATCAAATGGCATGATAAATATATCGTTTTACAAAGCGAGAAATGTTAAAAGTAATATGCCCTCAATCTTCAAGAACACACTTCACACAAAACAAATTAAAAGATCATGGAATTCAGTCTGCCCTGTTATTGTTATCAGTGCAGAACATAAACATTTCACTTATTTGCAGTCCTTAAAACGGTGGAACAAAACTTTGCCGCCAGGAAGAATTCCCCCCTTCTTTGAGGACAAAATTAAGGCTTGAAATTATCATTGAACATCCATAGCGAAGTAATGTAATCGCTGAGAGAAACATACACAAATGCACATCATCTGTAAGGCTGGTCACCTTCTCAAAAATTTCAATCAACTTTGTTCGGCATGACCTCCCTCTGACAAAGTCATGCTAACTATCGCTGATCAAGCCTTCTCTGTCTAAGTGGAGATAGATGTTCCCCTTCAGACTTTTCTCCAATAGTTTCTCTAAAACTGATGTAAGGCTCACTGGTCTGTCGTTCCCTTGGTTATCTCTGCAACACATCTTAAATAGCCAAGCTACATGACTCCAGTTTTGCCAGCAGACCAGAGAACAGCTGGCAACGAGAGTGCTGGCAACACTCCAGAGAGATCCACACTGCATCCGAAGAGGAAAGAGTCGAGTTGGACCCCTCCGGAAGGCCGCTGCCCTCGACTTGACAAGTATGCCCAAGCCATCAGGTGGTGTTTCAAAAACCGAATTCTTCAGTCGCACTCAGAAGACAGCCCCGAACATCACCCAAGTACAACGCAACGCCATCCACGCTCTCAAGACCAACCGCAACATTGTCATCAAACCAGCAGACAAAGGAGTGGACATCGTCATACTGAACAGACGGATTACTGCAAAGAAGTGTACCGACAACTGAACAACGAGGAACGCTACAGACAGTTACTCGGAGATCCGACCAAAGAACACACCCGTCAACTCAACACTCTGATGAAGACCTTTGATCCGGACCTTCAGAACACCCTCCGTGCTCTCATCCCACGTACTCCCCGCTTTGGAGATCTCTGCTGCCTCCCAAATATACACAAGGCAAACACAACGGCCGTACCATCGTATCGGGCAATGGGACCCTGTGCGAGACCCTCTCCAGCTATGTCGAGGGCATCCTGAAACCCATTGTACAAAGAACCCCAAGCTTTTGTCGCGACACTACGGACTTCCTACAGAAACTCAGCACGCATGGAGCAGTTGAATCAGGAGCACTCCTCGTCACAATGGATGTCTCGGCACTCTATACTTTTCCCTGAACTCTGTTTCTTCTTCCATTTCTCACACACATACAATAACCGACAACCACAGACTCTCCCTCGCGTTCTTTCTCTCTCCCTCTATCTCTCTCTCTTACACACACACACACGCACCAGCAAACTGACATTCACACACACACAATCATACCGAATAATTATGGGTATAATTAACTAATGCGCACATGCAATCAGTCACAAAATTATGTGGAAAGACATGAGCTTTCAGATGCACACGTAAAAAGCACTATTTCACGCATACGTAAAAACGCATTCATTCATGGACACAAAGAAATTTGCACACAGAGGGAAGCAACGCATACAGGCATATGCACAAACTGCACACATGCATTGAAATGCCTTCACACAGGGCATCACGCAGTCACTCGCAAAAGCACATTTACATGTCACATCACACACTCTGTGTAGAACACATATGCAGGCACACATATGACGAGAGACACACATGCATTCTCAGAGACAAGCACGCACTTGCAATGAATGAAAGACAAAGGGCCCTATTTTTCCTATTTGTGTTTCAGATCAGACTTTTAGACCCGTTCGAAGGCGTCCTCATACGCACTCTGCATGAAAAAAAACCCTGCAACTCTGGATCGCGCTTGCGAAGCCTGTGGGCGAGGCGAAATGCGCCCTAAATCCTTCAGGTCCGAATGGCGCCTCCCACTGCCCATGCACAGAAGAAATTATGGCAGCGGCTCCCCTGCCACATTACTCCCGGGTCGGATAATGCGTCCGCCTGGCCGTCACAGGCATTGCCCAATCCTCATAACATTACAAACCCCTTATCCCCCGGCCCCACCAGCCACCCAGACCGATCGCGTGCCCCACCTCCTTTCCCCCCAGTGATCTCAGTCAGAGTGGCAGCGGACTCCTCTCTCCTCACCGATCTGAAGCAGAGAGCCGTCGTACGCTCGGCACGAACCTCCACACTAACTGGAGCACCAGTATCGGATTTTTCTTGGGCAGATGGACTTCAACCCGGATAAATGTGTAGTGGTCCATTTTGGCAGGTCACAAGCCAGGAAACACAGTCAGTTTCTGGCTGCTCTCTCTCTCTCTCTCTCTATCTCTGTCTCACACGCACGGCATAGTGATTGCCTCTGAGGAAAGGCAGGAGAGAAGACACCTCCCATTTGCTCAAGGCTCTGACAAACACTCGAAGGTCAAAGGTCTTTGACTGAGAGCCAGTGTATGTCACCGAACAGAGAGGTGAGAGGGGAATATGACTTGCTGACAATTCGAACACGAGCTGCATTCTTTCATGACTGAATTTTCGGGTGGATAGCAGCCAAAAATGTGTTTAAACAGTCAGGCCTAAACGTTGCAAAGGCATGAATGAGGATAATTGGTGCTTCGTCAGGATGATGTCAGGTGATGTCTTTGTGATCGTTTTACTATCTGAGACCAAGTCGTGAATGCATCTGGTTCAGCCCGAGACAAGTGCCGTGAAGGAGGATTCAGCTGGGAGCTGTTATTACTTATTTCCAGTGGATGATGAAAACAGTGACGTGAGTATCCTGGTAATTAATTGGAATGACAGATGTGTGAGGGTGAGGAGGGTGAAAATTGAGATGGAATACAATTAAAATGGTCCACATTTGTTGAGAGTGCAGTGAGATATCGACCGAAGGATAGTTACATACAGAACTCTGATCATGACGTGACAGTTTAACAAAACTGTGAACGGGCCAGATGGATCCTGAATTTTAACATCCAAACACAGCTTATAAAAGACGGGAAGCCATGGTGAACCTATATGAAAAATGACCCTTGTTCCGGCCTGGAGGGTTTCGTCCAATACTGAGCCTCAAATTTCAGAGAGTATATGAAGATTTTCGTAAGGGTAAAGAGGATGTTTAGTGGCATATTCCCAGAGAGTTTGTTCTGTGTAAAAGTGAGATTAATCTGTCTTTTGATCGAGGTGTCTAATATTATGAAATATTCAGTTAAATTAAATGGAGACAACCTGTTTCTACTGAGAGAAAATTATATATCCAGCTGACATTAATTGCACGTGATTGGTTAAATAAGTAAATATTGTTTGAGACATATGTATTTTAATTAGCCATTGTGTTGGAATTGGAATGGAACACCTGATAGGGTGATGGATGAGAAGTCTGCAATACCATTTACATGGGAACATGACAAACATTTAAGGAGAACACTAATCGAAAAGAGGAAGTAGTCGGTGAGTGGAATTGATTTGGATTTTCGAGGGATCTAGGACAGAGTCGATGGATTGAAAATAATCCTTAGCTCCTGTTCTATCTTGCTATTCGAACCTTGTTACTGTCAGGGTTTTGCCAACTTCCTTATCCGTTCCGGAGTTGGTTGAGGAAGTGTCACACAACAGACTTCCTATCAAACCTGAAACTTATGGGATTAAGGTGTCGATCAGAATTTGGGAAGTAGGTTTCTTTGATGCTTTCCAATTGGGCTATACGCCTATTATGCGGTGTATGTTCGTAAAATGTAATCAATTGCAGCTCTGCTGAGAGGTGGAGATGCCAGTGTGGGACTGCGGCGGGCACAGTGTGGAGTCTCACGAACCAGGTTAAAGTCCAACAGGTTTATTTTGTATCACGAGCTTTGGGAGCGCTGCTCATTCATCATGTGACTGGAGAGTTGGGTAACCCAATTCTCCACTCTCCTGATGAAGGAGCTATTCTCCCAAAGCTCGTGATGCCAAATTAACCTGCAGGACTTTAACCTGGTGTTGTGAGAATTAGGTGGCGCGGGGGGGGGGGGGGGGGGGGCGGGGGGGGGGGCAAAATCTGAAATGTTAACAGCCAGTGAGCATGGTTGTAGCAGATTTCAATAAGAGAGGTACTGATTACCCAATTCGATAGACAACTCAACGATGCAAATTGAATCCCGGAAGTGTGAAGTGAATCGTTTTGGCAGGAAAGAGGAAGCAAGACAATCCAAGCAAAAGAAAATCATTTTGCATTTGGTACACGCAGAGAAAGATCTTAAAGAGTTGGTTTCTTTCACAAAGAGAGAAAATGATCGATGAACTCTGCAGGTTCGGCAGTGTTGTATGGAGGGAGAAAAGCACCATTTCTATTCTGTATGAATCTTCTCAGCGGTAACGAACGGGGGAGTTTTGATGGACTCACTGTATAACATGGGGTGGGGTAGCTGGAGTAGGGTAGACGGCCAGCCATTAGTAATAGCAAGGAGCGATTGTGACCGTTCTGTGTAGTTCATGAGACGGAGAAAGCATTAATAGCATGGATTCTGAGTTGGTCACTTCCCACCTTTGGAAACTTGCTTCAACCCTTTCCCTCGACTGTTGTCATACTGACAAAGTCATTGTACACATTGGTGCAAATGACGTAGATCGGAAGAGCAGGGGGATCCTACGAGAGCAATTCAGGGAGTTGGGAAATAGACTAAAAAGTAGGGCCTCCAGGGTGGCCATCTCTGGGCTGCTCACAATGCCTCGTGCCAGTGACGCTAAGAATAGGGAGTTAGTACAATTGAATGTTTGGCTAAAGGACTGGTCCTGGAGGGAGGGCTTACTTTCCCGAGATCAATGGGAAGTTATCAGGAGAGGATGGCACCTGTACAAGAAGGACGGGTCACAACTAAGTTGGAAGGGCACGAATATCCTGGCTGGGAGGTTTGCTAGTGCAGTTCGGGGGGGTTTAAACTGGTATGGCAGGGGGGTTGGGATCAAAATATTAGGTCTCCAAGTGTAGAGGCTGGGGACGAGCTTGGGGCTGGGACAAGGCTGGCAAAGAAGAAGAGCACTCTGGGGGAGGATGACCTCACTGGGCCGAGAGGTCTGGAGTGCTTATACTTCAATGCAAGGAGCGTAGCAGGTAAGACAGACGAACTTAGGGCCTTAATGCTCACGAGGAATTTGGATGTGGTTGCGGTGACAGAGACCTGGTTGAAAGAGGGACAGGACTGGCAGCTGAATATTCCGGGGTACAATTGTGTTTGCCGAGACAGAGGAGGGGCCAAAAGAAGTGGGAGAGTAGCAGCATTAGTTGGAGAGCATATGACAGCGGTGCAGAGGGATGACAATTCAGAGGGGTCGTGTAACGAGTCAATCTGGGTGGAGCTTAGAAACAGGAAGGGCGCAGTCACTATGTTGGGGCTATACTACAGGCCCCCCAATTGCCCAAAGGAAGTGGAAGAACGGATATGTCAGGAGATACTGTATAGGTGCAGGGAAAATAGGGTTGTTGTCGGAGGAGACTTCAATTTCCCTGGTACAGATTGGAAATCGCTGAGAACTGGGACTCTGAATGGGGAGGAATTTCTAAAATTCATACAGGAGGGTTCTTTGGAACAATATGTAGATAGCCCGACTAGAGAGGGGGCTATACTGTTCCTAGTACTGGGGAATGAGCCCGGTCAGGTCTTCAAAGTTCCGGTAGGGGAACATGTGGCAAATAGTGACCACAATTCTGTTAGCTTTAGGATAGTGATGGAAAAGGATGAGTGGTGTCCCAAGGGTAAGGTGTTCGATTGGGGGAAGGCTAAATTTAGTGGGATAAGATAGAAATTGGCAGCTCTTGATTGGGAGAGGCTGTTTGACGGTAAATCCACATCTGGCATGTGGGAGTCTTTTAAGGAACAGTTGTTAGGGCGACAGGACAGGCATGTGCCTGTAAAAAAGAAGGATAGGAAGGGTAGGATTCGAGAACCGTGGATAACCAGGGAAATTGAGGGATTGGTCAAAAAGAAAAGAGAGGCGTTTGTCAGGTCCAGGCAGCTAAAAACGGAGGGAGCTCTGGAGGAGTACAACAGAAAGTAGGAAAGAACTCAAACGGGAATTAGAAGGGCAAAAACGGGTCGCGAAATGTCCTTGGCAGACAGGATTCAGGAGAATCCCAAGGCATTTTAATCATACGTTAGGAACGAAAGGGTTGTCAGGGAAAAAAATCGGACGTCTCAGGGACAAACGTGGGGAATTATGCTTGGAGCCCAAAGAATAGGGGAGATCCTAAATGAATACTTTGCATCGGTATTCACAAAGGAGAGGGATGTGTTGACTGGGAGTGTCTCGGAGGGGAGTGTTGAACCGTTGGAGAAAACCCCATTACAAGGGAGGAAGTGTTAGGTTTGTTAGAAAATATAAAGACTGACAAGTCCCCAGGCCCTGATGGAATCTATCCAAGGCTGCTCAGGGAGACGAGAGATGAAATCGCTGGGCCTCTGACGCCAATCTTTGTCTCGTCACTGGACGCAGGTGAGGTCCCAGAGGCTTGGAGGATAGCTGATGTGGTCCCGTTATTTAAGAAGGGTAGGAAGGATAACCCGGGTGATTATAGGCCGGTGAACTTGACGTCTGTGGTGGGGAAGTTGTTGGAGAAGATTCTTAGAGATAGGATGTATGCGCATTTAGAAAGGAATAAACTTATTAACGATAGTCAGCATGGTTTTGTGAGAGGGAGCTCATACCTCACTAACCTGGTGGAGTTTTTTGAAGAAGTGACTAGAATGGTTGACGAGGGAAGGGCCGTGGATGTCGTCTATATGGACTTTAGTAAAGCGTTTGACAAAGTCCCTCATGGTAGGCTGGTGAAAAAGGTTGGATCTCATGGGATAAAGGGGGAGGTGGCTAGATGGGTGGAGAACTGGCTTGATCACAGACGACAGAGGGTGGTCGTGGAAGGGTCTTTTTCCGGCTGGATGCCTGTGACTAGTGGTGTTCCGCAGGGCTCTGTATTGGGAACTCTACTGTTTGTGATTGTTATAAACGATCAGGAAGAAGGTGTAACTGGGCTGATCAGTAAGTTTGTGAACGACAGAAAATTGGCTGGACTTGCAGATAGTGAGGAGCATTGTCAGAAGCTACAGAAGGATATTGATAGGCTGGAAATTTGGGCAAAGAAAACGCAGATGGAGTTCAATCCTGATGAATGCGAAGTGATGCATTTTGGTAGAAATAACGTAGGGAGGAGCTATACGATAAATGGCACAACCATAAAGGGTGTAGATACGCAGAGGGACCTGGGTGTGCAAGTCCACAGATCCTGTAAGGAATAATCATTAAGACAACATATATTGGAATGAATAATTATTAGGACAAGTAGGAGATAATAATTAACATAGAAGAGATAATCACTACTTAAGAAGCTCTCATATATCATCACATATCTTATTAAGCATACACTTGTACCCTTTTAAGTGCACAATACCTTACCAGGTCAGGACACATGGATACTCACATAAATGAACATCAAGGCTAAAAGAAGTCAAGCAAACACACAGAAGCTGAATGTCATTTCTTAAATAAACGTGAGAAAGTAAAAAAATGGTTGAACAAACAACAACCTTGGCTGATTAGACAATAAACTTCAGATAAGAAGGCAAGATGTAACCACAATGATATCATAGCACATTCATTAGTGACCAATCAGAAAGAAGGCAGATAACGTAGGTCTAGTAAACCATGGTGGCGAACGAAAAGTGGCCTTGGGGTCTGCAACAAAGAAAACCTTGACTGTAAGATAAGAATGATGAAATATGAAGCTAAATGTGTATAAAAAAGACTGTGAGAGCACTGTTTATTTTTGATTCATCTGGAAATCCCGGCTTTATTGAAATGTATTAGCTAATAAAGCCTTGCTGCCTGGAAGATCAAGACTCAGACTCTCTATTCTGATTGATGAACTCTTCTTGCCGTCCACGGGGAACCACGGCAAATCTGGCGCTGCGAGCAGGGCTCGAACCTGCGCGGGGATCGAGGGAGACGGTGGTCCGACCGGAACCGAGAAGTCCCCAGCCGGCCTTCTGTCAGCAAGGAAAGCAGACTTGCATGCATGTAAATCCTTGTTGTCAGAAATGGGTTTTCGAGGCCTGGCGCACCCGGTTCTCCACTGGTCCTGGATCTCACCTGCCCAAAAGATACCCTGCATTGGTAAAGTTAAAATTGTGTAAAATATTGAGAGACTGAGTCTGATCGGAAGGCTAAATTTTGCATGTAAAAAGTGCACTTTAGTTTTATGTACTGTATTGTCCACGAAAGGGTTAAAAGTGAGACGCGACAAAAACCGAACGCTAATTGATGCAATTAGGTTAGTCAAGCGGTTTGGAGCGGGTTTCCAGGTTACGACTTGCCCAGGACCTCGGAGTGAGAGACGTGAGCCGAGAGGAAGGAGAGATCGAGGAGAAATTGGTCTCCAACCTGATATAGTAATTAAGGACCTACGTTGATCGCCGGAAGAAGAGAGGGGATAGGTAGTGAAATAAAGTAAAGGGGCTACAAGGAGAAGCCTGAAAAGGTTGATCTGGAATAGCGGTGTAAGCAGCTGTTGGTAAATGTGGATTGTAAAGCAGGATCACGACAGTGATGAATCACGTAGGAATATTGCAGTAATAGATTTCTTAAGTAGTGGTGTTAACACACATTTTTTCAGAGAAGATCTAGTAAAAATAGTTAATTTGGAGGAAGTGAATAAGGAGTGGCCATACGTAAATTGGGACGAAATAATATACAAAAATCGGACGAGTGAAGCAGTAGAAGAAACATTGACAGAATTGATAGAAGAAATCAGACCAAGTAAGGCTCTGTTCGAAATCAGTGAGCAAGTGGAGGCATATTATCCACGAGCAGAAGAAAGAAGATTATCACCAGGAGAGGGAAGAACAGGGAAGCAAATACTGAGACCTCGGTTGGAAATACAGGTATCAGTCAGGGAAGTGCAGTGGGAAGATAGTCCAAGGACAGAAAAAGGGAAAACAGTATATCGCATAAAAATAACAATAGTGCCAAATACCAACATATCAGAAAATATTAAGCCGCAAGGCAGTGCAAAGAAACAGAACATGCCATATCAAATTAAGACACCGGTGGAAATTCTGGGAGAAAAGTACCCAGCCCTGCAAGGAGACACAGCCCATGTCTCCCAAAAATGGACCAAAATAACAAGTAAATTAAACACACAGTGGCAAGAGGGAGGCACCTGGTGTACAGAAAGATGTGAGGATCAGAAAGGACTGGTAAAGAAGTATAAACTAAGGGATAAATCACAAAAGAAAAATCAGAAAAGAAGAAAAGAATTGGAGATACTAACATTATTTGAAAAGGAAGGAAAAGAGAAAAAGCGCATATGGAAAATGAAAATGCCAGTTCAGATTCAGGAAAAGGAAAAATTGAAAGACCCAAATATAGCCCCGCCCCCTTTTCAGGAAAGCCAAGATTTTGCTGGGCTGTGTCCAGTAATAAAGGGGTGAGTGAATTTTGAGGGGGAATATGAAGAAAGGGACATGACCCGCGAACAATGGGCAAAGCAGGAGGTGGAAAGAAAGGTAAAAAGGGAAGAAGAAGGTGCTAAAGTGGAAGGAGAACTGGATAACATACGCCGTATGAGGCAAGAGTTAGAGGAAGAGATGGTTCGGGTAAGGGTGTTAAAATGGGCAAATAGAAAAATGGAGGAAGAACAGAGTAAAAAAGGTGAGGAGGCAGTGGACAGTGAGGCAAGGTGTGAAGAGGAGGAGGATAAGGAAGAATGGGATGAAATATGTAAATATAGCAAGGGAAGTGCAGGAAGAAAAGGAAGCAAGACAGGGATACAATGGGTACCCCCGATGAAACTTATATGTGAAGAATTGGACGAGAAAGACGCCACCAGTTTGAGTGAGGAAGACGAAGAAAAGGTAAGAAAGTTAAGAAAGTCAAATCGAAGAAGGAGACCACCTACCAAGTTTGGAGAAATAGAATGGGAAGACCCAAAAGCATCCCCCGTAGTTGTAAAAGGAAATAGGACACAATACATTCCGTGGGCAGGACAGGATGTACCCAATTTAATTAGTGAATTACCAAATATCATGGATGGGGCTGGGAGTTGGATTGGACAGCTGGAGGCAGGAATGGTAGGAAAAAGAATGGCCCCAGGAGATATCAAAGCTCTCCTAATAAAAGTACTGGCAATGAATCAAATGGCTGAAGTCATGAGACTTGCTGGAATTCCAACTGCAGCACTCGATCCAAATGTGGATGGAGTGCTCATAGATGATTACCGCCCACTAATTTGGCGAGCACTAAGGGGATTGTACCCTAACCGTGTAGATCTGAAATCACTAAAAGGAGACCCACTGGGAGAGGAGGAAAATGCTGCAACATATGTTGAAAATCAGTTAAAAAGGTGGAGAAGGGACACAGAAAGAGACATCCTGACAGACCCCCTAACTAATGCCATGTTCCGAGCAGCCATCTTAGAAGGCCTACCGACTTCAGCTAAGTCCAGATTGGATGAAGTAGTCGGCCTGGAATCAAAAACTTACAGGGAATTTCTGGACTATGTTATCCAGGCAGTAGAGAGACACCGTAAAGAGGAGAAGAATGCAGATCAACAATTAAAAGAAGTACACCGTAAGCTCCTGCAGGCGCAGTTAGAAGAAATAAAAGCTAAACAAAAGTCAAAAGAGGACATCACCCCCAAGAAAATGGCACCCATAATAACTGAAGTGATTACTGAAGAAACCCCCAAGCCAACACCAGAGAGGGGGGAGAGGGATGTCAGCCTATTATAACCTATAACATCTCTGGTTTCCCGATACAATCCAAATTATCAGACCACATATCTACCTCAAAATCAGAATAATTGGAACGGAAAAGGACAGGGACAGGGAAAAGCACCTTATCAGAACCAGAGGGGACAAAACCAAGGATATAATCAAGGCCCCAGGCAGGGAGGACCACCTGGCCCTCCAGGGGTATGCTGGGGATGTGGGGAAACAGGACACATAAAGAGGAATTGTTCCCAAAACAGCTATAGACAAGGAGGTCAACAACAAATGAGTCAGCAAATGATGCAAGTGCCAACCAGTGACTGCCCAATGAGTCAGGGGCCAGTAAATCACCAGAGTTTCCTATAGGGAGGCCCAAAGAACCCCGAAATGGTAGGCCAGTATGTACAAATAACGGACACAGCAAATCAAGAACCTGTAATCAATGTTAGAATAGGGGGGGTTGAGATCCCCATGATGATAGATACAGGAGCTACTTGTACGTGCATACAAGAAAAATATGCAGGACACCTACCATTGTCAGGTCAGTTTGTAAAAACTATGGGGTTCTCGGGGAAAGCTGTATTGACTCAAATGACGATGCCGGTGCCTATTACCGTGGGAAACAAAACCACTCATGTGCCTGTGTTAGTATGCAATAAAACGCCACTGAATTTGTTAGGTCGGGATGCAATTTAGGGTTAGGGTTAAAATTAGAGTGTACAACTCAAGGAATTAATCTGACGGGCATGTACGTAATTAGGGTATGGGGAGAAGAGTGGGCCAATGTATATTGGCTAGGGGACATAGAAGAACAAATTAAAAAGCAGGTATGGGAAATTTGGGGGACATTTGTAGAGGCACAGGTTCCAGACGCCGAATGGCCAAAAACTGAACTGCATCGCACAATGATTTTTGATAAAATACAACAGTCAGAGATACAGGAGAAGTGGAATAAAGAGGCAGGACAAGAACAGGAAATAAATTCAGACAGCATTTTAATCGGACCAGAGGGAGCAGCCCTCACAATTAGAAAGAGTGAATGGGTCAGAAAATGGTTCTCAGTGCCTGAGACAGAACCACATGTTACGCTAAAGGTGAATCCAGATTTCAGACCAAAGGATTTGGGACTTATGAAGTTTAGGGCACAGGAACTGGAATTTATTAAAGCAAACAATGAGAATATTTGGATGTCGACTGACGGACAAATGATGAAAATATCTGTTAATGCAAGGATGACTGGAAGACCAAAAGAGGTAAAAATTGAGTTAAAAGATAAAGAAGTAGAGCAAGAATGGAGAGCAAAGTTAGAAAAAGATTTAGATTCTCTCCCTGAGGAATTGTGGTCAAAGAACGACACAGATGTAGGCAAAGTTAAAACAGCTACCCCAGTCGAAGTAAAATTGAAGCCAGGATGTCAAGGACCTTATAAACCACAATAACCAATCAAGGCAGAAGCAGTAAAAGGCATAAGAGAAACAATCAGAGGTTTAGTAGACGCAGGGGTGTTAAACGAAACCCGAAGTAAATGTAACACATCCTTATTACCAGTTAAAAAGGCAGATGGGGAAAAGTGGAGGTTAGTACACGACCTGAGAGCAGTTAATGAAGTAGTTGAAAATATGCCAGTCGAAGTCCCTAACCCCTATACCTTATTGACTAACATACCGTCTGAAAGCAGATGGTTTACAGTAATAGACTTATGCTCAGCGTTTTTCAGTATGCCCTTGGCACAAGCGAGTCAGTACCTATTTGCTTTCAAGTACAAGGGAAAACAGTCCACATACAATAGAATGCCACAAGGATTCAAACACTCCCCACATGTATTCAACCAAGTGTTGAGAGCAGATTTGGCAGGGATACAACTAGAAGGAACACTGATACAATATGTGGATGACTTGTTGTTGTGTACAGAAACAAAGGAACAATGTCGGGAAGAAAGTTTAAAACTGCTGGAAAAACTGGCGAAAGGAGGACATAAAGTGTCAAGAAAGAAATTACAGTTCTGTCAAAGAAAAGTAGAATACCTTGGAAGGGAAATAACGGTTGGACAAAAAAAATAGCTCACCAGCAGATAGAAGCAGTATTGAAAATCCCAAAACCACAGACAGTGAGACAGATGATGACATTCTTAGGAATGACAGGATTTAGTTCAGAATGGATAGAAAACTATGCAGAAAAAACACAAGCGTTAAGGAAAATAATGAAAGAGGCCGGATGTGAGGAGTTAAAAGCGATCTTGATATGGGACAGGGAGGCCTCAGAGGCATTTGATAACGTGAAACAAGAGATGTTGCAAGCACCAGCACTGATGCTGCCTTCGTATGATAAGCCCTTTGACCTTTTTGTTAGCAACAGGGAAACAGGATTCGCAACTGCTCTGTTAATGCAGGACAGCTGTAAAGGAAGAAAGAAACAAGCAATAGCTTATTATAGCACCAAGTTAGATGATGTGGCCCTGGGGTACCCTTCATGTTATCAGGGTTTGGCAGCGGTTTGGTGGGCTTACGAAAAAGCAGCTACCATCACAATGGGATACTTAATAAACATACATGTACACCACAACGTAGCTGAATTGATTAAGCAAGGAAAATTTGTGCTAACACCTGCTAGGATCCATCATTATCGAATGCTAACCACATTTCCAGATATCACGATAATAAAGTGCAACAGAGTAAATCCAGATGATTACATGCCACTACCTCATGAAGGAGAAGAACATGAATGCTTAAGAGAAGCAAAAACATTGATGAAACTGAGAGAAGACTTAAGAGCAGAGGGACTAGTGACAGAAGAGAAGAGGACACTGTATGTAGATGGCTCATGTTACAGGGAACACTTAGGAAACCACGCAGGCTATGCCATAGTTGAACAAAAACCAGGGGGACTTGAAGTTATAGAAGTAGAAAAATGTGAACAGCCCTGTTCGGCCCAACTAGCAGAACTTAAGGCACTAACCAGAGCATGTGAATTAGCAAAAGGGGAGGCAGTAGAAGTGTATACAGATTCGGCTTATGCACATGGAGTGTGTCATCTGTTTGGATCAATCTGGAAACAGAGAGGCTTTATAACAAGTAGTGGGGACCAATACAGCATGAAAGTCAAATAAAAGCCTTAATATAAGCTATGATGGGCCCAAAAGAATTGGCCATAATCAAGTGTCAGGCACACAAGAAAGGAAAAGATAATGTGACTAAAGGAAATGCAAAAGCTGACAAAGCAGCCAAAGAAGTAGCAGGATGTGCATTAACTACAATAGCTCCAGTAGAAAAAGCAGAACCACATCCAGGAACAGGGGTAGGGAGTATCATTCCCCAGCCCACGTTAGATGACGTAATACAATTACAGGAGGACGCTGGAATAGCTGAGAAGACCATGTGGAAAGAAAGGGGACCGATACAAGGACAGCAGGATAGACTGTGGCGAAATGGAGAGGGGATGGTAATAGCACCCACAGCATTACTAACCTTATTGATAAGTGAGGCACATGGAGTTGACCACTGTGCAAGAGGAGAAGTGATCAGGAACATTAAGAAGGAAGGATTTTGGTCACCATACTTACAGAGTTCCATTGATTACATGCTAAGTCAATGTGAGGTGTGTGCGCAGAACAATATCAGGAAAAGCATAACTGCCCCAATAGGACATATACCCATTCCTGAGGGACCATTTAAACACCTGTGTATGGATTATGTGGACATGGTGAAAAAGATAAAAGGGAAAAGACATATGTTAGTAATCATTGACAGATTCAGCAGATGGATAGAAGCAACACCATCTCAAGATCAAGGGTCAGGAACAGTGATCAACTTCCTGACAAAAGAAGTCATTCCAAGATTTGGCTTACCAGCCCAATTAAGTTCAGACAATGGATCTGCATTTGTAGGAAGAGTACTGAGAGAAACCCTCTCAGTGCTCCGAGTGAAACAGAAATTTGGCTGTGTCTACCATCCTCAGTCACAGGGAATGGTAGAAAGGGCAAATGGAGTTCTTAAGGCCAAAATAAGCAAGATCTGTAGCGATACAGGGAAAAACTGGATTGATGCCCTACCACTAGCCTTAATGCAATGCCGAAGTCAGGAGAATAGAATAAGACACTTATGTCCACATGAGATGATGATGGGGAGACTAATGCCCGTGCCAAAGATTAGGGGAACGGGAGGCCCTACATTAGAATGTTTAGATCAGGACACTAAAGAGTACATGCAGCAATTAACTGTTATACATAGAACTATATTTGAACAGGAAAAAGCCAAAGAGGAAGAAAGCCCAGCGGCTGACCACCGAATCAGACCTGGAGATCGAGTATACATCAGGAAATTCAGAAGGCGCTGGGACGAACCAAGAAGAGAAGGACCTTTCGATGTTACCAGAGTTTCACCCACAGCCTTACAAGTAGAAGGCAGTACACTGTGGTACCATTTTGAATCATTGTACTAGGACAATACCAGGTATAGGGGAAGATAGAGAGGCTGTCGAAGTTGAAAGCCCGGAGAGAAGTAGTAGTGGGGACGAAGAAAACACAGGAGAAAGTTCCAATAGTTCTGTGCCAGATCAAAATAGAGATGCAGAGAGGGAGGATAGTGAGGATAACATTGAGTTTGATTTGGATGATGGGCCAGATGATGTTCCTGGTCCTAGTACAGGAAGTGGGGAAGAAGGGGCAGCAGCTCCCGCCCCCTTGCCGACTTGGGACTTGGAAACCATTGCCACCAAAGACTTCCTGGGTGAATAATAGAAAAGAGCAATTTATAGCAGACACAACACGAAAAGTCCAAGAAGGAAGAAAAATGTGGAGAATAAAAACTAAGGAATTAGCAAACAGCAAGATGAGTAAGGAAGGTAATCGGGATTCTACCTATTATCAACTAAGAAAAAGAAATCACAAGCGGTCAGTAGCATCAGATACAATTTGGGAAAAAGCACAGAGAAATGAATGGTGGAAATGGGCTGAATACACAGGATACAAAAATAATAATGGGGAAGAATGTGTGATATGTGTTTCAGAGAAACCTCGTACTTGGATAATAGATATACCTTGGGGATCAAAGAATTGTAGGGATTGGCAGCACAAATGGAAAAAAGAAAATTGTCAAAGTAAATATCCAAACTATGAGCGAAAGTACACTATAGGGGGCCAGACATTCACTGCTCAAGTAATAAGTTGTTCAGAATCCACTTGCAATAATTTGTGTACTGGGAAGGCACCTGTGTGCCAATATCACTGTATCTTATATGCAGGGGTAGGAAGAGGTACGTATAATTTGACCCACAGATGTCCAAAATGGCCTAGAACGACAGTAGAAGTAGCCCCAAAAGAATGGAAAATGAAACCAGCTTTGTTGATTCAAGATTGTTACTGGAGGGAAAATAGTAAGGGAACTGAATTAGGAAATTACACTGGGGATTATGAAAGAATATGGAACATAGGGGATGTCCGTAGTCTATATGTGCCACAAAAAGGAGGAACACCACCTCCCGCACAAGTGTTGGAATCACAGGTAAACCAATTAGCTGATCTGTGGTGGCTGTGTGATCCCAAAAAGGGATTAATGGAAAAACTGCCGGTGGATTGGAATGGATTGTGTGCTCGGGTCATGCTGGCTCAAAATACTGTCCTGCTACCGATGGAACATGAAATGGAAGTTCGAAGAGTGAGAAGGTCATACACAACTAATCCAGAAATAAAGTTAGATGCAATAGGACAAGCTCGTGGAATCCCCAATGAATTTACAGCGAGAAATGAGATAGCTGCGGGGTTTGAATCCATTCTAATTTGGATTACCCCCAACAAAAACACTGAATGGATTAATTACATTTATTACAATCAGCAGATATTCATTAACTACACTGATGAGGCTGTTACTGCACGAGGTGAGCAGTTAGATGCAACTAGCAAAATGGCTTGGCAGAATAGGCAAGCACTAGATTGGCTATTAGCAGAAAAAGGGGGTGTATGTGTTATGTTTGGCGATCAATGCTGTACATTCATCCCTAACAACACTGATCCAAAAGGTTCATTCACTAAAGCTATGGCCAAATTACAAAATCTAAGGAAAGAAATGCATGACAATGCTGGATTAGGCCATAATATTTGGAATTGGCTTGATAATGTTTTCGGACAATGGGGAGCATGGTTTGCAAAGGCAGGGGTTATAATAGTAGTAGTAATAATCATAATTGGACTAATCTTTTGTTGTTTACTGCCTGTTTGAGATCTTTTATTACCAGACTAATGATGCGACAAATGGTAGTGTAAATCGAGAATGAACAAATCCCCGAACAAGAAGTCCAGGAATGGGGTCAAGTTGATTTGCCCCCACCGAATAGACTCATGATAACTTTGATTGAGACTGACGCTCCTTGTTTTGCAATGTAGCACTAAAGTCTGCAAAAGAGGGGAAGAACTGTTTCAATGCGTTAAAAGAAGATGGAAGTTTGATTTGTATACCAGTGATCAGTAATTTCCTTCCTCAGGAACAAGGACTGTTGACACAAACTCTACCGCTCAAGTTCATGGTTCATCGAATTCGACCCAGGAAACTGAGCTATCAACTGAACTGACAGAACAAGAGAAATCACTGAAATTGAAGCTGAAAGACTGTATAAACTAAATAGTAGTGGCGGCGACTAAGCGTGGGAAAAGAATTGTGTAAACTGTGATAAATTGTACTCTCCCTCCTTGTGATAGCATGGGAAAAGTAGGGGTAGGATGGATGGGGATAATACTAGTACTTAGTATGGGGGGTGGCAAGAGTAAAAATGAACGGGAAGAAGACAGATCGCATATAAATACTTACCTATATATGTCATATATGTATGCAGAAAGATTGAACATAAGCAAATGTTGGGTCTGCACTCATGTCCCAAGCCATTCCCAAGAAGGCCTACCACTCCAGTCTCTCCCCTTTCAGATTTCAGAAACTATAGAATGGATATTGAGACAAAATCAGACAGGGGAAGGAGGAAACATGACAATGTGGGAGTCAGCTGGGTATAGAATGACCAGTTTTGCTACATGGTACCAACCGACCTACGACCATTCCCAGTTCCCAACTGTACTGACGGTCCGAAAATCAAATGGACCAGGATCCTTCTGTTTAAAGAAAAATGTGGATGGAGCAAGAGTTGGAGAAAGTAAATGTCAGCAAACTGTAGAATGGCAACCACCTGTGAAAGATTTAAGTACAGCTGGTATGTTCAAAATAGACTGGACTGAAATATGCAACATCACATCAAGCAACGTGTGGGAAGGAAAAGCTGTACAACCTTGGATGACGTTGGCTGGTAACTTTACGGCCGACTTTATATGCGGTACAAAGGCATATCCCTGGCTTCCTGCGAACTGGACAGGCTCCGGTTATCTGGGATATGTAGTGCCCTATATGCACCACATGCCTTCGCTACGAAGCTACCCTTCGCGAGCAAAACGAACATTCAGTAAGACTGACTGGTTCTTTATGATGGCCTTTCCATTATTTGGAACAGGAAGAACGGCAGACCAGTTAATTCTGATGGCCACAGCCCTGGAACAACTGACTAATATCACTGCAGCTGAAGCCCGAAAAACAGGGCAAGCCTTGACAGAAGTATCAGCAGAACTGATGGCCGTCCGCACATTAGCCCTGCAAAATAGACTGGGTTTGGACTATCTATTGGCCTCGCAGGGAGGAACATGTGCCATAATTGAACAAGAATGCTGTACTTACATACCAGATAAATCTGAGAATATAACTAACCTTGCAAAGCAGATCAAGGCACAAGCAGACCAACTCCAAAAGATAGGTCACGATTTCTATGATTATAACCCACCTGGATGGTTAGGATGGGTAGGAAATGGGATGTTTGACTGGATTTTCAAATCATTTATGTTACTGTTGCTTATAATAGTAGGGATAGCGTTAGCAGGATGCTTATGTCGATGTGTACTTAACAGGGCAATGGATAGCATGTACCATTATCAATAGTATGAAAATAAGAGGAGGTAATATGACCCAAGATACCATACGCATAGAGGGAAATACTTAAATGATCAAGCAAAATCAAGGAGGGAGAGATGTGTTAGTACAAAGTGTATGAAATGTATTAATGCAAAAATGTATTTTAATGAACTATCAGGTAAAGGAAATCTGGAGGAGCAGTTCGCAATTAGGCTATTAATAAACAAAAAGGGATATTGATCCTCCACTTAAGCTCCTCCACATTTCGTGAAACCAAACATAACTAAGACATATATTGGGAAAATATATCATGAAATAGTTTAGTGAGACAATGATGTCTCAAAGAGGGGACATGTAAGGAATAATCATTAAGACAACATATATTGGAAGGAATAATTATTAGGACAAGTAGGAGATAATAATTAACATAGAAGAGATAATCACTACTTAAGAAGCTCTCATATATCATCACATATCTTATTAAGCATACACTTGTACCCTTTTAAGTGCACAATACCTTACCAAGTCAGTACACATGGATACTCACATAAATGAACATAAAGGCTAAAAGAAGTCAAGCAAACACACAGAAGCTGAAAGTAATTTCTTAAATAAACGTGAGAAAGTAAAAAAGACTTGGATGCCCTACAATGGATGAACAAACAACAACCTTGGCTGATTAGACAATAAACTTCAGATAAGAAGGCAAGATGTAACCACAATGATATCATAGCACATTCATTAGTGACCAATCAGAAAGAAGGCAGATAACGTAGGTCTAGTAAACCATGGTGGCTAACGAAAAGTGGCCTTGGGGTCTGCAACAAAAAAACCTTGACTGTAAGATAAGAATGATGAAATATGAAGCTAAATGTGTATAACGAAGACTGTGAGAGCACTGTTTTTTTTGGATTCAACTGGAAATCCCGGCTTCATTGAAATGTATTAGCTAATAAAGCCTTGCTGCCTGGAAGATCAAGACTCAGACTCTCTATTCTGATTGATGAATTCTTCCTGCCGTCCACGGGGAACCACGGCAATCCTTGAAGGTGACGTCACAGGTGGAGAAGGTGGTGAAGAAGGCATATGGCATGCTTGCCTTTATAGGACGGGGCATAGAGTATAAAAGTTGGGGTCTGATGTTGCAGATGTATAGAACGTTGGTTCGGCCGCATTTGGAATACTGCGTCCAGTTCTGGTCGCCACACTACCAGAAGGACGTGGAGGCTTTGGAGAGAGTACAGAGGAGGTTTACCAGGATGTTGCCTGGTATGGAGGGGCTGAGTTATGAGGAGAGATTGGGTAAACTGGGGTTGTTCTCCCTGGAAAGACGGAGGATGAGGGGATACTTAATAGAGGTGTGCAAAACTATGAAAGGCACAGATAGGGTGAACGGTGGGAAGCTTTTCCCCAGGTCGGTGGTGACGTTCACGAGGGGTCATAGGTTCAAGGTGAAGGTGGGGGGGGGGGAGGGGGAGGTTCAACACAGATATCAGAAGGACATACTTTACACAAAGGGTGGTGGGGGCCTGGAATGCGCTGCCAGGCAAGGTGGTGGAGGCGGACACACTGGGAACGTTCAAGACGTATCTAGACAGCCATATGAACGGAGTGGGAATGGAGGAATAAAAAAGAATGGTCTAGTTTGGACCTGGGAGCGGCACGGGCTAGGAGGTCCGAAGGGCCTGTTCCTGTGCTGTATTGTTCTTAGTTCTTTGTTCTTTGTTCCGTGTTGAGTAAACCTGGAGGGGATAAGAGACGACTGTGGAGCCACACAGACATAGAAAATATACCGTGCATAAAGAGTCAATACAGCCCATCCTGTCAGTGTCAGATTAGAAGATTAAACAGAAACTAGCGCCCATTTTATTCAAATTTTCCCGGACCTGGTACGAAGACTTGCATGTTACAACACTTCGCATGAAGAGCAAAGCTCCTGTAAAGCTTTGACAAATGGTTATCTCGACTCGAAACGCCAGCTCTTTTCTCTCCTTACAGATGCTGCCAGATCTGTTGAGATTTTCCACCACTTGTTCTTTTGGTTTCAGATTCCTGCACACGCAATAATATGTTTTCATTTCAACCTTTTACATTGCTGTAATTGTCAAGCTCTCAAAACATTCTTGAAAGCCTCCTGTGCACGCTCTCCTGTGCACGGTGGCACGCTGGTTCGCACTGCTGCTTCACGGCTCCAGGGACCTGGGCTCGATTCGCGGCTTGGGTCACTGGCTGTGTGGACTTTGCACATTCTCCCTGTGTCTGCATGGGTTTCCTCCGGGTGCTCCAGTTTCCTCCCACAGTCGAAAGATGTGCGGGTTAGGTTGATTGGCCATGCAAAATTGCCCATAGTATCCGAAGATGTGCAGGCTGGAGGGATGAGTGGGTAAATATAGAGGGATATGGGAACAGAGTCTAAGTTGGATTGTGGTCGGTGCAGACTCCATGGGCCGACTGGCCTCCGTCTGCACTGTAGGGATTCTATGATTCTATGATTCTATCAAAAGCATTTCTCCAATAATGTTGTGACCAGAACAGTACATAAAACTCCAGCTGTTCGCCTATTCAATGTTTTCTACGTTTCCATCATTACAATCTTGTTTTGCATTCAATACCACGCCTGAAAAATAAAGTATTCGATGTGTATTCTTTACCACATTTGCAGCTGCCCTGCCACCTTCAGGGACCTTTCGACACACATTCCAATATTCCTCACTTCTTCAACCATCGTCAATATCTTCCTGTTCCTGTCCATATAATTGCATTTATTGCCCTCCCCAAATGCAAAACTTCACAATTCTCCGCGTTGACTTCCACTTGCCGCTTCACTAAACACTCAAACAATTGATAAAATTCTGGGGTTGACAGCTTTCCTCTTTACTATGAGCGAGACAGCCATCTTTTTCCGTCATCCACAAATTTCCTAATCATGCGACCCACATTTCCATTTAAATCATTAATATATCCAACAAAAAGTAGGCCCCATACTGAGCCCCGTTTAACACAACTGGAAGTGGTTTGGCACTCACAATAACGTCCATCTAAAAGCATTCTTTGTTTTAATCATTTTAATCATTGCGTCAAGCAGCGCAGAAAAAGGCCCTTCGGTCCATCAAGACTACACAGGTAATATTGCACAAATCCTATTTTCTGCACTTGCAACATATCCTTGAATGTACGCATGTTTCAGGTGATCATCAAGATGTTTGTTAAAGGTCATAGTAGTTCCAGCCTCCAGTACCTTGCCTGTCAGTAAATTACAGATTCACACAACACTCTAGATGAAAAAAAAGGTTTCTCAAATGCCCGCTGAATCTCCTGATCCTGACCCTAAAACTAAGCTCCTTCGGATTGACCCCTCAACCAAGGGCAACAGCTGCTTCGTATTCATGCTGTCTATACCCCTAATATAACGCATAAACTGTAATCATGACCCACCCCCACTCCCCCTCAGCCTTCTCTGTTCTTGAGAAAACAATCCAAGTTGATCCAATCTCTCCGTACAGCTCAATTGGTCCACCCCAGGAGGGTCCTGGTGATTTTTCCCTGCAGCCAATCTATAGCAGTAACATCCCTCCTATCGTGAGGTGGCGAGAATTGCACACAGTACTCCAGCTGTGGGCTAACCAATCTTCACCACAGCTCCAACATTATCTGCTTGCTCTTATACTCTATTCTACGGCTGATAAAAGCAAGCACTCATATGCATTCTTAACTACCCCATTCAACTGCTGTTCCATCTTCCGAGATCAGTGACTAAGGAACCCCAATATGCATCTGCTCTTCTGAGCTTTTCAGTATCCTGTCATTCATTAAATTCACCCTTGCCTTGCGACTTCTTCCTTTGTGCATCGCCTCGCACTTGTCAGGGTTAAAGAAGATCTGACAAGGCTCTGTGCGTCTGACAAACCCATCTATATCTGCCTGTAAGCTGCTACCATTTTCCTCACAATTAACCACTCAAGCAATTTTGGTGTCATCTACAAACGTGCTTATCATTCCCCTATATTGTCATCTGTATCATTTATTTATATAGCAAGCAATAAGTGTCCCAGTACTGAAGCTTGTGGTATGCCACTGGACAGGCCTCAAGTCACTAAAACAGCCTTCTTCCACCACTCTTTGTGTGCTCTTAGTGACCCAGTTTCGGATCCATCTCGCCAAGTTTCCATGAATTTCATGCGCTTCAACATTCTCAGTTAGAATGTGGGAAATTCTCAAAGGTTTTGCTAAAATCCGTGTAAACTATATCAACTGCCATTCCCTCATCCAGACATCCATCACATTTTCGAATCATTTTGTTAAATGTGTGAGCCATGACTTCCCTTCGACAAAGACATGTTTACTACCCTAAACAACTCATGCCTTTCCAAGTGGAGATTAATTATCTTCTTCAGAGTTTGCCCCGATAACTTCCCAAACACTGACGGGATATGCACCAAGTTGAAACTTGCACGTTCCTGCCTACCACCCTCTTGAACATTGGAAGGACTTCAGCCGGCCTGCAATCTCTGGTACATGCCGATGGACAGAAAATAATGAAAAAAAATGAATGTTTCAAAGCTCCTGCAATTTCCTGCCTCGCCTCCCACACAGCTTGGAATGCAATTCTTCCGGGCCTGGGCATTTGTTCATTTGTGAGCGCGACTGAGACTAAACTACCTTTTCATTTCTGAAGACAAACTGGCAAGTACCTCACAGTCCATTTTCCTAAATTCTATACCGACGTTCTCATTTTCCTGAGTGAATACTGATGATAAATATGTACTTACTACTTTCCACTGCCGCATATTGCACTAATCTTTGCCTGGTTAACATCTTCCACATCGTTTATTTGTAAAATATCAACGGAATCTCCCAAATGTTAGCAAATTATTGCGGATGCTGTAATCTAAAAATAAAACAGAAAATGCTGGAAAACCAAGACAGGCCTGATATAATCTGTGGGGAGAGAATAGAGCCAACGTTTCGAGTCTGGATATACCTTTGTCAGAGTTGTGACGAAGGTTCATCCAGTCTCGACACTTTGGGAAAATGTTGGAACTCAATTCTCCCCAGTGATTTTATGAATGCCTACTCAGTTGTCGACGTTCCTGTGAGGTGATTTCCCCAGTCAACTGTGGCATATCCTGCCCGCATTGCCACATTGAAAACTTCTCCAGATTTGTTCTCCACAACCAGATCCAACACTGTGCCATCCTTGTTGGGCCATATATATAATGATACACAAAATTCTCCTGGATATATGTCAATAAATCCTATCTCTCTTACTCTTTACACTACGACTATCCAAATTTCTGTTGAGGAAGTTGAAGTCACTTAGTATAATAATACCATTATTATTCTTCTGCACCTCAATATATTATCTGCATATTCTGGTGCAGCTCTGGTTAGCACTGGTGCGTCACAGCTCCATCAGCCCGGGTTCGATATCGACCTCCGATCACAGCCTCTATGAAGTTTGACGTTGTCCCAGTGTCTGCACGGGTTTCCTATTGGCGCTCTGGTTTCCACCCACAGCCCGAAGATGTGTGGGTTAGCTGGATTGGCCATGCTCAATTGTCCCTGAATGTCAGGGAGGCTAGCAGGGTGAATATTTGGGATAATGTGGAAGGGGCCTGTTGTCGGTGCAGGCTCGAAGGGCTAAATGGCGCCTTTCTGCACTGTTGGGATTCTATGATTCCAAGGTATTTGCTCTTTTATTCCCCACTGCGTCTTTTGGGGGCCACAATACACGGCCAATAAAGTGGCTGGCCCCGTTTTGTGCCTATGTGCCATCCACAAAACCTCGTTTGAAGATCCTTCCAACGGATCATCTCCCCTTATTGTAATAATTAACTCCTTAATGAATCGTGCAATAACACATCTCATTTTATCCACTGATCTCTGTGGCTGGAAAATCCAATCCCTCGTAATGTTGAGTTGTCAGTCTGACCCTTCACCCAACCAAGTTTCTGTGATGGCAACAATATTAAACTTCCTTGTGTCAGTCCACATCCACAACGCATCAGTCTTACGGAGAGCTCTCATAGCATTTAAGTAATGACCAACCGGCCTTGCCTTACTGCCTTCAAACACAGCATATCTGAATTCACTCCGGCTTGCTTCGTTTAATAAAGCACGATGTGTCTCCATTTGGTTATAGCTCTATGCCCCCACTCTGTCCACTCCATTCCGCCCCCACCCCCCCCCTCCCCCCCCCCCCATTATGGGAGACAGAACCGATGTCACTGGACCAATAATGGAGTAATTGGCCATCACTATACCCCTAGTGATGACATTTGTCTTACCAGTCTGAACGTGGGGCCTTGTCAAAAGCCTTACTGAAATTCCTATAGCCAATACCAAGCGCACTACCCTCACCAATGATCCATTTTGCTTTTTCGAAATACTTCTGGTAAATTGGTAAAAACAAGAACAATCGTCATCTTCCAAATGTACTTTGTCGATCCCCGATCAATGTGTACCTTTCTATGTGATACCTTATACTTTTCCCAGAAATGTTTCTTAAACGTTGCCCACAACTGAATTCAGATTGACGATAATTTTATTTTGGCTTATCCCTCGCGCTATTTTTTTTAATAATGGTTAATTGTACACGTAACTCCAATCAACTGCGACCTCAGTTGCATCTGATGGCATTTGGAAAATTATCCGCAGTTCATCCAATCCTCACGCCCCCTTCAAGTATCCCAGTCCCGCGCGTACTTTGGTGTTGGTTCCAATTCCCCTTTTGGGGTGGGCTCAACTTCGTCCACTGAAAAGCTAATTTCTGACGTTCAATTCTGTTCCTGGGATGTGGGTGCCGCCGGCGAGTACAGTCTTTGCCACTCGTCCGTAATTACCATTGAACTGTAAAATATGGCGCATATCTCAGAGGGCAATTAGGAGTCCCCCATATTCTTGCCGGTTTGGAGTGATATGTAGATTAGATTGGCTATGGGCGGGAGTTTTCCTTTCATATGTGAAGCGGACATTTCTGAAGTGGATGTGATCTTTCTTCCAACAATTCGTTAGTGTTACTTGGTCACAATGACCGAAATTAATGTTCAATTCAAGGTCAGGAAACATAAGATGCACAAGATCTAGGATGAAGAGTTGCCATCTGGCCCCTCGAGCCTGCTCCACCATTTAATAAGATCATGGTTGATCGTTTCATGGATGCAGCTCCACTATGATTGTTTCATTGAATTGAAATTCCACCAGCAGCTGTGCTGAGACTGGAAACCGTGTCCCGATGACATGATCCTGTGATACACAATTCATTCTCTGAGTGGCAATTTGTGGTCTAGTTGCTGTAAATCTGTACTGTGCATCTCACGGATGACTGAACATTGTGGTGATGTGAGAGGTGGCCCATTAATAACTTTTTTTTCACTTATATACTCATTAGTTATTATTGTGCCGACTGTTCAACTCCAAAGTATACCCGCCTATAATTTTCTTAATTTAGAGACATATTTTGCAAGAAAATAAAACAAATATTAATTATTCAATAAGGAGAATTAGATTAACTTCAACTTGTGATCGTTAAAATAAGTCAATTTTTCACGTTATTTAATCATCCTAGATTTTGTAACTTCAGAATTAAATTCTGTTGGCTAGCTTTTGCAAATCTATGGTTGTTTATTTTTTTTATTTTATGATCAGCTAGTTGAAAATGTTCAAATAATATTGAACAGAGCAATCACTTTCAGACATTGATGGGTCACGCATTTTACACAAAATTTTGTAAGTTCAGAAACGTCTTAAATTTCGAAAAAAAATAGTCTGTCTTTTTAAATGACTTATAGCAACCACTGAATGTTACAAAAAATAATATTCTGTATTCTCAGCAGATGATTCCAAGATTGGACAGTGAAGAAAGTTATCCAGGATTGCAACGGGATCTTGATCAATTGGGCCAGTGGGCGGGCGAATGGTGGATGGAGTTTAATTTAGATAAATGTGAGGTGATGCATTTTCCGAGATGGAATCAGGGCATGGCTTACTCAGCCAATGGTAGGACGATGGGGAGTGTTAAAGAACAAAGAGATCGAGGGGTACAGGTTCATAGCTCCTCGAAAGTGGAGTCACAGATGGACAGAGTGATGATGAAGTCATTCATGATGCTTTGTTCCATTGGACAGAACATTGAATAGAAGAGTTGGGACGTCTTGTTGAAGTTGTACAAGACATCGGTAATGCCACACTTGAATACTGCATATAGATTGCCCAATATCATTTGAGCATATTCAACGCTATTATATCAAGGATATTATTAAAGTAGAAAGAGTGGAGAAGATATTTACTATTATGCTCCCGGGACTTGATGGTTTGAGTTATAAGGAGAGGCTGGATAGACTGGGACATTTATCTCTGGAGCATATGAGACATTGAGGAGATCTTAAACCGGACTTTAAAATAATGAGTGACATAGATCAGCTCGTTGGTCAATATATTTTCTCAAAGGAGGGGAGTCTAACTAGAGGGCATAGGTTTATGATGAGAGGGGAGAAATACAAAAGGGTCGAGAGGGGCATCTCTTTCACACAGAGGGTGGTGAGTTTCTGGAAGAAGCTACCAGACGTAGTGGTAAAGGCAGGTAAAATGATGTTTTTTAAAAAGCATTTAGACATTTACATGGGTAAGATAGCTATGGTGCCATATGAACCGAACGCAAGAAAGTTGGACTAACTTCGTGGGCGGCATGGACAAGTTGGGCCTCAGGGGCTGTTTCCATGCTGTTAAACATCCATGACTCTATGATTCTAAATATATTGAACAGCTCCCGTTCTAATGGTGTTCAACACAAAATAATAAAATCTATCAAAGAATAAGACACCCAATGAATCAATGTTGCCAGATATCGAATTCTGCCCCACCTCAGATCCTGATATCGAAACTATTCTCAATTATATTAAATGCATATTCTATATTAACACATTGTTCAAAAGGCAGCAGACGATAAGGAGAGAGAACAGAAACTGTCAACTTGCAAGGAAGGCTGAAATGTATGTAATACTCATGTCCCGCCCTGTTTTTAATAAGCATTCACGTGTCTTGAGTTACTTCAGCAAACTGTATCCTATTGAATAAAGTGTTAAAATCTCTATGTAATATGATGCGAATTTATATTAAAATGATGCCTAAACGTGCACATGCCAATCCTTCCTCACATTTCACACACAGAGCTCAAGTGCCCACTCACCAACCATATATTCCGCAAAGCTAACAATTGAGAAAATCATGAGAACCACACCGTTTGGACCATGTGCCTCTCATACCTTGAACCCAGTATGGCAGAAAAAGGAAGTCGGCTGTATCAGCTAAGTAGCTCCTTCACTTCACGGAGCACGACCTGGGCAGAATGGACAAGCACAGGGAAATTGTATTCAAAAAGAGTCGAGGTTCTCCACGGCCAGCATAAAATATGCGTATTCGAATAAAATTGGTTCATTTTTTTCTGCTGGTGACGATCAATAGAACAGCACACAATGGTTTAAGTGCTTCAGCGACATTCTGAATTCCGCCAGGTGACTGATTTGTCCCTTTTGGGCAAGGAGTCTGGCACCATTGCATGCACAATATCAGGCCCCGGGTGAACACGATGTACATGATGCTCAGCAGTACTACAACAGCATATGTCTGTTGCCGAGGTGAAGGAAACAATGTCATTCGATCTGTGGCGGAACTGGCAATCCACATTGCCGCAATACCATCCCGGGAACGTGCGGGTACTGCCTGTTCCCCCTCCCATTTTCAGACAGGCATGGCGGTGATGTCATTCCAAAGGAGGTGACACATGGACTTTCGGGGGGAAGGGGAGGGCTGGATTTGCGGGGCGTGATTGCTTATGTGTAATTCCAAGCTACGATGTTGTTTAGCCAGGGAGGCAGAAAATGGGTGCTACCGATCACTGGGATACTTTGGAAGAATGTCACTCTGCATAAACTCATCTCATGACTTTGTTGCGTTACCCTCACATTTCCAGCAGCTGCAGTCCATCTTCCCATAGATGAGTAAGTAGTCCACAATGAAAGGAGTGAGGCGTGTCCTCTGATGTACCAACACCACCATCTCACTCAGCAGACACCAGCCCAGAGACTCACAACCAAGTTCGTACAAGTGTAAACTTCGAATGGGGAACACTTGGCAATCATGGTTCAAAAACGTTTCAGAGACAGTACAGAGTCAGTGGTGTGGTGAGGACAGACGCATGGATCTACCTTGCAGCAGCAAGGCAGAGTCTCTGGAGTTTCATTTTGGGCTATACGATTTGCTACAGGAGGCGAGTAACACACTTATTGAGTTCCTTGAGGCAGTCAGAGTTCATGCATTCTGACAGGAGGAGTCCATAGCGGTCATGACATCAACGTATCTGTTGTTGGAGAGCGGATGATGTTCAGACATGAGGTAACAGCCAACCTCATGCTGACCAAATGCAGCAAGCGTTGGATCTCTTACGCAGTGAAACTAACTCCACTGCAGTGGTGGGAACTGAACAGGACTATCCCTCGTATAGGAAATCGGTGCCTTGAGGAAATGGAACCTTTACCTGATCAGCGTGTCCAGCTATACGGACACCAGTACAAGTTCTAAACCATTTGAGAAGGAGCGCTGGTGATCCATGAATAATGTGGTGATCTCATCTTCTTCTGATTCTTCGGCCACTCAGGAAGAACAACCATTTTATACCAAGGACTGAGTCAGGGTGGATGCCCCTTCAGAGTGCAATTATAGGGAGGATCTCAGCCAATTCCGTTACAACGAGATTGAACACCACGATGCTTTCGCATATAGTCAGAAAGGTTACTATCCATCCCCTCTGAGGTAACAGGGAAAAACAATATAAGAAGGTTTCTGAGCGGAGGACACCACGGTTGTTCTTACACTAATTGGCTGACTGTTGTTTCGGTGCGTTAATGCATTGTCCAGAAAATAATCAAGCATCCATCTGTTGTGAGAGAAAAACTACCTCATTTGAAAATACTTCAAACTATTTAAACAATATTTGCAAGATGGTGAAATCACTATGTGGGTCAGAGGGCATCGTTTCCTCACCGACATCCTGTGGGCAGAATCCAGCTAATGCGTGATATGCCAACAGATGCATGATCGACGCAATGCCACGTCCTTCATGTCTCTAGCTCCCTTCCAGCTCTTGGTTCACCCACTTCCTCACGTTTCTCCGGTTGCAGTGACAGATCTATTACGAACTCCAGGTGATGGAATAAGAATCTACAGTCATATGGGAAACACGGGCAGGTCTGCACTCTCGCGGTGATATTGTGTATGTGATGTATCTGCACCATACCCTGAGCCAATGGCCTATACAGTGAGAGCGCTTCCATCGAGAGGAACTTTCACCCGACCAGAAGGAGCGAGCAGCCCACACAGCAGTTCACATATTTCCGTATATCGATCTTTGCAACACGCATGGCTATTGGACATAATAATCGAAGTGGACAGACAATTTTGGCCGACGTTTCCTAAACAGTTCAAATGCTGAGAATTATTTTCATAACTCGATGACGGACAAATTTAAATGTGGATTACAGGGTCAAAGGTAGGGTTCTGAAGACTGTGGAGGAACAGAGAGATATTGGGGTCCATATCCACAGATCTCTAAAGGTTGCCAGTCAAGTGGATAGAGCTGTGAAGAAGGCCTATAGTGTGTTAGCTTTTATTAACAGGGGGTTGGAGTTTAAGAGCCGTGGGGTTATGCTGCAACTGTACAGGACCCTGGTGAGACCACATTTGGAATATTGTGTGCAGTTCTGGTCACCTCACTATAGGAAGGATGTGGAAGCGCTGGAAGGAGTGCAGAGGAGATTTACCAGGATGCTGCCTGGTTTGGAGGGTAGATCATATGAGGAAAGGTTGAGGGAGCTAGCGCTGTTCTCTCTGGAGCGGAGGAGGCTGAGGGGAGACTTAATAGAGGTGTATAAAATGATGAAGGGGATAGATAGAGTGAACGTTCAAAGACTATTTCCTCGGGTGGATGGAGCTATTACAAGGGGGCATAACTATAGGGTTCGTGGTGGGAGATACAGGACGGATATCAGAGGTAGGTTCTTTACGCAGAGAGTGGTTGGGGTGTGGAATGAACTGCCTGCAGTGATAGTGGAGTCAGACACTTTAGAAACATTTAAGCGGTTATTGGATAGGCACATGGAGCACACCAGGATGAGAGGGAGTGGGATAGCTTGATCTTGGTTTCAGATAAAGCTCGGCACAACATCGTGGGCCGAAGGGCCTGTTCTGTGCTGTACTGTTCTATGTTCTATGTTCTATTAGTTTTCAGAATCCTTGACAAATCTCCAGGACCAATGAGGAAGGAGAAGTCGCACAGTGGTTAGCACTGCTGCTTCACAGCTCCAGGGACCTGGGTTCAATTCCCGGCTTGGGTCACTGTCTGTGTGGAGTTTGCACATTCTCCTTGTGTCTGCGTGGGTTTCCTCCGGGTGCTCCGGTTTCCTCCCACAGTCCAAAGATGTGCGGGTTAGGTTGATTGGCCTTGCTAAAATTGCCGCTTAGTGTCCTGGGATGCGTAGATTAGAGGGATTAGTGGGCAAAATATGTAGGGAAAAGGGGGGTAGGGCCTGGGTGGGATTGTGGTCGGTGCAGACTCGATCGGCCGAATGGCCTCTCTCTGTACTGTAGGGTTTCTATGATTTCTACGATTTCTATGATAAAAAGGAGGTTTCACCTTTTCTTTATCAGGACGATTTCGACAACAATGGATGTGCACATGGGCATGCTCATGGTTCATGACTTAAACCTCTCTCTGTCTCTCTTCCCATCCACATGAATATGATGTGTGAGCAAAATTAATTACAGCATATGAAAGAAAAACTTCCAGACTCTTGAAGACAATCTGTACTGAATCGCAAGAGCGCCTGCTGCGGACTGCGAATTCTGGAATTCAGAGAATCATAGAATCCGCGCAGTGCTGAAGAAAGCCTTTCGGTCTGTTGAGTCTGCACGCACCTTCCGACAGGGAATCAGACCAAGGCACACACACACATAAAACCATGCCCAGAAGAACACCCCACGAATTTAGTCGCTAATCCCCTAACCTACACACTTTGGGATGCTAAGGGGCAAATTTGTCATGGCCAGTCCACCTAAACTGCACGTGTTTGTCCTTAAGATCAGGTGAATTGTGCACCAGAGCGGAGGAAAGCTCCAATATTCACCGATCTGGATAAGAGACATGAAGTATAACAGACCGATAGAGTCCATGTTTCCATGCAGAGACGAGGCAAAACAACCTCAAGGAACGTCCGCCAAAGGCAGTGGGAGGAAGGGACCATGAAGTTAAAATATAATATCTGGTCCAGAAGACCTGGCAGCTGAGCATGAAGAAGATTATGGGGCTCACATGGGTGGGAAGTGCCTTTGAATTCATCTCCACATGGCATCTCTTACACAGAAATGCCAATATCTCTCACTCTGTTCTCTGTAACAAATGTCCATCACTTACCGTTCAACAGTCCCAAATACACGGAGCGCAAACGTAACAATCATACAGCCAGCTGCACTCTCACACTCATTACACTGTTGCAAAGACAACAAAAGTACAAATATGAAGTCTATGTATCAAACTAACCGAAACATTCATAGGGAAGTTATTAAACTGGTAGCACAAATTGAATAAAACCATTAGTATCTCAACACAATTATGGAAATATGGCTGCAGGTCGACAGGGAACACATTCTGAATGTTGATGGATGTAATACTTTAAGGAAGAATAGGAAGCTCAGTAAAGGTGGAGGGTTATCAGTTATGTTAAACTGTTAAAGGATGACATTGATGCAAAGATTAGGGATAACCTATCTTCAGGAGATCAATGTATGGGAGCGGTTTCGGTGGACAAATGAAAAGATTGGGGAAAGTGGTCACTAAGGGCAGCTGTCTTCAGGGTGGTACGAAGTCCCACAATAAAAGGCAAACCAATAAATGGATGCATAATTGGGAGCATGTGAAAATGCAGCAAAAGTCGTGTTCTTTTTTGTCAATGTATAAACTGGAAAACATCTTAGACTGACAGTAATCGCCTGGTTGAGTTCATATTCCAGGCAGATTATTGCAGCAGAGCATTGTGGAACCATCCAAAAAGCAGGTTATATTATATTTAATACTTTGTGATGTGGCAGGATTTATTCATTACCTCACAGTGAATGCAAAGATGAGTAGCAGCGAACACAATGTGACAGATTTTTACATCCAACGAAAACTGTGAACGGGAGAGCAGTGCGTCCAAGACCGACATTGTGAAGTTAAATAAGGCCAACTATGTGGAACAAGAATGATGAGCTGGATATACTGAAATGGGACACGAGGCGATTGGATATATCTGCCATTAAACAGTGGCACCAATTGAAAGGATTGTTCAGGATGCTCAGAATAAGTGTGAATGTACCAACCCTGTATGACTAAATAAGGAAATGGAATCATCTAACTTGAGGAAGAAGCACACTAGAATAAAAGTGAAGAGGATAGATTGGAGTGGTTTGATTGTTTTCCTCGGACAGAAGCAGGTTAAGGGGAAACTCGATACAACTGCTCTATGAACAGCAATTTGGCAAAGTGGTTAGCGCCATTGTGTTACAACACCAAAGATCCGGATTCGATTGCGGCCCTGGCTGACTGTCTATGTGGTGTTTACACATTATCCAGGTGTTTTATTTCCATCCAAGGAAATGTAGAGTAGATGGATTGACGATGCTAAATTGTCTCTTAGTTTCTTAAGATGTGCAGCTTAGATTGATTCGCAATGTAAATGTATGACGTCACCTGGATAGGGCGGGGAAAAAGGGCTGGACAGATTACTCTTTCTGAGAGTCGATGCTGACTCGGTGGGCCAAATTGTTTCTTCAGCACTTTCAGGATTATATGACTCGATGATGTTCAGAATCATGTTTGCTCTGCGCAGAGTATAGAGGGAGAAACCGCTCCAGCTCGGGGAGAGAAAGATTAATATACAGAGGGCGCAGACATAAAGTGATTTGCAAATCAAGAAAAGTAGATCTTACAAATAAAGTTTTCACGCAAATATCGGTTCTGATATGCATTGCAGGTTCAATCAGGCATTCGAGTGTCATTAGCTGAATATGTGAATGAATATAATGGGCACAGGTGCAAGGTAAAGACAGTGGGAGTGGAATGCCAACAAGTCATGATATCAAGTAGACACATCATTTTTAGATATTCTTGTTACTGTTTTTGGTATTGCGCCCACAACCACACAGCCTAACTCTCCCAACACTCTTCGTGGAACATTGATCCACTGGGAGTGGGATTAAGAAACTCCACTTACTCCTCCCGAGTCCGGGAATATTAATAACATTAAGGACCTTCAGGTACTGCAGATGCTGATTCTGTAACAACATATATTACCGTTTTGCTTACTGTTCTATTAAACTCACCAGATCCTACTTACCAATTGGTAGGGTCCCAGACTGCTTCACTGAGATCTGACTGCAGAACACTCTTCCAAGTATCAAGCCAATGAATCAGCCATTGATTCTGGAATTGAAACGGCAACGGCAATGGCAACATTGTCAATCAGAATGATTGAGAGTTTCACCAATCATGCTGGGAACTTTATCCAAGTTGTGTTAAAAACAGATGCAGGTAAGGGAAGGCTCCAGCAATCTTGACCTGTCCTGTGAGATGTGACTTGACATTTTTGTGTTCGCCAAAGAAGGATGGTTGTTTGGGCTGATGCTGGACACACAGGACCCATTGATTTCATATATGGTGAAGCTATGGAATTTACATGCAGCTTTGTATAAATAGTTGGAAGTTGTTTGCGAGAAACTCCATTGGCTAAAATCCAAACATTGTCAGCAGTTTCTGGTGGGGTCATTGCTGACTGACAGAGATCTTTATGGAAGAATGTGCAAAGTTTAAGATTATTCATTCTCACTGGAAACTGGAGAATCACATTTGCAACGTGTTCTCTGAAGATCATCCTCAGAGAAGGAAAAGAGAACCACGAGGAAGATACATACCCAAGGTAATCCTGGCTGGTTCGGTCAAGTGGGTAGGATTTGTTTTCAGCAAAACAAGTCAAATGAGTTACATTTAGAGTTAAAGTGGTACGTGAGTTAAAATGGTGAGGTTTAAATGAGTTAAAGTTAATCTTCATGTAAAAAGGATTAAGTTTGGTTACTTAAAATAAGTGTTTGCAACCAATGTAGGTTTGTGCTGAGTATTGGTACCGAAAGTTCAAAGTAAAGAGGGAGGTTGTGTTTAAATGAATTCTGAGTCGATTCTCTGTCCTTTTGTTTGTCAGACAATGGGAACAACATCTGGGGGTTTCTTTTGAAGCATTCCAGGTAGGTAGCACCATAGTTCAATGAGTGGTGAAGGAGAGTAGGCCAGGATGTAGCATCAGGAATACCTAAAATGAGGTGTCCACCTTCTGAAGCTACAAAACAGTAGCTGCATTCTCAACAGGACAAGCAGAGATAGGAGCTTCCTCGGATCAGATCAAATCTCAGCAGTCCTGCTGCAACCTGCTGTGAATGGTGGTGGACAATTAATCAACTCACTGGCGGAGTAGACTCCAAATGTTTCCTTAGCATTTTCTATAATTTTTTTGCCAGATGTGTGGAGTGAATATCGATATCAGCCTCCTGATCTTAGATGTCAGACTTTAGCCTATTCTGTTCTCTTCCCGTGTATTGACACCAATCAGGATCTTCTTCAATTCCCCGTTGCAGAGTGTCTGATTGTCAGCCCAAGCTCCTTGAACTCCAGGAGAACCACTGTACAAGGAGATGTCAGTGAACATCTGTGTGGGATGTCAGTGCGGTGTCAGTGGCAACCTGCAACTCCTGAACAAGGACGTTGCACAATTTGATCTTACCGTGCAGCGTTGCCAAGTAAGCACCTTGCTATCAGCCCTGTCATACCGCTGGACAGCAGGATTCACTATCTGCGAAAATTGAGGAAAGGTTTTATTCACAATTCTTAACAAGTAGTTATAATGGTAATTGTTACATTCAAAGACATCTCCTTTGCCTTTGGTACAAGGTGACCAATTTTACATTATTGATGTCTTGAGACTCAATTTATTCCATTCACCAGAGATCAAGTGTTCATAGAGATGCCATAGCAGTGTTGCGTTTCCACTTTTGATGATTTCAGGCGGAATGCCATCTTTTCATGTACTTTACCACTGACAGTATAATGAATGGTCTTATTGAATGCAAATATGGTGTGATTATTGTCCAGCTCCTCCAAGGAACGAACGTCTGGAATGGCACTGTGAGCTTCTAACACTTGCCTACCCATGTGCTGGATTTCATCAATTTTAATCATTCCTGTCATTCCCTTCAAGTGCGCTGAATGGAAACTTCTTGATACGTAGTTATCTTTAATCCTTCTTACAGCTTGCCAAGATCTTTGAAGGGAACGAATATTTAAGATTTGAACAAAATTCAGGTTCAAGTCATTTTAGATAAATCAATGTAAACAATTGACTAAAAGGGGGAAATTATAAGAATTCAACTGTCTTAGGAGTGACTTGGGAATTAGCTTAGCAGCACGAAAACAAAATTATTGATGTGAATGTGGGGAGGAATGCAGTGTGGACATTTACGTGCTAAACTGTCGCAAAGGTGAATTCAAAATGGGGATGACAATACAATTTACACATATGAACTAAATGCCTGGTCCAACAATTGTTTTTTAGCTACAGTAACATTTAAAGATAAACATAGCATATCGCTCGCAGGGATATTTACAGTGGTGGAGAGGATAGCAACTGGTAAGCAGTCATGACCAAAGCCATTCCCATTTGGGAAGCACAATTATCACAATGCACAAAATTCCACATTAGAATATAATAGAATCCTACATTGCAGAAGGAGACCATTCGGCCTATCAAATCTGCACCGGCATAAATACGCCCCAGGCCCTATCACCAAAGCCCCACGTATTTATCCTACTAATCTCCCTGACACTGAGGGCAATTTACCATGCCCAATCCATTTAGCCCACACATATTTAGATTGTGGGAGGGAACCAGAGCGCCCAGAGGAAAGTCAAGCGGACACGAGGGGAAAGTACAAAATCTATCAGACAATCACCCAAGCCGGGAGTCGAATCCGGGTCACTGGCGCCTCATGGCAACATTTCTAACCACTGTGCCACTGTGCCGCCCACATTCCTAGCCGTTGAGTGCAAACCTGGCAGAAAATATACCCAAAACCAATTAAATGCTGCCGAAACGGGGGGAGGGGGGGGGGCAATTCTTCCTCGAAAAATGCTTTGTGATTCTCCTAAATCGTGTCTGACAAGTACATTTCCTGACGCCTTCATGTCCTCCTAACTCCCTGTTCGTGCTTTTATACTTTTCCCTGTATTCTTCAAATGCTCCATCTGTTTTGAATTGCCTGGACCTCAAGTATAGATCACTTTTAATTTTAGCGACAATCACAATTTCCCTGGTCATCCACGGTTCCTGAATCCTGCCTTTCCTGCCAATCCTTTTCACAGGCCCATGCCTGTCCTGCACTCCGATCAAAAGCTCCTGAAAATACTCCCACATGTCAAATGTAGATTTGCCCTCAAACAGCCTCTCCCAAACAACAGACTCCAAATCCTGCAAAAGCAGGTTGTTGTTACCCTTCCCCTAATTTAGCAAATCGACTCTCGGACAACACTTGTCCTTTTACATCAGTTTCCGAAAGTTTGTGGAATTGTGGTCACTGTTCGCCAAATGTTCCCCCACTGCAACTTCGATTATGTAGCTGGGCTCATTCTCCAGAAATATGTCCAGTATAACCCTCTCTCTAATCGGAGTATCCACATATTGTTCCAAGAAACCTTCCTGGACACACTTAACAAATTCCTCACCATCTAGACACTTAGCCCTAAAGGATTTCCAGTCAATATGAGGAAAATTAAAGTCTCCCACTACTCCAACTCTATTATTTCTACATCTGTCCGGAATCTGCATAGATGTACATTCCTTCACTTTATGTGGGCTGTTAGGAGGCTGGAGTATACTCCCGTCATAGTGACTGCCCCCTTCCTTTTTCTGAGTTCTATCCACAGTATCTCATTACATGATTCTTCCTAGGTGTCCTCCTTAGAAGTGGCGCCTCCTTATCTCTATCCTGGACCTCCCCCGCTAAATATAACTACGACCTCTTGTCGTAGGCTGTTCTAGAAGGGAAGGGGTGGGGGCGGGCGGTGGGTGTGGGACGGCAATTGGATAGCAGTAACTTCGTCAATCCCGTTGATTGTTTGATGTATCTCAAACAAATCCCCGCTCATACCTCTGTACTCCAGCGAGTGCAAGCCAGAGGTACTCAACTGTTCCTCATACGGCAATCCCTTCAAACCTCGAATCAATCTAGTGAACCTCTTCTGAACAGGCTCCAGTGCCACTACACCCTTCCTGAAAGAGGGTGACCAAAACTCTACATGAAGTGTAGCTTAACGGGTGCCTTATACAATGCAACAACACTGATCTACTTTCATATTCTCGACACTTTGCAATACATGCCAAGATTTAATTTGCCTGCCTTATAACATTCCACACCTGCATACCCACTTTCTGAGACTCATGCAGAAGGAAAGCAATATCGCGTACAGAGACGCCTTTTGAATCTGTTTCCAATTGAAATAGTAATTCACCCTTTTATTTTCCGGCCAAAATGGATAACCTCGCATGTATCCACATTAAACTCCATCTGCCTGATTCTGTCCCATTCCCCTATCCTTTCAATATCCATTTGTAATGCTTGTATCTCCTCATCACAACCTGTTTCCCCTCTTATTTTCGTGACGTCAGAAAATTTCGCTATGTTATACTCTCTCCCTGCTTGTAGATCATTAATACAGATTGTAAGTAGCTGTGATTCGGAAACCGAACCCTGCGGGACCCAACTAGTTATAGATCTCCAACTGCAGAAGGACCCATTTATGCCAACACTCTGCTTTCCTCAATCCAAGCCAATACACTACCCCCCACCCCTTGGTATCTAACGTTCTGGATCCCGCTCTTGTTTGAGACCTTATAAAATGCCTTCTTAAAGTCCAGATGGATCACATCCTCTGGATGGCCGTTATCTATCTTGCTGGTAACATCCTGAAATAACCTTGCAGGTTTGTCAAACAAGACTAGCCCTTCAAAAAACCATGCTGACACTCGTGAATTGAGCTTCGCTTTGCTAGATGTTCAGTCACATCCTACTTCATGATTGATTCCAACAACTTCCCCACAACAGAGGTCAAACTGATTGGCTGAGAGTTCCCCACTTTTTGTCTTTCTTCTTTCCAGAATAAGTGGGTCACATTAGAATGTTTCCAGTCCACTGTTACCTTTCCGGAATCTGGGAATTGTGGAATATCATAACTAATGTATCCACTGTCGCTGCTGTCACCTCCATTAACACTCTGGCGTGTCTGCCTTCAGGTCCTGGGGTCTTATCTACTTTTTGACCCTTCCATTTACTGCGTACCTTCTCCACGGTTATATCAATTTCACCAAGTTCCACTCTATTAACTGCAGATTTGGGGACAGAATTGTTATCTTCTACTGTGAAGACAGAGTCAAAGTTTTATTTGATGCATGTCCCATCTCCGAGTTTCCCAATTTTACCACACCATTTCCGTCTTCTAAAGTGCCAACATCTACTTTCATAAACAAGTGGGCCATGGTGGGACAGCAGCTAAGTGACTGGTACAGTAGACTGAAACCTAATGAGTTCTCCCAGTGTCGGAAGCAACCTCTAGTTCTTGTGCTGTGCTTCAATCCAGTGGGAGCTCATAAGCGATACTTGTTCATTACTGTCTTGTGCCAACGGAAACCACACAGTGGGCCGCTCTCTATCCAGTGCACGTATGTGGGGAAATTCTATGGAAAGCCTGAGTTGTCCAAGCATCAAGATCTCGCTCTGGCCATTGCTGGTATTGTTCAATAGGAATGTGCGAAACCAGTAATGTTTGGTATCATTTCTGCTGCAAGTGTTTCTGGAAAGCTGTTTGAATGATGACATATTACGGCCTACAGGTCTTCACTCCATATATTTAGTCACAGTTTACTCTCTCAGCCGTTTTCTTTCCTATGACACCCACAAGACAGCGTGACTATTTACCTATAGCTGGGATCCTGTTCACAGGTACCATGGCATAGGCACACGTCATTGAGCCTGCATGTCACATGTCTTAGGGCCAAGCTCCACTGAATCTCCTGGAGCTGTGTCAGGGAGGTGTGAACTTTTGGAATGTAACCACGTGGAAACAATAAGCAGGACTTGTTGATGAAGAAGATACATATGGACTGACTGTAGAGATGCTGACACTCTCAGAACGCCTGATGCAATACACAAGCAGTTCATCAGTGATGAGACCTGATGGCAGCGGTGAGGACCAGAGTCAGCACTCTGATTAAACTATTGAAAAATCACATCATGCAGAGTCGCAAACCCCTTCGAGATTTTTACACTGGAGCAGGAGGAGACAGTTCTGTCCCCTGAGTCAGTTTCCAATAACAGGAGGGGAGGAGACTATTCAGCACCTCAAACCAGCAATACAGGAAGAGGATGGGCTGGAGTCCATTTCGTTCCTTGATTATAGTTACACAGAAATGAACGGCAAGAGACCATTGAGTGGCTTGATGCATTTATAAAGGAACAAAAGGGGTGAAGGCCCATCTGTCTCTCCAGCCAGTGAATCAGAATGGGAGGGAAACAGGCCACTCAATTAACATACTTGTTACGATAAGACCAGAAGACCGAATCCATGGGAGCAGAATTGGCAATTTGGCACATCATAGAAATCATAGAAACCCTACAGTGCAGAAGGAGGCCATTCAGCCCATCGAGTCTGCACCGACCACAATCCCACCCAGGCCCTACCCCCACATATTTACCCACTAATCCCTCTAACATACGCATCTCAGGACTCTAAGGGGCAATTTTTAACCTGGCCAATCAACCTAACCCGCACTTCTTTGGACTGTGGGAGGAAACCGGAGCACCCGGAGGAAACTCACGCAGACACGAGGAGAATGTGCAAACTCCACACAGACAGTGACCCGAGCCGGGAATCGAACCCGGGTCCCTGGAGCTGTGAAGCAGCAGTGCTAACCACTGTGCTACCGTGCCGCCCCAACACATCGTGTCTTCACCGCCATTCAATCATGGCTGAAGTGATTTTCATCCCCATTCCACTACCATCTCCATGTAAGCCTTGATCCAATCATTGAGCAAGAACCGATCTATCTCTCTCTTAAATCACCTGGCCTCCAAAGCCCTCTGTGGCAATGAGTTCAAAAGATTCATTGCACTCTGGCTGAAGACATTTCCCCTCGTCTCAGTGTTAAAGGAGTGTCTCTTTGTGCCCTCGAGTTTCAGTGGAAACATCCTCTCCACATCCATTCTAACTAGGTATCTCAATGTTCTGTAAGTTTCCATTAGATCCTCCTTCATCCTTCGAAACTCCAAATAGTATATAGACCCAGACTCCACAACCGCTCATGTAGTTGAGAATTCTGTCTAATTCTTAACATCCAACATGAGGATAATTAGCAATTCATGTCTTAAAATGTGGTTTAAGCATATTGTAAATATGTAAGTAACATCTTAAGGCCTTCAAGAAATGTCTTTGGTATGCCATTCAAATGAAAGATGTATGCATGAATGATATCAGCAAAAGTCAGGCACAAATAATGCAACAAAGTAAGTTAAAAAGTCTCTCAGTGTAGTCTGTGTTATAGGTTGACCTGAGTGAGTTCGCGACCTGTAGTCCTTTCGGTATCTTGTCTGCTTTCTTGCATCATTGTAGGAATCTTAATGTCTGTGTCAATATACGCGATCTTCTTGCAGATCCTCTCCACTTGGAGCCGGCAGTTCGCGGTTTCGATGGTAGTCATGATGTGGAGATGCGGCCGTTGGACAGGGGTAAACACCGTAAGAAGTCTACAAACACCAGGTTAACGTCCAACAGGTTCATTTGGTAGCAAAAACCTCTAGCTTTCGGAAGAGGCTGTTCCTGCGTCAGGTGGGTGGGAGTTCTGATCACAAACAGGGCACAAAGATACAAACTCAATTTACATGAATAATGATTGGAATGTGAATCTTTACAGCTAATCAAGTCTTAAAGGTAAAGACAATGTGAGTGGAGGGAGCATTAAGCACAGGTTAAAGCGTTGTTTATTGTCTCTCGACAGGACAGCTAGTGAGATTTTGCACATGCAGGTAAGTTGTGGGGGTTACAGATAGCGTGACATGAACCCAATATCCCGTTGGAGGCCGTCCTCATGGCAATCCAAACTGGCGTACTCCAGAGGAGGCCAAGATGGGTGGCACGGTGAACAGCTGCTAGCACTACTGCCTCACAATCCTGGCTTGTGTCACTGTCTGTGTGAAACCTGCACGTTTTTCCCGGGTCTCCGTGGTTTCCCTCCATGTGCTCCGTTTTCCTCCCACAGTCCAGAAGAATGCACTGGTGTTACTATATCCTCGCTCTGTGTACGCGAACAGATGCCGCAGTATGGCGACTAGGGGACTGTCACAGTAACTTCATTGCAGTGTTACTGTAAGGCGGCTTGTGACAATGAATCTATTAACTTAAACTCAGCTGGATTATCCAAACTTCACTTCTGGCTGAAGATTGTGTTGAATGTCTCATCGATATCTTATGCTCTGTTGGGCTGGGGACCTCCATTAACGTGGGTCAAGATATTTCTGGAACGTCCTCTTCCAGAGACCTGTTTAGTTGTCCACCACCTTTCTCGAATGCAAATGACAGGACTGCAGAACTTAGATCAGCTCAATTGGGTCTGGGATCCATTAACCCTCTCTGTCGAATGCTGTTTCTGCGATTTGGCACACAAGCAGTCCTCTGTAGTCACGGCAACATATTGACTCCCCATTTTACCTATGCCTGATGCTGAGCCTGGCATTCTCTCTTGCACTCTTCGGAGCATTTTTGATGAATCCCTGGTTTACACGAAAGGACAGTGTTTGCTTTACCCCAGGACATGAGTTTGAAAATAGACAACGGGATACTTGAAAGCATAAGAGAAGAGGGAGGAGGAGGGCATTCGGTCCATGGAGAATTTCTGCCATGAGACAGGAGCACCAGTGCTCCGCTTTCTCAACGCCACATTTCTGAACACTCCTCATCATTCTTGAACCCTTGCATGTTTGGAAACCTGTCTAATTAAGTCTGACATGAAATCAGTTACTTGGCGTCCAAAGACATCTGTGGTCGAGAATTCCACATATTGACCAACTTCTGAGTGAAGACCTTAGACCTCATCTCAATCCTAAGATTTACTGTGAGCCCCTGTTATGAACTCCCCAAGCCAGAGGGAATATCATCATTGCATTCAGTCTGTCAAGCGTTGTCAGAATTTTTCACACTTCAGTGAGAATCCCTCTCACTATTAGAAATTGCAGCGAACATAGGCCGAGTCGACCTAATATCTCCTCGTGCGACATTCCAACCATCCCTGGAATCATTCTGGAGAACATTTGCTGCACGATCTTTCTGGCAAGTTTATATTGTTTAGATAAATGGACCAAAACTTCACAGAATACTCCAGATGTGATCACACCAAAATCTTGTTGCGTTGCAGGTAAGCATTCTCCTTCCCGTACTCAAGTCGTCTTGCAATGCAAACAACATTCGTTGGCTGTCTTGACAGAGTGCTACACCTGCATGTTTGCTTTCATTGAATGGTGTGCCAGGAGACACAATTCCATCTGTACTTTAAAATCTCCCAATCAATTACAATTTAAGCAATACTCGACTGTTGGGTTTTTCATTCTAAGTGCATAACTTCACTTTTAAACTCGTGATACGGCACCAGCCATGTATTGTCCCACTCACTCGCCAGAGGTGAGGTGAGAGTGACTGGCCTTGAAATCATTGTATCATTATACTGAGGATGACATCAAACAGTCCAAGCAAAACTGAAACATTTTGAAAATAGAGCATTAAACCTATCGCTGGTTGGAGTCATACCTGGGAAAAAGGAAGATGTTCATTGTGGACTGAGGTCAATTCCCTCTCTCCAGGAGATCACTGCAGTAGTCACTTCGGGTAGTGCCCTCGGATGAACCATTTTCAGCAGTTTCATCATAAGTTCTAAAGCAGGGAAGTTTTCTGAAGTTTGCACAATGTTCAGGACAATTCGGAACTGCCCATCCACTAAAGAATTTCATGAATAAATGCAACACGACCTGGATGGACCACATCCAGGTTTGGGCTGACAAGTCGGGGGTTCGGGGGGGCGGAGGAGGACATTGGGGGGGGGGGCGGGTTCTACCTATTTTTCAGACACCTGACTGGACCAGCCATATATAAATATGGTTAAGAGAGAAGGCAATAGAACATAAATCCTGTGGCCAGGAACTCAGTTCCCACATGCCGTCAATCAAAAAATTATGTTGTTTTTTTAATGCAATCAAAAATGTTTTCATGGTCACCATTAGCTTTATTTTCCAAATTGTGTTTCTGACCGAATTCCCAGACATATTTTCCCAGCACGGTTACTTGTACTGGCCACAATGAAAGTAACCAGCTGTGCGGCTGCACCATCTATTAATCGATATTTTCCAAGTACTCAGGGAATGAAAGCAGAGCTTCCCGAGAATTACCCTCTTTCTCAGGGTTTCTGCTCAATCTGCACTCTCGAAACTTCGGGAAGAATAGGACGGAATCTCCCGCTCCATATAGTTTATCTCCCTGAAGACTCTGCTTCACTTGTTGGTCCTAACACAGATCCAGAAGCACAGTAACTACACTCCAGATACCACGTCCAGTATTGGGTCATCAAATGCTTTGTCCTGACTGACCGTTTATAGCAACACAGCCTTCAGAACCCCATCGGCATCATCTGCAGAAACGTTTTTGCAACTGATATAAATAAACAACCCCTACATTAGATGCCTGGACCATTTCAAATATAACTAGAGAATGTTTCTCGTGCTGCTGAACACATATTCAGCTAATAATGACTATCAGTGGACAGGCACACAAGTCACGATTCTTAAATCTGCGACAGAGCTACTGAAACCCCCTGGCCAACATGGAACACAACACGGGAGACAGCGGAAACAAGCAGAACCCACGTGATTTCAAATATTCAGAACTTTGTGGTGCCAGCAGCAGTGGCTCTCTTACTCCCAATCTGAAACCAGGGGGACATACAGAGGGACAGAAATTCACTTTAAATCGCAAATTTGGCACATACTTTGAGGGAACATGTTGGAAACATCGAGAAAGGAAGAAATGCGATGAACTGGAAGAGGTATTCAAACACAAAAATCGGAAGAGTAATACACAGGTGCTGCAAAAATTATTGAAAGTGCGTTACTGTGATGGACCTGGGCATATCGGCCCAGCATGATTAGATGCACTAGCCACATTGAAAGTAACCAGCTGTGCAGCTGCGCCATCCATCAATATATATTTTCAAAGCACAGGTAGATGAGGGGCGTTATCAGTGGAAATATCAGTTGGGGGGGGGGGGGGTGATATGGCGTGGGGTTCGTTGCGGGGAGGTCGTGGCGGTGAGTCGGCTGGGGGAGTGGGGGCAGAATGTGTTTAAATGTGAAGATGCAGGAACGTTTTGGCGAAATTGAAAGAGACTGGGGCAAACAGATGGACAGAGACATGCAGAGATTTGGTCAGATGAGTGAGGAAATTAAAGCATTGGCATAATACTTGTTGATTGAGACCTCTGAGCACCAGGATAACTGATGAACGTGATTTAGTGAGAGTTGGCATCTGGAGAGGACAGTTTAACAGGAGATGTGAATTTGCAGCTTTGTAAATGTGAGCCTGGTCCACATCAGTTTGTAATGGTTGAGTCTGGAATTCATGATGGGGGCCAGAGTGAGAGAAAGGATAGTTTTCTGGACGATTCGTGATTGACTGGCCATGCTGCCATCAAACAGCTCAAGGGCAAAGTTGTGTCAGAGGTTGTAAACTGTCTGGACATGTCTCGGGTCGCGGAATGGAGTTAGGGGAAGGGGGATGGAATTTGCGAGTGGAACTAAGATCGATCGGCTTCCAGAGAATAATTAGCAAAGAGTGTAGTATCGTGAAACAGGCACCAAAATATAATAACTTGACATGGAGAATGAACATCTGCTGCGGAAAAAAATGAAGATAATTCTGATGCAAAAAGTTTTTGGTTTTAGAGATCATAGTTGGACATAGAGATTCAACAGAAACATCAGCAGCAACAATCATGGAAGAGTAAGAGGCAAAAAAGTATTAATCTTAAACATTTATTCCAGAATTGAAAACTGGACAGGCTAACCTTACCAGTGACACCAACGATAGCGAAAATTGGATAGTGAATACATTGAATCAACTTCAGTGCATATAGGATTCGATGAGCTGTTGTTGTCCAAAACGACCACCAATCATTAGCAGTCATAAGATTAAACCAATGCGACAAACTTCTGTCCATTTTTGAAACATGCCAATCTATTGTTCCCAAATTCTGATCCATTGTTGTAACATTGCAATCCATTGTTTCTCGGTTCTGATCCATTATTGTTACATTCCAGTCTAATGTTCTCATGTTATCATTTCTCCATTCACTCTATATGGAATCACTAAACATTGCTACGTCCAGAGATGATGATTTGGCTTACATTATGAAAGAGTATGCTCAAAGGAATCTCTTATTAAGAGAAGAGGAATACCCTCCAGTGGCACAATTACGATCCATCGAGTTAGAGTTTAATCAACAGTCACTTGACAAACAGCTTCAATTAACCCTTTGAACGCAGCACGTTTTCATATCACAATAAAGCTAACATTTTACTTGGCCTGGATGTGATTGCTGAGTACTGATGAATGGTGGATTTGTGGAAATAGCGGAGACACTAGACATAAACTTTACATACTCATAAATTATTGCAACGCTGTCAGAGGACTGGAATGTTGTAATTATTCAAGCTCTTATAGGGGAGTCGAGAGGTCTGTTAATGGAGATCAGTCAGCATCATGTGATTGACATAGTGGGACAAATGTTAATTCTATAACTGTAGAGGAAATATATTCGATGCTTGGAGAGGAAAACACATTTCCAAATTACAATAGCACAGGTATGTTATTGACAAATAATCTCTGACAAATCTAATGGATGTATAGGGCGATGTGGAGAGAGGCTGTGGAGGGGTGTGTGTCTGATATTCTGCAAATGAACTTTCAATAAATGTGTGATCGTTCTATTTAATGTCGTTTAGGTTTTATGCAAACCTGAAACCCACGGATCAAAGTGACAGGGACTATAGCCATACGATATTTACTGAGAGACAAATGCACAAAGGAATTCTAGCCTATGGTTAAATGGAATGTTCCCCAGACATTGGTATTGGGACCATGGTTCGTTTTGACCGTTGGCCTTGATTTACGAATCAAATACAAAATTTAAATTTCAAAACAATGCCTGATTCAGAAAACATTAGAACAGAACAACAGTACGATCTGGGAAGAAATAAATACATTGCTGAAATGTTGCAAAAATGGATGTAGCAGCAGTATTTTGGAGGACATAATCATGTTTGTGAAATGCAGGAACCACTGCGGATACCAGCAAGATTTGGGATAAGACAGAAATAATGTAGTAAGTCGTGAGAATAACAGCAGGACTGGTGAGGATCGAGAGAGTTTGATAAAAGTTAGCACACGGTGAGGAAAGCAGAAAGAATTGCGTGGACACATAAACATTTGTGAAATGTAGCAGCATTGAGTTTTAAACGAGGAATTCGGAGGAGACAGACAGATAGGCATAATGTAGGAAACAATGTGGATAACTACAGGAAGTGTGGGGACCCAAGCAGATTGCGAAATTAGTCAATTCTGAGGCTAATAGCGTGATATGGGATGCCACAGTGATATTGGTTTGATGTATTAAACTGCGAGGATAAGAGCAGAATTTGGGATAAATGGAGAAGCTGGAAAAATGTAGTATATTGTGAATGTGGCACCGAATTTGGGAGGTTAAAGACAGATTGGAGAAATGAGCAAACAGCGGTGTCAACAGCAGGATTTGTGAGGATACCGATTATTGAGAAGTGGTCAACAGTGGGAATACCAACCAAATTTAGGAGGAATCAGACAGACTGGTTTAATGTTTTAAACATTGGCGATAACAGCGGCATATGGGTGAACAGGGACAGATTGACGAACTGTAGTCAACAATGAGAATAATAGCTGGATCGTTGGGGACGCTGCTATATTGAAAAAAAGCAGTACACATTTTGGATACCAACAGGTCATGGCATGACAAAGATAAATTGGTGAAATGTGATAAAGAGTGAGGATTAAAGTCGGTTTGTGAGGACATTGATAGATTGGTGCAATGTAGCAAACAGGAAGCAGAGCAGCAGGAATCTGGAGGACACCTATATATTTGGAGATATGCATTGAACAGTATGACAGCCGGATTTGTCCTGAACGAGACGGATTTTTGAATTGCCGCATTCAGTGAAGTTTCCACTGAGATGGCAGATGGAATGCTGTCCTTCATTGTATCGAGGAATGGAGGTTAAAAGATGGATGTTATTTTGCAGCTGCAAAAGATGTAGTTGAGGCCACACCTGGAGTACTGTGTGCAGTTTTGGTCTCCCTACTTCAGAAATTATATACCGGCACTGGAAGTGGTGCAGAGGAGGCTCACCATGTTGATCCTGGAGATGAGAGGGTTGGCTTATGAGGAGAGACGGAGTTGACTGGGTCTATACTCATTGGAATTCAGAAGAAAAAGGGGAGATCTTATAGAAGCATGCCGTATTACGAAGGGAATAGACAAAAGAGAAGCAGGGAGGTTGTTTCCACCGGCAGGTTAAACGAGATCTCGGGGGCATGGCCTCAAAATAAGGGGAAGCAGGTTTAAGACTGAGTTGAGGAGGAACTTCTTCACTCAAAGGGTTGTGAATCTGTGGAATTCCCTGTCCTGTAAAGCGGCTGAGGCTACCTCACTGAAAGTTTTTATGGCAAGAATAGATATTTTTGAACAGTAAAGTAATATGATAGTTCTGGTGAGCGGGATGGAGCTGAGTCCAAGAAAAAAATCATCCATGATCTTATCGAATGGCAGAGCAGGCTCGAGGGAATAGATGGCCTACTCCTGATCCTAGTTCTTATGTTGTTATGTTATAAGATAACACTCAACTTTTGCAGGACACGGACAAATGGTGAGAAACACCTCGAGTAAGGATAACAACAGAATTCGGCAGCAAACCTACACAATGGTGAAATGTTACAAGAAGTATGAATAGGCATGATTTTGGAGTGCAAATACAGATTGATTTAATGTATCAAAGAATAATGAGAGCATCAGTTTGGTGTAGACCCAGATATATTTTTAAATGTAATATACGAACAGGAGTAGCAGTCGGATTTATGAGGACGTGAAACGATTGGTGGCGCTTTGAACATAGTGCGGATAGGAGCAGGATTTCGGTGGAAAGGGAAAAATTGCTGTATTGCAGTTAAGATCGAGAGCAGCAGAAGGATATAGCAAGTCACAGAAATATTGATGACATGTATTAAACTGTGAGGATATCTGCAGGAATTGGGAGGTTACACGCAGATTGGTGAAATGTAGTAAACAATGAGGATAAGAGCACGAGTTGGTGCGACAATGGCAGATTGTGGAGATGTCGGAAACAGTGAGGATAATAAACAGATTTTGGATGAGACGCAGACTGGTGAATTGTGATAAAAGAAGAGGCTGACAGGCGGATCTGGGAGGACAAAGACAGATTTGTGAAAATTTGTGCAGATGGTAAGGATATCGACCGGAATTTTGAGCACACGGACAGATTGTTGTAAGGTATTACACAGCAAGGATAGTTATGCAATGTGGAATGTCCCAGGCAGGGAGTTGAAACTTGGTAAACAATGAGGATCGCAACAGGATTTGGAAGGACTCATATTCTTGGTGACATGTAGCAGTAGGAAAGGACATAGGCAGGATTTGGGATAACGCAGACATAATGGCGAAATTTTGTTAATACTAAGGTCGACAGAAAGATTTCATGGCACAAAGATCGCTTGGTGTAGTGTCGTTAACAGCGAGAATGACAACAGGATGTGTGGCACACGAGAAGATCGGTGAAAGTAGGAAAAAGCATGAAGAACATTGAGACTTGAGAGACACGGAAAATTTGATGAAAGTTAGTGAACAGTATGCTTACTAAGAGCAGAGTTTGTAATGATAGAGACCGATTGCTGGAATGCAGGAAACAGTGATGAATGCCGTCCAATTCGTGAGGACACAGACAGATGAGAGAAAGATAATAACATTCAAAATAACAGCAGGAATTGGCAGGAAACAGAGCAAATTGTGAACTGATGTGAAGAATGAAGATATATTTAGGATTTGGGAGGGCACTGTCGGTACCGTTCAATGTAACAAAGAGTGAGGGTAACAGCAGGATTTTTGAGGACAGACAACTTGAGGAAATGCCGCAAACAGTGAGGAAAATCGCACAATGTGTGAGGACACAGACAGATTGAGGAAACGTAGTAAACAGTGAGGACAACAGCAGGGCTTTTGTGGGCCCAGACATAATGAGGTCGCACGGTAAACATTGAGGAAAACAGCAGGATTTGGAGCATAAAGACAGATTGCTGGAATTCAATAAGCAAATAAGTTATGGGCAGGATTTGGAAGAACATAGACAGATGTAACCATAACAAAACAAATTTGTCATAAGTGTTGTCAACGTTGTGGATATAGAAACGATATCTGTGGACATCGACAGATTGCTCGAAAGCAGTGAGCAGTAAGACTGTCAGTGGGGTTTTGGAGGACACGGACAATCATTCAAATGCAGTAAACAGTTTGCATTACAGCCGAATTTTCGTAGGATGCAGACGGACTGGTGGAATAAGTATATAGTCAGGATATCGGCAGTATTGCGGAGAACATACGGTTACCCGCTATGCCGTTCGGGAGGGAATACCAGCATTTCGACCCAGCGACTGGGAAGGAATGGCGATGTATTTCTAAATTGCTATATATTCCTTCGTCGTCCAGTACTTCCCCAGAGCGGAGAAGCTATGGCATCTCCTCCGGAGCCTTCAACAAGTCATTGATGAAGAAGAACATCTCGCCATGGCCATCCCCACACCACCACTTTTTGCCATCAAACAACCGCACAACCTCAAACAGAACATTGTCAACAGCAAACTACCCAGCCTTCAGGAGAACAGTGACCACGACACCACACAACCCTGCCACAGCAACCTCTGCAAGACGTGCCGGATCATCGACACAGATGCCATAATCTCACGTGAGAACACGATGCACCAGGTACACAGTAAATACTCTTGCAACTCGGCCAACGGTGTCTATCTGATACGCTGCAGGAAAGGATGTCCAGAGGCATGGTACATTGCGTACCATGCAGACGCTGCGACAACGGTTGAATGAACAGCGCTCGACAATCACCAGGCAAGACTGTTCTCTTCCTGTTGGGGAGCACTTCAGCGGTCACGGACATTCGGCCTCTGATATTCGGGTAAGCATTCTCCAACGCAGCCTTCACGGCACACGATGGCGCAGAGTCGCTGAGCAGAAACTGATCGCCATGTTCCGCACACATGAGGACGGCCTCAACCGGGATATTGGGTTCATGTCACACTAACTGTAAACCCCAAAGCTTGCCTGGACTTGCAAAGTCTCACTGGCTGTCCTGTCTGGAGACAATACAAATCTCTTTAACCTGTCTTAATGCTCTCTCGACTCACATTGTTTGTACCTTTAAGACTTGATTAGCTGTAAGTATTCGCATTCCAATCATTATTCTGTAAATTGAGTTTGTGTCTTTATATGCCCTGTTTGTGAACAGAATTCCCACTCACCTGAAGGAGGAGCTTAATGCTCAGAAAGCTTGTGGCTTTTGCTACCAAATAAACCTCTTGGACTTTAACCTGGTGTTGTGAAACTTCTTACTCTGGATATATTTCTCCGTCAGGATGATGAGTGTCTTGGAAGGGAACTTGCAGATGGGAGTGTCCCCATGTATCTGTTGACCTTGTCCTTCGAGATGGACGTGGTCGTGCGATTGGAAGGTGCTGTCTAATGATGTTTGGTGAATTGCTGTCGTGAATCTTGGAGATAGTACACACTGCTGCTACTGAGCGTCGATGTCAAAGAGATTGAATATTTGGAGATGCAGTGCCAATCAAGCGGGCTGATTTGTCCTGGATGGTGTCAAGCTTCTTGAGTGTTCTTGGAGATGCATCCAGCCCGGTAAGTGTGAAAAATGCCATTACACTTCTGACGTGTGCATTGTGATGGTGGATACCGTTTTGGGTTTCATAAGGTGAGTTGCTTGCCGTAATATTCCTACACTCTAACCTGCCTTTGTAGCCATTGTGTTTAGGTGGTGGGTTCAGTTGAATTTCTGGTCAATGGAAACCCCAAGGATGTTGACCGTGGGTGATTCAGTGATGGTTATATCATTGAATGTCAAGTGACTGTGGTTAGAGTTAATTTCCTCTAGTCAGTTGTCAGCCCAACGCTGGATATTGCCCAGATCTTGTTGCATTTGAACATGGACTGCTTCAGTATCAAAGGAGTCGCGAATGGTGCTGAACATTATGCAATCAACGGCGAACATCCCCCCTTATGGAGATTGTTGGGCTTAGGACACTCCCGTGAGGAACTCCTACAGAGATGTTCTGGAGCTGAGACAGTTGGCCCCCCACACCACAAACAACTTCATGTGTTAACATGTCTGACTCCAACCAACGGAGTGTTTTCCCTCTGTTACCCATTGATTCAAGTTTTCCTCGGGTTGTTAAATTTCACACTCGTTCGAATGCGGCCTTGATTTTTACGGACTGTCACTCCCACCTCACCTATGGAACTAAGTTCCTTGGTCCCTTTTGAACCAAGGCTGTAATGAGGTCAGAAGCTGAGCGACCCTGGCGAAACCTAATCTGGGCATCACTGAGCAGAATATTGCAGAGCAGATGCTGTTTGGCAGCACTTTGGTTAGAACATTGAATACAGGAGTTGGGACGTCTTGTTGAAGTTGTACAAGACATTGGTAAGGCCACACGTGGAATACTGTGGGCAATTCTGGTCACACTATTATAGAAAGGATATTATTAAACTAGAAAGAGTGAAGAAAAGATTTACTAGGATGCTACCGGGACTTGATGGATTGAGTTATAAGGAGAGGCTGAATAGACTGGGACTTTTGTTCTGGAGCGTAGGAGGCTGAGGGGTGACCTTATAGAGCTCTATAAAATAATGGGGGGCATAGACGAGGTAGATATTCAGTATCTTTTCCCAAATGTAGGGGAGTCTAAAACTAGAGGGCAGTGGTTTAAGTTGAGAGGGGAGAGATACAAAAGTGTCCAGAGGGGAAATGTTTTTCACACAGAGGGTGGTGAGTGTCTGGAACAAGCTGCCAGAGGTAGTAGTAGAGGCGGGTACAATTTTATATTTTAAAAAACATTTAGATAGTTACATGGGTATGATGGGTATGGAGGGATATGGGCCAAATCCGGGCAATTGGGATGAGCTGAGGCGTTTAAAAAGAAGAGCGGTATGGACAAGCTGGGCCGAAGATCCTATTTTCCATGCTGTAAACCCCCATGACTCTTTGACTCTATAAATGCAATGCAAATTTCGGGAAAAAAACATTGTCACATTGTTGCAGAAGCTCACGGACATTGTTAAACGTTCCCCTTCAAAATCATTCACTGAATGCATGTTCTGACATATATCGTCAATAAGTAAAGCAGTGGAAGAATTTTGCTGCTTTATTGAAGCGAATGGAAAGTTAAATATACCTCTGCAGCAATGGCAGATGCCTTAATGTTTGAATTTATGCTACTATTTTTCGGGTTATTCGAGTTATTATCCCGGCCTGTTCTTCCTGTTGTGCCTTTAACACAATTGACTACACCATAATCCTGAAATTCCTCCTGTTATCATTCTGCGAGATAGGACTGCCTCTCCGATCGCATTCATCCGTATTTAATCGTTGTCATAAAGTCTCCATCAATGACATTTAACGAGAATCTGCGCCATTTTGATTGGGACGGGAACCAGATAGCATTTTTTCTCCTCGCCCGAACACCGTCTCACACAGATCTTGATGGCCAATGAGGCAACTTTCATAATGCGGTGAAAAGGGTTGAGTGGCTATCTGGAAAATCTTTCCAACAGGCCAGTGCGTGGCTGGCGGTAAGAGCGGGAGAGACTGCTGGTGAGACAGGCTTGATGTGGAGTGGTGCGCCTCAATCTATAATCTTCAGGAGACAGATCAGTGACCTGTTCCAGGAATCACTGGCTGTGGAACCAGATGGAAGTCTGCCTTTGATCGTCACGAGGGAGGAAAAATAATGCGATTGGAACGCTCGATGTAGCACACAGCAAACACGCTTCATCATCACCTCGGAAGGCTAATCTTTGTCAAACACATACCTGTGGGGTGGAAGATGGGATTGTTCCAAAGCTCACACAGTGAAGTTGGGGGGCGTGGGGTTGGGCGGAGGGTGGGAGGGTGGAGGTGGGGGGGGGGGGAGGGGGGGAAGGGTGGAATTCAAGAATGAGACCGTTTTAAAAATATGGATAACATAAATAAAAAACACAGAAATTAATGTAAATTTGTAACTTTTCCAGGGTACAAGAGGTCAAGTTCCGAGGGATGTTCCATTCCGGGAAAGATACTGATTGGAAACAATAGTGCCAAAACCCTTGAAGCTCAAAAATCCTTGAATCCTTCGGAGTTGCAGATAGTGCGCATGACAGGTCAGGGAGTTGTGACCGAAGCATGGCTGAACAGGGGAATTCAAGTAAATAGTCGAATCAAACAAAATTCGCAAGAAAAGACCTGAGGATTGGAAGCATTTAGAATCCAGCAAAGGGGGGAGAATGGTTTTAAAAAGAAAGGCAAAACACAGACTTAAATTTTGCGAGGGGGAAAATAAATAGCGACGAAATAATTTATACTGGTATGGAAAGGGAAATGATTGACAAATGTGACTGTCGGCCCCCTACAATCGGAAACGGGATAATTGATAACGAGGAACAAAGTAATTCCTGAGGAACTTAATTCTTACGTTGTTTCTGTCTTCATAAAGGAAGACATGAGTAATGTATCAGAAGTACTGAAGAGACAATTTTTAGTGAGGAGCTGAAGAAAATCAGTGTTAGAAGAAAAATGATTTTGCAGAAATTGATTGGATTGAAGGTGGCTAAATCTCCAGGTCCTGGTAATTTGCAACCCAGACTACTTAAGGACGTGGCCCTGGAAATAGTAGATCCATTGTTGGTCATTTTCCAAAATTCGTGGGTCTCCGGAATGGTACGTGCAGATCGGAGGGTTGCTCTTGTCATACTCCCATTGAGAATGGGAGGTCGAGAGAAAAGAGGGAAGTATGCACCAGTGTGCCGAACGTCAGCACTGGAGAAGTTGCTAGCGTAAAATAACAAGAATTTCATAACTCAGTATTTGGAAAGCAGTGGTATAATCAAACAAAGTCAACATGGATTTACAAAGAGATAATCATGCTTGACGAATCTATTGAACTTGGTTGAGGATGTAACAAGAAGAGTTGACGAAGGGGAATGGGTAGATGTGGTTTACTTCGGATCACGGAAGGGCTTTGACAACGTCTCAAGACAGGCTGCTACTTAACGTTGAAGCGTATGGCATTGTGACGAATGTCTAGAAATTGATAAAAAAGATGGTTGGCAGATAAGAAACAAAGAGTTAGCATAAATTGATTTTTTTCTGATTGGCAGGCAGTGCTTACGGAGGCACCGCAGGATCTCTTCCAGGACTGCAACTGTTCACATTATATATTACTGATTTGGAAGAAGGCACGGAAGGCATTATCGACAAGTTTGCAGATGAAACGAAGTTAGATGGGAGGTTCAGCTGGGAGGAACTTGCCGAGATTCTTCAGCGTGATTTGCACAGGCTGGGTGAGTGAGAGAATGTATGTCAGAAGATCTATAATGTGGATGAATGTGAGGTTATCTACTTCATTAGCAATCATAGGGAGGCAGGTTATTAATTGAATGAAGTAAAGTGAAAGAGTTGGATACTTGAAGAGAGCTTGGCGTCCTCGTGCATTATTTGCTGAACATAAGCACACCGATACACGAGGCAGTAAATAACTCTCTCTCTCTCTCGCTTTCTCTCTCTCTCTCTTTTGATTACTGGCATCTTAACAGGAACAAGGAATGCAAACATGACACTCAGGTGCGAGCACAAACAAGCAGGCAACCATATTCAAGTGAACACTCACACATTGTCCGGAACAAATATCATTAGGCATATAGGCTTACACAAAATTCTGGAGAGTCAGAAAGAAGGCTGTCAATAATTTGACGATGTTTGCAGCATTTATCGCGGAAATTTCTTGAATAAGAATAATAATTGCTGCTGTGGAATTGCGGCGAATTTCATTCCACGTAAGACTCGATTCATTCCAAAGGATCGTGGTGAAGCTTAAAAATGACTTTCAAGTTAGAAGCACGTATTTGGCAGTATTTGGACCTGCGCAGGGAAGCCCCAATGGATTTCTTGTCCATTGCCGTGCTGTCGAAATGAACATAGGAATACAGCAATTCACAGGCAGAAAACGGCTTGAGCGAGGTGGGCCTATATTTATAGAATAAATAGAAGAACCCTCAGGAGAGTTGACACGCTGAGAGAACTGGGCGTCCAGGTCCACCGATCACTGAAAATTCAAGGCAGGTGAATAAGATAGTCAATAAAGCATTCGGCAAGCTTGCCTTCATCAATCGGGGCATTGAGTGTAAAAAAAATGGCAGATCATGCTGCAGTCGTCCAGAAACTTCGTTAGGCCTCATTGAGACTATTGCGTACAATTCTGGTAGCCACACTGCCAGAAAGATGTGGATGCTTTGGGGAGGGTACAGAAGAGGTTTACCAGGATGTTGCCTTAGCTGGGGGGTATTAGCTATGAGGAGAGGATGGAAAAACCTGATTTGTTCTCACTGAAACGACGGAGGTTAAGGGATGACCTGATAGACCGCTACAAGATTATGAGTGAAATGGACAGAGTGGATTGTCAAATGTTCTTTCTCAGAGTGGAAAGGTCAGGTACGAGTCGGCATAGGTATAAGGTTTAAAGAGATGAGGAGAAATTTCTTCAGCCAGAGAGTGGTGGGTCTGTGGAATTCATTGCCACAGAGGGCTGTGGAGGCCGAGACGTTGAGCGTCTTCAAGACAGAAATTGATAAATTCTTGATTTCTCGAGGAATTAAGGGCTATGGGGAGAGAGCGGGTAAATGGAGTTGAAATCAACCATGATTGAATGGTGGAGTGGACTCGATGGGCCGAATGGCCTTACTTCCGCTCCTATGTCTTATGGTCTTATGGTCTTAAAGGAGGTGTGCGAGGCATGTTTTTCACACAGATGGTGGTGAATGTCTGGATAGTGCTGCCTTTGCAGGTGGTGAGAACAGGTACGAAAGCGGCTGTTAAGGGGCAACTGGACGAATACATGAATAGGATTAGAATGGGACTATACGGACTTCGTAAGTAAATATGGTTTTAGTTTAGGCAGGTGTCATGATCGGCGCAGGCTTGGAGGGCCGAACGATCTGTTCCTTTGCTGTACATTTCCTTGTTCTTTGTTCTTAATCTTCTCTCATCAAATGGTATTTGATTTGTTCAGTTGCACCACCACTTCCTACATTTATGAAGTTATAAAATGGTGGTCGCCTGCATAGATAATTTTGTCTTAATCGCCATACCTACAGAAAAATAGTCGCAATTGCCGGCGATGTTACACGGGTTTTATTGCGTAAGTCACCACTGATGGATTACTGCATAAAAATATTTTGAATTTGAAGCAAAAATTAGGAAATAATATCTGATCAATTACTTTATATCTCCCACAGTCCTCATGGTCCCGACAGTAAGGGCAGTGCTGGAATGAGGTATTGTGTTGTATGTTGCTGTTGAGAAAACGATTTGTCCCAAGACCTGTCCGTCTGGAGCTCAATACTTGAAACCAAAGGAACCACATCATGCATATTTCTGTTTTAACGTTTATTTAATTGAATAGAAGGGAAGCTTTTACAATATTGATTTCAGATATACGTGAGATAAATACGCAGCAAATGTTCATGTATAATAGAGGCTCCGTTCCAAATGCAGGGCAATGTCACAGTTTAATATGGAGCGCAAAATGTCGATATACATTACAGTTTGCTTTTCGTTGTTGATAGAACACAGCATTCGCTCTTTCACGCAAAATAAAGAGAACATGCGAGTTAATAAAGCACAAAAATAAGTCCGCCCCATTGATTCAAAAATTAAAATGTTTATAACCTGAAGAGGGCGTCTCCTATGACTTCATGCAGTGAGACATTGGTCTGAAGACGTCACATTCTGGGACTGTTGACGACTATTTCCTGAAGCCACAAAAAATAGAGGAAGCTTTTAAGAGAGTCACACCCAATTCCATTTCCATAATCAGCTAAACACTATATTTATAAGATAGACAGATAGATAGAAAGAGAGACAGACAGAAGGGATAAATAGACAGATAGATAGACAGATCGATAGATAGATAGATAGATAGATAGATAGATAGATAGATAGATAGATAGATAGATAGATAGATAGATAGATAGATAGATAGATAGATAGATAGATAGGTAGGTAGGTAGGTAGGTAGATAGATAGATAGATAGATAGATAGATAGATAGATAGATAGATAGATAGATAGATAGATAGATAGATAGATAGATAGGTAGATAGATAGATAGATAGATAGATAGATAGATAGATAGATAGATAGATAGATAGATAGATAGATAGATAGATAGATAGATAGATAGATGGATTGATTGATGTATATAGAGAGAGATGCATACGTACATTCATACATACATACATATTCCACTTCGTCGACGGTTCCCCGAGCAGAGATATTTCAATCATCCAGAGTTAAATGTGAGGTGCATGAAAATTGGAGGGTGGCAAAATTTGTGCCTTTGCTTAAGAAGGGCTACAGGGAGAAGCCTGGGAACTATAGGCCGGTGAGCCTCTGTCGTGTCAGAAGGTATTTTGCCACCATAAGACCATAAGACAAAAGAGCAGAATTAGGCCACTCGGCCCATCGAGTCTGCTCCGCCATTCCAGCGTGGCTGATATTTTTCTCATCCCCATTATCCTGCTTTTTACCCACAACCCTTGATCCTCTTATTAGTCAAAAACATATCCATCCCGATCTTAAACCACATGACACGTTGTTGCATGAGGTTAAATTTAACGGGATCCAGGGTGGGGTAGCCAAATTGGCTTGATAACAGAAGGCAAAGGTTGTCTGTGGAGGGCTCTTTTTCAAACTGGAGGCTTTTGACCAACGGTGTAACTCTGTGATCTGTGCTGGGTCCATTGATATTTGACATTTATACCAATGATTTGAATGTAAATTTCATAGACATGGTTAGTAAGTTTGCAGATGAAACAAAGATCCGTGGTCTAGTGGACAGTGAAGACTGTTATCGAGGATTGCAAGGGGATATCGACCAATTCGGTCAGTGGGGTGAAGGATGGTAGATGGTGTTTAATTTGGATAAATGTGAGGTGATGCATTTTGGTAGACTGAAGCACGGCAGGTCGTACTCAGTAAATGTTTGGGCGTTGGGGAGAGTTAAAGAATAAATAAATCTTGGGGTATCGGTTCATAGATCCTGAAAATGCAGTCAGAGGTGGACAGAGTGGTAAAGAAGGCGTTTGGAAATCTTGCTTTTATTGGTCAGAACATTGAGTACAGGAGTTGGGACGAACCTTGTTGTAGTTATACAAGCGACTGGTAAAGCCACACTTCGAATACTGTATACAGTACAGTGTGCAGCGTGCAGCGTACAGCGCTCAGTTCTGTTCACCCTGTTTTACAAACGATATTACTGAACTCGAAAGAGTGGATAAGTGTTTTACCTGGATGCTGCCTGAACTTGATAGTTTGAGTTATAAGAGAGGCAGGACAGACTGAAACATTTTTCTCCGGAGCGTAGGCTTCTGAGGGGTGACCTTATAGAGGTCTTTAAAATAATGAGGGGTGTAGATCTGTTAGACAGTCAATATATTTTCCCAAAGTTAGCAGATTCTGGACAGAATAGGTTTAAGGGGAGAGATACAATAAGGTCCAGAGGGGCACCTGTTCATACAGAGTGTGGTGAGTGCCTGGAACAAGTTTCCAGCAGTAGAGACGGGGACAATTTTGTCTTTTAAAAAACATTTAGAAAGTTCCATGGGTAAGGTGGGTATAAAGGGATATGGGCCAGATGCAGCAATTGGGACTAGCTCCGGCGTTAAAAAGGGGCGGCGTGGACAAGTTGGGCTGAAGGGCCTGTTTCCATGCTGTAAACCTCCATGCCCAATGACTCAAAGCTGCAAAATTAACATGGAAACGGCTCCGATTGAAGACAGATCTGAGGGGAAGTATTATTTTCCCTGTGAAAGGGTCGTGGGTATCATGGTATCATATAATCCAACAGTGCAGTAGGAGGCCATTCGGCCCATCACGTCTGCACCGACCGCAAGCACAGCCAGGCCCTTTCCCCATAACCCCATGCATTTGCCCTGACAAGTCTGCATGACACCAAGTGGCAATTTGGTATGTCTAATCCTCCTCACCCCACAATTTTGGACTGTGGGTGGAATCCGGAGCACCGGGGAAAACCCATGCAGACACAGGGAGAATGAAAAATCTCCGTGCTGACAGTAACCCAAGCCAGGAATTGAACCCGGGCCCCTGGCGCTGTGAGGCAGCAGTGCTAACCACCGTGCCACCATACCACCCCCTATCAAGATATCTAGATATCCAGATATCGAGAAGACCAATACACAAAGAGTGGTGGATGCAAGATCACTGGATGATTTTAAGGCCTTTGCAGGGATATCTTTTAGCAGCATGTGAGACAGAAGCTACCTCATTGATGTGGGATAGAGGTCCAAGCAAAACAGCGCTGACATTATTCCATGGCGAAGCAGGCTCGAGCGGTCCAATATTAGCCATCATGCTCCTCTCTCCGAAGGCCCTAAAATGGGAGAGGGGATTGTGCACTGGGAGGTTCTGAATGCATTCGAATACTGGAGCAGGAATGTGTTGTTGCAATTATACAGGGCCTTGTCGAGGCCTCAGCTCGAGAATAGTTTGCAATTCTTGTCTCCTTTTCGCAGGAAAGATGTTGGTGCTCTCGTGGAAGCGCAGCGAAGTTTTACCAGACTGAATCCGGGTATGGCAGGACTGATGTATGAGGAGAGATTGACTAGGTTAGGACTGTTTTCGCTGGAGTTCAGGTGAATGGGTGAGATCTCATAGAGACTTATAAAATTCTAACAAGTCTCGACAGGGTAGATGCAGGGAGAATTTTCCTGTTGGTGGGTTTCCACAAGCAGGGGTCATAATCTGAGGATTCGGGGCAGACCATTTAGGACGGAGGTGAGGACACATTTCTGCACCCAAAAACTGATGAGCCTTTGGAAATCATTAGCACAAGATGTCGTTGATGCCAATATGTTGAATGTATTCAAGAGACGGCTAAATATAGCACTTGGGTCATATGGGATCAAAGGTTATGGGACGAATGGAGTACTAGGTTATTGAGTTAGACAATCATCCGTGATCATGCTGAAAGGTGGAGCAGGTTCGAAGGGTCAAATGACATCCTCCTGCGGCTATCTTCTATGTTTCCATGTTGAGACTAGTTTATCTTATTTTGGATGGGTAACACGCATATTAACAGATCGATGCGGTTCAATTACAGGAATGTACGAGGAATTTGGGAAGATTTCATATAATATATAGAAAGAACAAAGAAACTGCAGCACAGGAACAGGCCCTTCGGTACTCCAAACCTGCACCAACCAACCAAATGAACTAAAACAGCCGACCCGTCCGGGGTCATATCCTTTCATTTCATTCAAGTAATGTTATTGTCAAGACGCCCTTAAAAGTCAATATCGTATCTGCGTCCGCTACCTCCCCCGGCAGCGAGTTCCAGGAACCCACCAGTCTTTGTATGAAAAAAAACCTGCGTTGTACATCTCCATTAAGTCTTGCCCCTCGCACCTTAAACATATTCCTTCTAGTAATTGACTCTTCCATCTTGGAAAAACGCATCTGTCTATCCATACTTGGAAGCTTCTTGCAGGGCCGATATGTAACCCAGGGTGTTGAGATTATATGGATAGAGAATAGCATACAATTTTACAATCAAATTTAGCGTCAGTGATGTCACATCAACCAAGCATTCGGACATTATAGACACCTAAGGTGGTCGGGAAGTCGCTTTTTGGGAGCAAGTAGTCAGCTCGTTTGAGGGAAGAAAGACATTTGCTGCTCTGCACAGGTCGAATGTATTTTTGCAATGTGAAGTCAGATAGTCAGGAGATGAGTGATACCGAGTTATGAGAATATTTGGGAGGTCGTCAGAACTTTTGGATGCATTCAATTTGCACTGAACAGCATTCAATGATAATTCATGTTAGCTTCCGTATTTAGATCGGGAATTGTCATCCAGAAATAAATGAGAGATATTTCAGACAGGGAATTCAATGCATATTTTCAGCACAACAAACTAAATTAGCTCGACGCAGTGATATTCAAGCACAATTATCAAGTTATGACGCGGGAAAGGTATTTACTTTAACTTTATTGACCCATCATTTTGTTCAATAACTGTAGACCATGAACATTATCCTCCATATTAGACTTGTTGTTAATTTCCGCACACCTTGAATGGCTCACTGTGAAACCTGCCATCCCACACCAGGCCGTTTGTCTTTCGCGCCTAATCTTGTTACATCTTTTTGCACACTCTCCCAGCTAAAGGTTGACATCCAACAGAGTTCCCTTTTCTTCATACTTCTGATGAAGTTTGAACGAGACTCAGAATATTAACTGTTTTCTCTCCGTGCAGATGCTAATTTTTTTTCCGCATTCTGTCTGCTTGGTTGAGTGTCGTAGGCTACTGAACGCAATTCCGTGCTTTGTTTCGTTTTTGTTTTGTACCAATTCATCAGTGATGCAGTAGACTGCTGCAGGGGGAATTGTCTGAGTTGATTTTATCCTGTTAATATTGTGTGCAGAACACACTCGTGCATTTTCCACATTCCAGCTGAACACCCATGTTTTATCTGACAGTGAAACAGCTTGGCTCAGCGCACAACGTGTGGAGCACACATCTTCTACATTATTGTTGGGGAGAAAATATCAGTGTTCCTACAATGTGCTGTATCCACTGTTTTTATCGTAAGTGAAGTGACACTGTCAGCTGTGGTGCCAAGATGTGTGATCCGCTCGACATTTCCGCTGAAGGAAGATGGAAATGATGCAGCTCTGCATTTTGCACTGATTTGTTGGGCTCCCCCATGGCTGAGAATGGAAACATTTGTGGAAACATTTGCTCTGTTCATTGTCCGACACAAATCAGGAGTGGATGTGCCTGACCTGGAACGTTTTTGCCGGAATCGTTGCTTTTTTTTCGAATCGCTGAACTTCATCAACTTCTTTCAGAATATATCATTCTGCCACAGCTACCCCCGCGTTGGACCTTTTCTCGTTCCACCCCTTAGCGTCCTGCCTCATGTATGACTGTTCTGCTGCTGGCATGTCCCCCATAATGCTGCAGAGGGTTGTTGATTATGAGGACAGGTATGTTTATCCTCGTCTTGTTGGTTCCTTCGCCACATGTCGGGGAACAAGTCTTGCAGTTACATCATTCAGGACGATGCAAGTTCGCCTGTGATGCTGCTATGAAGCCACTTGTGGTGGCGAGCACTATAGGTCCCTACACAGATTTTGTTTTCAACTTTTCTGTACGTATTGCCTCATTCAAGTGGTCTTTTACATGATGTGGGGAAAATATACAGATGAGTACACTTTAAAAAATGACTGCCTGGCACACAAACAGTCACCTGGGAAAGAGACATTAAACACGCACTGACTTTTAGTACAGACAGCCAGTTTAGATTAACACACAAAGGACAGACAGCTATTTAAAGTTAAGCATGCAGGAATCAGGTCGATGCGCGCTGCTCCCGTTTCGTTGACATTTTTGCCTTTCAGGTTAAACAGAATATATTTTGTGGCCATTTCAATGGCTGCATAATATGTAGGTGCTGTTTTTTTGTTTATTTGTAATATGAATTTGAATTGTTGTTTGGTGAAACAGATGTGCTTTTTCAACAATTGATTCACAATAATGATATGATTATTAGAAATTCCTCATTGGCTAAGAATTGAGCAATTAATTCCCCACCAGCCACACACATGTCTTTCGATTTTTCCCTGATCTCTGTCATGTGCAAAACTGAAAATCCATGGATCCATAGTCAAGGCATAGACTGGGAAGTCGTGCAGTCACCTCTGGGCTTGTTTCAACTGCATTGTTTCTTCACTAGTTTAATAATTGGTGTAATGAGATGTTTCACCGTCTCTTTGACCTGTTCTCTGAACTTGGATTGAGTCACAATATAAACGACTGTGTTTGTGCAGCAACTAAAATCCTGCAGCATGTATCCCACTTGTTGAAATGTAATTTCAGATTCGGTGTAGTAAGATAAATCTCTCATGATATAATATAAGAAATTTATAAAATACACCAACCAGAGGAGTATGAAACTACCGGAAATGGTGAAAAGCAAAACCCTAGACTTCTGCCTGCTCTCCATCTCGGGGTCACTGTGAGCTGACCCCTAAGTTCCTTACGGACTTGACTGGTCACTAACATGTGTCTGACTGTCAGAGCGTTGAGCTTTAGAATCAAGGGGAATGGCAGAAATGGGGCTAAAATCTGATTCAACCAATCAAATCCAACACACCACGGATCAGTAAACGAGCTGGACTTTGGATAACAGAACCGTTGGGTAGTGTTGACTGTATCTCCAGTTTCAATTACAAAGTACCAGGGGATGTTTGTTGAGGCTATCAGTATGGCGATTGTTACCAGAATTACAGTCGCATTTTTTGCTGTACAGTATTTTGTTTTCAGCTTCTGACAATAATTGGCCTCAAATCGATCAAAAGAGAAAGCGCTGGTGAACCAGACGGAGCAGTCGATGGATTGAACAACCAATACAACGTGAAGGCTACACACAGGGGTCATGTCGAAGAAACTTCCTGGGAAATTATCTGCTTTGATATAGTTCAGTATGACCAGAGTGATGTTCACCTTTAGTACCGCTATTGCCATAGACACGAGGTAGCGAGTGGTGTAGGCAGAGAGGCCACATTTTCCTCGGGACTGTATCAAAATTACGGGTAAATTGACTGCAAGAGACAGATTGGTGGACAGACAGCATATTAGAGGTCAAACTTTATTCATGTCTTTTCCAGGAAGCAAGGACACAATTTTAGCACCAATAATCTATCTGTCGGACAGAGGATAATGTTTTCATTTGGAATCATTTCATTCTCGATCCCAATCCATCTCGAACCAAGGAGAGTGATTGTTAATTTTGATATTTTATGGAGGCATCGATTCTCTGACTGAATCTGCATTTTATGTCCAAGTCTGACCGGCATTATGTCCATATCAGACCCCACATCAACAACAGAGAGAAAGAGCACTGGAAACAGAAATGTCATTGGATAAGTGATGGATTGCAGTGCAGACCTGTTTGGACACTTTCGATATTTCACATCGAGCCATGTAACTATCATCGGTGGAAAAGCAACAGTTCTGCTTCATATACAACAAAGATATTGGGAGCTCTCCTCGAAGCGGAGTTCCATCATGATCTGACCTGTGAGGTTATCTTGTGAGCGGAAGTTCCGAATCAGATAGTTCATCTGACTGTACGCATCAGTTCGACTCTCTCCAGGTTCAAACAGACCTCCTGAGAATCAACAACCTTCTCAAGGTCAGATTCATCACAGAATCAAATTTCCCTCAGATTAAAAGCAACACAGGACCAAGTGTCATCAGGATCGGAGATACCGAGTTTCAGTCTTCAACAGGATCAAACCTGTCTGAGGAACCATACAGATATATCCGAATACATCATTGGTGGAAATTTTGTTGAATGTACCAGAAACGTTTGAGTATGATGTCTTGAATCTGCAGGCTGGTTGAGTAGAAATTGAGGTCGAAAATACCTTTACCATTCGTGTCTCTGGATTATTAGGAGGGAAAACACGAATACTTGGAACAGGAGCGGAAATGGCCGAGGGTCCCGTGAATCGAAATACTATAGAATCTGGACAGAAGAAGAATGGGCAATATTCAGTCGCACTATTCTGAAAGGGTGTGTCACTTGAACATACGGAGCTAAAGTAATGAAACTACGTGGGACTTGAAAGCTTTTCGAGGAAGTGGGAGTGAGGAAGTGCAGTGAGGTGAGCCATCAAATGCTGTGCCCTTGCAGTCGATATTTCGGGCAACGAATTTTGTCTAATGGGCGTTGCTATCTCGTGGAAAGGAACACCATTGTTCGGTATATGAAGTTGAACGTGGTGGAAGTTGCAGCAATATTGTGAACATACTGACTTAATATTTAAAAAAAATAAGGAAATTGGACCAATACTTTGATCAAATAGACAGGGAACTTGATCGAGAGTGAAAAAAAAGAATGATCCCAATTTCTTGCTCAGTGTAGCTACCAGAAGCCAACAATTAGACAGCAGAACGATCAAACAGCTGAGGTATTTCCCTCTGTTTACACCAGTTGTCCAGATACCTGGACGATCAAAGAAGCTCAAAGCAAATAAACGTCAAAGTTTCAAATTCAAGACGAGCGCTGGAGAAGAGGAAATGATTTGCTTTGCTAATTACTGTGAATAAAACTAAATGAATCTACTTGTCATATAATTGTTCCAGTGCGAGGTTGTGTAGGGACGGATGGAGTTCCGCAGGCAGGTCCCAACCATGATGGTTTATGGACAGCTGGGATTCTTGGACCTTTGTGCAGAGTGAGACAGGTTGAAATAGAAAGAAGGGATCATGTTTTTTTTTTCTGGAGCTGAACATCGAATACAGAAATAAGATAATTTACTTCTGTGTTGAACAGTGAATATCTGTGTTTAATGATTCACAGCCTGACGCTGGGAGGGAGAGCTCTGAGTAGAGGTACTAAATTGTCAAGTCATAGTGACTACACGAACAAAAATGTTCATGTGGAAACGCTGGTTATATATGAATGCAGTAAGAAGTTTAACAACACCAGGTTAAAGCCCAACAGGTTTATTTGGCAGCAAAGGCCACACAACCTTTCGGAGCCTGAAGCTGCTTCTTCAGGTGTGTTTCCCCCAGTCCAACGCCGGCATCTCCACATCATATATATACGTGAACAAGGAGATCTTCGTTTGGGTAAATTGCATGATCCTATTCTGAACAATACAGGAGAAGCAAAAATGGGCAATGCTATCAGTGCTGTCATAATTTATGGTGGAACGGTATCAGATATCTGAGAGACAGATCTTGTATAACAATGCAGAAAAGTCGAAATGTTTGAACGGAGGGCTAGTTAACATGAAATACGAAAAGTTACATTCAAAAAGGGAACAGAAACACTTCTGGAAACAAAATATAACCCTGAAGTCAGCGGCAGTCTAAAAAACTGTCAAGCTTGATAAATATATTGATCTTATCCATAACTGGCATAATTGTCGGTGAGCAGCAGGCTCATGAATAATATCAGAACAAGTGGGTCTGTGGAACAAGCAGCAAACCTAATGAAACTTTGGCAACAATAAACAGGAAACAAGCAGTATGAATGATGAAATATACTCAGATTGAAAGAACTTGGCAAGTGCTGCTGTTCGGGGTTCGCGCGAGGATCACTGTCCATCTCCATGTATATCAATTATGTGCACTTAGGAAGAAGAAAGATAATTGCTAGTGTGACATGTCCACATTCAGCGAGCAATGAGAAGAAGGGAGCATGATAAAACCACAATCATCAACTGCAGGTTGATAATTATATGTAAACTGCAGAGGTCGATAAATCACTTGGCTTGGCACCCGTGCAAAAATTGGCAAAACAGCACAGAAGTAAATTGTTCGCCCAAATAAATCATTTCAAAATGTCACCAGATTTTTTACTTTCAATTTGTGAAATCCGCTCTGCCCAATTTTACATCGGCAGAATCATCCAGTTATACATAATCATTGAAGACAGCTAATGCACTCTCATCAGTGGCCCAAAATAAGTAAAAATCTACATTGACATTTAAGGCAAGAAATACTAGTTACTTGGGTCAGGGAATGCAAGCTGCTGAGCTGTTCACGAGAAGCAGAATTAAACGATATCTGATGGCACAGTAATTGATAGAATGTGAGACGTTGCACTTTGCTTCGTGAACTGCGCCTGATTAAAGATCAGGGTCATGATCACTGTGTTAAGTGATCCTCATTAGATATCCAAGCTCAGCTCAATTTAAAATGTGCAGATACCTCGATAATAACAATATGTCTACCTTTATATTTCCCTGCTTGCATTCCTCAGCATCTCTCGCCTTTTCTCTTGAACTCCTGCCTCGAATCCCCCACTCTCTCTAACACCTGTCAACATCACAAATGATCCTCCCTCTCTCCCTCCAAGTCATCGAATCCACGCACGTCGAAAGCAATATATAACTGGGAAATAACTTTTTTCTCTATTCCATGTTTTATCTTCCCAGAAGATTGCGATCACCTCTTGCAGCTGGAGACAAGCAAACTTGGCGCCACACAAGCGTCATGCAACCGATCATCTACGGCTAGAGAGAATCTTAACATCCCTCATTTAACTCCAATGGAATGATCAACACTGAATACTCCATTACCAATTACTTGGAGATAACCACTGAGCACAAACTGAAGCGAAGTGGACGTAATAATACTGCAACTTCAGGAGAATGTCAGAAGCTAGTGATTCTGCATAGAGTAACTCACCGACTCTATGGGCCGTGGATGTTGTCTATATAGACTTTAGTAAAGCGTTTGACAAAGTCCCTCATGGTAGGCTCCCCAAGGGGGAGGTGGCTAGATGGGTGGAGAACTGGCTTGGTCATAGAAGACAGAGGGTGGTAGTGGAAGGGTCTTTTTCCGGCTGGAGGCCTGTGACTAGTGGTGTACCGCAGGGCTCTGTATTGGGACCTCTGCTGTTTGTGATTTATATAAATGATCTGGAAGAAGGAGTCACTGGGGTGATCAGTAAGTTTGCGGACGACACAAAACTGGCAGGACTTGCAGATAGTGAAGAACATTGTCAGAGGCTACAGAAGGATACAGATAGGCTGGAAATTTGGGCAAGGAAATGGCAGATGGAGTTCAATCCTGATAAATGCGAAGTGATGCATTTTGGTGGGAATAATGTAGGGAGGAGCTACACGATAAATGGAAGAACCATAAAGGGTGTAGAGACGCAGAGGGACCTGGGTGTGCAAGTCCACAGATCTTTGAAGGTGACCTCACAGGTGGAGAAGGTGGTGAAGAAGGCATATGGCATGCTTGCCTTTATAGGACGGGGCATAGAGTATAAGAGTTGGGGTCTGATGTTGCAGATGTATAGAACATTGGTTCGGCCGCATTTGGAATACCGCTTCCAGTTCTGGTCGCCACACTACCAGAAGGACGTGGAGGCTTTGGAGAGAGTACAGAGGAGGTTTACCAGGATGTTGCCTGGTATGGAGGGGCTTGGTTATGAGGAGAGATTGGGGAAACTGGGGTTGTTCTCCTTGGAAAGACGGAGGATGAGGGGAGACTTAATAGAGGTGTATAAAATTATGAAAGGCATGGATAGGGTGAACGGTGGGAAGCTTTTCCCCGGGTCGGTGGTGACGTTCACGAGGGGTCATAGGTTCAAGGTGAAGGGGGGGGAGGTTTAACACAGATATCAGAAGGACATATTTCACACAGAGGGTCGTGGGGGCCTGGAATGTGTTGCCGGGCAAGGTGGTGGAGGCGGACACACTGGGAACGTTTAAGACTTATCTAGACAGCTATATGAACGGACTGGGAATGGAGGGATACAAAAGAGTGGTCTAGTTTGGACCAGGGAGCGGCGCGGGCTAATTGTTCCTTGTTTCTCGTTTCAAGGCTTCATTCTATGATCATCTTGCTGGTGCGAGTACAGAGCGAGACTGCGGATAGTTGGGAACCTGTCTCGGGGGCAGGGAATTCATATAAGTGTTCGTGGAAGTGGAAATGACTAGGGTTGGGAAGCATTTTCCGAACTGGGCCATTGTGATCTCCTGGACTCGTTTCGATCGCCTCAGGGGGTGGGAGAGGCATTTCCCAGAATTTTTTTTCCCCATATTGGCCCTGGGGTTTTTCACTCTGGGTTTTCGCCTCTCCCTGGAGATCACATGGTCTGGAATGGGGGGTGGGGGTGAGTTAATAGGTTGTAATGAACAAAGCATCGTAGCTGTGAGGGACAGCTCGGTGGATAGGATATTGGTATGTAGATAGGCTGGAAAATTGGGCGGGGATCCTGGATTCAGGATTCAATCCTGGACCGGGGAGCGGCGCGGGCTTGGAGGGCCGAAGGGCCTATTCCTGTGCTGTATTGTTCTTTGTTCTTTGTTCTTTGACTGACTCCTCAAATCCTGTCCATCAGCAACAAGTCAGGATTGTAAATAAATACTATCCGCTTGCCTTGATGAGGGCAGCTCCACCAATACCCCATCGAGTTCAGTTGCTCAAAAATAAAGCTCTCCAACGCCCTCGCAAGGGCAATTATGAATGGAAAATAAGTATTGAGCTTGCCAGTAAAGCGGGATAGAAAGTAACCCTCCTCTTTGAGTTCTGATAGGGACAATGTAGCAATGAATTTGTTATTTTATGCTTCAATTTCCACTCTATCAATTAATGAAACGGACCTCACGATGCATTCACTCAGCTGTGATCTCTATATTCATTTCTTACTTTTTCCTGTGATACATTTGTCATATCGTCTGATCTGAGTCAGCGCAAGGCATCTGTTGTCGACAAAACGTAACCTGCAAAATCAGAGAGCACATGGAATGTTCATTAAATAGTCTCACAACACTAGGTTAATGTCCAATGGGTTTATTTGTTAGCACGAACTTTTGGAGCGCTGCTCCTTCATCAGTTGAGTGCAGGATTTGTTTCACAAACAGGGCATATATCGACACACACTCAATTTAAGATAATGGTTGGAATGAGACAGGTAATCAAGTCTTTAAAGGTGTAGACAATGCGAGTGGAGAGAGGGTTAAGCACCGGTTTAAGTGGTGTGAATTGTCTCAAGCCAGGACAGTTAGTGAGATTTTCATAGCACAGGAAAATCGTAGGGGTTACAGAGAGTGTGACATGAACCCACGATACAGGTTGAGGCCATCCTCAAGTGTGCAGAAATTTACCATCAGTTTCTGCTCGGCGATTTTGCATTGTCGTGTGCTTGAAGGCCACCTTGGAAACGCTTAGCCAAAGATCAGAGACTGAATGCCATTAACTGCTGAAGTGTTCTCCGACAGGAAGGGAGCATTCCTGTTTGGTGCTTGTCGTGTGGTATCCATTCATTCGTTTGTTGTAGCATTTGCATGGTCTCGCCAATGTTGCATGCCTCGGGGCATCCTTTCCTGCAGCGTATCAGGTACAAAACATTGGCTGAGTTGCACGTTAAAGAAGTCATCCCTTACGGGCGTTGTTGGGTTTCCTTAATATATGTTGGGATGGGGGGGACCAGGAATGTTTGCTGGTGATCTGGCACCTAAAAACGTCAATCTCGCGACCCTTTGTACTTCATCCCTGTTGATGTCAACAGGGCCATGTTCTCCGGTACCCTTCCTGAAGTCGATGACAATCTCATTCGTTTTGTTGATATTGAGGGAGAGATTATTGTTGCCGCACTATTTCACTAGGTTCTCTATCTTATTCACATACTCTGTCTCATCATTGTTTGAAACCGACCCACTACGGTGGTCTCGTCAACAAACTTGAAAATCAAGTTGGAGAGGAATTTGGCCACACAGTCATAGGTGGATAAGGAATCAGGTAGGGGTCTGAAAACACTGTTCTGCGGGAGACCGGTGTTGCGGATGGTCGTGGAGGAGGTGTTGTTGCCAATCCTTGTTTATGGTGATCTGTGGGTTAAGATGGTCATTTGACTAACTGCAGTGGAACTTCTGATCCCAGTGGACACATTTTACTAAGAACACGTGTCAGTGTGATATTGTAGTGAGTGTCGTGACTAGCCGGATTGGAAAGAAGCTGACCTCAGTGCTCGAATTGTACCGAAAGCATATATCAGCGTGGGGATGAACTGGTTGTGATAACCAAGTAGAATGAAATACACTATTCCAAATTAACATATTTATTTCAGGTATTTCCACAAAATTTGAATTCCGTCTTTTTTACAACATTAGTTGGTCGCTGAAGACAATGGGTGTGTTAGTTGGTTGACGATACCTACAGATTGAAATGAATTGTCATTTCCATTTTCTTTATTGAACTACTGCAATTGAAACATAAATTTAATTTCCACTTCCAGGTAACGAGGACTAAAACACTCCATAATTCAAATAATCTGAATAATGAAAACAGTAGGCTTGGTAGAACAAATGCAACCACCTTCTGGTGCTGATCTTTCACCTCCTCTGAACAGTGAACCTATTGCCTAAATGAGCTCATTATTACCATACTGTTATACATTACAGGGTTATTGTTATTCATTATTGCACTCCCTAACTGGGTAAGATTTCATGAAGCAGTTCTGATGTTTGATACAGAGGTAATATGCATTTAAATTGTTAAGATCTATGTTGGTACCCCAGTTTACCACGAGGTGAGTGACTTTCAACCTGAGAATCAAACATTGCAGATATCATGATGCAGCTATCAGTTCAGAACTCTAATTAATACGAATAGGAATATTTAATGGACGAAACTAATTCATTGTTTGAACAACATTCTAATTCGATCTCACTCATGTTGTGAAAAGACAGGTTAAAAAATCGGGATTAGGTAATGGATGATTGCATTAACAGGACAGAATCTTGCCATTCCAAACAACCGCCTTCCTTTGAAAATCATAGATGGGTTTCCCGTTCCTGGCACTGCTCTCTGCAGCAAAGAGCCAGGGAGCCGATTTCAATTCCAGCCTTGGATGACTGTCTATGTGCCTGTATGGGTTTCGTCCAGGTGCTGCATTTTCCTTCAACGGTACAACGATGTTCAGGTCAGGTGGATTTGCGATGGTAAATTGTGTTTTTGTTTCCAAGGATGTGTAGGTTCCATGCATTGGCCATTCGAAATGAACGCGTTTATAGGGATAGGATGGCTGCTTGAGTTTGGTTCAGATGCTCTCATAGAGAATCGGTGCAGAGTCGATTCTGCACTGTCATGTAGTATATCCTATGATTCCCTGCCTCAGTTACTCCAGTAGGACATCCTATCTTCCTCCTTTATGACATAAATTAAATCCAAGCTCAGGGCCGAAACTTACTAATTTAACAAAGTCTTTCCTCAGGGCTGAATGACTCATTTGAATCAGGTTTGGTATTGAAAAAGGGAACACATGAACACACAGGGACATGGAATAGGAGCAGAGATTTGAAATAATGTCGACAGATGGACAAAGGTGCAGCTCAGATTCTAACCCAGGATCTCTTGCCTCTTGGACAGAAGAGTTCATGCACTCACTTATTGCGTAAAATATCAGGCATGAATTGGAATGTGTTATTTTGAATTGTTTCCCCAGCATGTTGCTGCAATATTGCTGGGTATCCTTCATTTGTTGCGGGTTGTTTGATAGTGTTGACAAATGTCTCGAAGGTGTAATCGATGCGCAAGATAAGACAGGAATTTCTTGAATGTATGAGAAGCTGAGGAATCCATGACCTGCCTGCTCCAATTTCACATGTCTTACAAACGATTCTCTGAGGAGATATTAGGATTATATTTACGCTGAAGTGTTTTAGCAGTTTTGTGCAATTGCTTTCGACTCTCAGGTCCCAAATTCCCAAATTCGTGGACTGATAGAATAGATGCAATACACGTGTAGGCCATTCACCCGTCCTTTATGTGTGCCTCTCTCAAGGAGAAATTTAAGCAGTGCCAATTCCTCCCTCCTACCCTGACCACTACACATTTTATCTCCTCCTCAGCGAACATCCATGTTTTTTACTTCAATACAAAAGAACGAAGAGTGAACTGATGGTGGTTTATATCTTGTTCGGTTTAAAACTGTGAAACTGTTAAAGATTATGTGAAACTTTGCAGGATGCTGCCGCTGATCCACAGGGATGGAGTCCAGGGCAATATCAGGAAACGCTTTTCACATTTGCTTGAAATCTATAAACGATTCTTTGAAATGACCATGAATGCCACGATTCTGGGGAGACGTTTTTCCTGTTTTCACTGAAGCATTCTGCATGTATTACTCCGTTTTGTTCAGAACAAATTTCTTTGCTCAAAAGCAACACCAGGACAAAGACTTGGGAATATTCAGATAGCTCTGTAAAAGGAAACTGAACCTAAAATGCTGAAGCTGAAATTTTCAAAAAACTGGATCTCTCTCGAACGTTCCAAATATGCGAGCGATCAATCAGCAAATCATGCTGAATCCTTCACTCACTAAGTTTGATCAGTAATACATGACGATTGGGAAGTTTCAATTAAAGCAGAAAATGTTGGAAAAACTCAGTACATTTTTCTGAATCTGTGTGGACAATCGGAGTTAACGTTTCTGAGCCTTATCAATCTGCTTCAGCGCTGCCAATAGACCTGATGAACATTTATTAAATTTTCGATTCAAAACTTGTTTTCCAGAGCCCGCAGTATTTTGCCTTTCCATGAGTAAATCTACACCACATCTTTAAAAAAAAAGTTAATTGATTGAGGGTCATTTATTGCCCAGTGCAGAGAGCAATGAAGTGTCAATCACATTGTTGTGTCTCTGGAGTGACATGTAAGCCAGACCAGGCGAGGACTGCAGATTTCCTTCCCGAAAGGGCAGGACTGAACCAGATGCGGTTTGTCCTATGAACAAGATCATGAATAACATTGAGACTTTAAAATATATTGCGACATGATTGGATTTGAAAAAGGATTTATGAAGGAAGAAATACATATTTACTAACATCGCTAAGAAATAGACACAATGGTAGGATGTTTGGAATGAAAGCATGAAAGTTTGCAATACTAATATAGAAAGTCAGTAAACTGTAATATCTACTTTTTTGCAAGATGTCAATATGCCGGGAAACATCGATAAACAAATGTATTAATTTTATGATAAATTTCGAAAAAAACATGTTGTTTGTTGGTATTATATAATAGTGAAATCATTTGTACAAACACCAGGATTAGGTAGAAATTCAGCACTGACATTTTCATCTTAATTAGGTTTCCTGTGGTTAATGCTGCTCACCACTCTTCAGAAAGGCCTGTGCAAAATTGTACGTTGAAGGGGTTCAGAGGGCACCTACTGTGGTGTTTTAACAGATGAAGTACTTCAGTTATGTGGAGCTTTTGGAGAAGTTTGGGTTTCATAACTGCGATAATCGAAGATTGGAAATTGATTAATCTTGGATTCCAGATGTGAGGTTTGGAGACAGCAGACAAGGAAATAATTTCATCTGCTTTAATTTCCAGCGGCCTTGTATAGGAAGTCATTGACAGAAGATATAGAGAGATATAGAGAGGACCGGAGCAGAGACATCAATTTCACTCAGAGTTGGTTGGATCTCAGGTCTACCTGAAGAGGTGGCAGCTGTAAATTTCATCAATTATTTTAAAAGGGAATTGGAAATGATTTCGAAGACAAGCATCTCACAGACATACAATAAAAAAAATCAGGTGAGAAATGACTAAAACAATGCAGACAGGTACACGTGTGCACGCGCACACACAAACACACACACACACGCGCACACACGCGCACACACAAACACACACACACACACAGAGGCAGACAGATGTACAATTATCCATAGAGTCACTTAGATAAAGGAAAAGCGAATCTCATAAATAGGTCTACAACGATATTCGAAATGTTTCTTGTACTCACGAGGAAATTACGTGAATGAGAATGAAAACAAAAATCTCAAGGTTAAGGGATAAGGATGGAGGGGTGGTCCTTGGAGAAAGAGGATCAGGTAATTAAACTTCCAGGAAAAGGTCCAACAAGAGTTGGGAACGCTGGCCAGAGCAGAAAGGGAGAACATGAGCAGTTGATGAAATTAATGATGAAGATTGTGTGGGGGGATTTTATTCCAGCGCAAGGAGGGAAGTGAATGTGTGAGCCAGAGATTTGCAGCTTTTCGGGACAGAAAAGGGAGACAACATCCATAGAAATGAGAATTATGTTTTCTGAAATTCTTCTTTCTGTGGCATTTTTCTGTAAGCACATTTTCCAGAGTGCGGAAGGTAAGCATTTACCAATGAGGAATCTCAAACAAAACCTCGTCTCAAGATTTGACAGAGTCACTCAATTCATCCATGTTGAGTAAAACAGATTTTTCCTCTATGAGAAAAGATTTAAAGCCTCATTGTGACTGGAGATGGACCGAGGTGCGAACAGAGATGAGAATAAGAGTTTGCGATTGTACTGACTGTGGACAAATCTTGAACCAGTTAAAAGGCTCAAAAGCTCATCACACCATTCACAGTCCCGAGAAGCCACACATATGTCCAGCGAATGCACAATGCTTCATGCGATTGTGCTGCCTGAACACACAGAGGGACACCAGCACTATGGAGAAACCATGAAAATGTGAAGACAGGAGTAAAAATTTAATTGTCACGGCGGCCTGGAATACCATCGATGGAGTAGCACTGGGAGAGGGCGTTGAAATGTGACGATACTGCTAGAATATCGTCGACAGAATCATGCAGGCAAGAGGCCATTCACCTGCTCCCTCTGTGGAGAGGGACTCACTGGATCCTCGGATCTGCTGAAACACAAGCAAGCACACACTGTGGAGCGGCCATACAGCTGCATATCCTGATGGAAGAGGTTTAAGCAGGCATCCACCCTCATTGCATACCAGTGGTGTCACACTGTGGACCAGTCAGTCACAAGTTCGATGTGTGAAAGGGAATCACCAGGGCATCGGGCCTTCAATCCACCGAGATATGAGATTGATTAGACACCATTCAGATACAAGTCCTGCAGAAAGATATTTCAGCAGGTATTGAACCTCATCGCAACCAGCCCATTAACATGAGGGAGTGACCGTTCACCTGCTCCGCTTGTGGGCACGCATTTATTCATTTGTCGCCCACTCACACACCGAATTCACCCCGAGTAGAAGCCGTTCATTTGCACCTCTGGTGGATAAAGGTTCACGTATTCAACTGGACTCGGTGCTCACCAGCGCACACATACTGGGGAGAGGCAGTTCACCTGTCCCATGTATGATAAGGGATTCATTCAATCAACGAACCTTCTGAACCATCAGCACATCCACACAATGAGAGGCCGTTCAGCCGCAAAATATGTGGGAAGAGTCTCAGGCAGTCAAGTCGTACACCCTCACTGCACAACAGCAAGTTCAAAGTGGCGAGAGACCGTTCGTCTGGTTGGTGTGTGGGAAGGGATTCACTCAGACTGGCAGCCTGCTGTTACAACAATGCACTCATACTGCAGAAGACAGTTCAGTCTCTATGGCTTGGAATTGGATTCATAGTCATGATAGCCGCTGAAATCATAATACATAGGAGCTGAAAAAGGTGATTGGACCCATCATGTCTGCTCTGTCATTCAGAGAGATCATGACAGATCGAACGGGATCATCCTCCTCTGCACATTCCCAGTGTATCTCTATAACCCTTGATGTCCCTTATTGACTATTAATCTGTATATCTGCCTTGAGCATATTGAATAACCCAACCTCTATAACCCTTTGCGGTAAAGAATTCCACAGATTCACTGCATGTGGGAAAATAAATTAGTGCTCATTTCTTTCTTAAACCTGCTGACTCTCCAACGCGGTCACACTGGCGAGAGGCCTTTCGCCTGTTCGGTGTGTGGAGAAGGACTCACTCAGTCTGGCAGCCTGTTGTTACAACAACGCACTCACACTGTAAAAGATTCTTCACCCGCTGTGTGTGTCTGGAACTGGATTCACAGTCATGAATCCTGCTAAGACCATAAGACATAGGAGCTTAAAATGTTCATTCGCCCCATCATTATGCTCCATCATTCAATTAGGTCAGGATTCATCGAATGGGATAATCCACCGATCCCCTTTCCCATCTTATCCATATAGCCCTTGAGTCCTTTACTGATTAGAACTCTGTCTATTTGCCTTGAACATACTTTACAACCCAGCCTCTACAGCCCTATGCGTTAAGGAATTCCACAGATCCACTATTCTCCTGAAGAATAAATTACTCCTCACTTCTGTCTTAAACTTGCTGATGCAGCAACGCACTCACATTGGCGCGAGTCATATCACCAATGAGCGAAGTGAGAGTTGTTTTTGGATTTTGCTGTTTTTGCTACTCTTTACTCCCATTCAGTGTTGATAGTCTGATTATATCTGCTGATTGTAACAATCCCTCTAACTGGCTGGAGGTTAGTTTAACAAATGGGTATGCCGCTGATGTTTGTGCTGCAGTGCCCCTTTCTAAAGCAGCATCTGTGTTCTTTACCTTTAACTCAAGAAGTCACAACATGAATTCATCAACATCAAACTTTAACAATTACTTCAGTACTAAAGTGATTTGAAATCCAGTGATGACATCATAAAAATGTCCTGATTAAGATGCGCTGTTGATTTATATTAATCTGCTCCGTCCGCACATTGACACCTCCATTATGAAATTAAATTATCACAGCGAATGAGGTGAAACATTTTACAATAAAAGCTTCATCAATCAACATGCATATGGCTAGATTTTAGTCGCAACAGCACCAATTGGTAAAGGTGGTTTTGAGATTCACACTGCAGAGATATCAAATAGAATTGCAGTGTGAAATAATGTCTACCGAACAGCCGATATCTGCCAAAACAAACATTTCATGAATTGAACTTAGCTCAGATCGCCATGTGGAAGCAAGAGAAGGCTTTGCATTTGAACACTGGGTCAGTCTATGTCACAAAATATAGTGTGTCATCACAATGTTCTATTTTTGATCCGAGAAAGAGAACACTTGATCCTCGCGTCATCGAAGTTGACATATGGAATACCGAAAAACTTACTGCCCGAACTTCGCAATTGTTCCAATGGTTTGAACACTGCTGCCCTCCCCTAAAACTGGCACGTCCCAGTATCTGCATCACTCTGTTCCACAGCCTTTTATCACGGTTGAGTAGGGCAAGGAGCCTCCATCAGCTGAGCTTGAAAGACAGTGCACTGCTTTTGGAGCAGAGAAATGCCCGGCAAGAATGTAATTGCAGCCAAACTGCTAAAGCATGCAATGTCTCATGTACTACCACACCTTCATGACCTGCCGCTCTGTTGGAGGGCATCTGCTCAGGGTATTGGTTTTCTGCCATGGTTCTTCATATGACTGAATAGGCCGAATCACAACCAGCAATCTTTGCGAATTTGGAGCGGGTCCTCTCACGAGGATCCGCTCATGTCATTCCATCTCTGCCTCAACGATAAAACATTAGGACTGAATTCATGGCACAGCTCGATATGTAGGTTCTGAATGATTGATAACCAATTCCCCCGTTCGATAAGACCTCTCGTCTTCAATGAGAGTTTCAGATTGTCTATGAAACATTTCATTTTTCCTCCCCTTTAATGTTGTCTGTTTGAAACTGAGGATGAACTGGACGTGATGGAGGAGATCTCCTCTGCCGTGCAGACACAGTCACCAGTCTATCAGAAGTAATTTGAAAGGCATTGTGATCAGGCTTGAAGAAATACACCGCTGTCTGTCTGACGATCCTCCCATTCAGTGAAGAAGCTGCAGCGGAGGCGTTACTCATAGAAATCATTGAAACCCTACAGTGCAGAAGGAGGCCATTCGGCCCATCGAGTCTGCACCGACCACAATCCCACCCAGGCCCTACCCCCACATATTTTACCCACTAATCCCTCGATTACTGATGGAATTTCTCTCAGAGTTGTGATGGGTCACTGATTCGCAGTCCAGTTCACAATGCAGCAGAGAACCATGGGACCAACAACGGCTCCGTACAGCAGAACGTGTGTGAATTGGTGGAAATTTGGCTGAAGAATGTTGAGGATTTTTAATACGATGCCAGGCAACATTTTTAGATTGATTATTCTTCAGTTTTATGACTGGAAGGATGGCCGATGGGAGCGGAATCAATAAAACAATAACGACTGGGGGAAAGTAAGAACAAAACAAATGCTCTTCGATTCATATTTGATTTGGATTTTTAAGAATTTGTAAGGTGACACGATTGCAGGCATGTCAGAATATTTGCTCTTTTGGCAAGAGGTGGAGTGCTGAGTCCTTTTTCAACACTAACATCGGGAAAACTTGAGCAACGTAATTTGCATGATTGACATTTGGCTTAATTTCAATTATTTTTATTGAAAAAGTTTCGGAATGGACGATATGAGAGTTCCCTCTATATATTACCATGCCGATTCCTTAAATGGCAGGAGCATCGTATAAAGAGAGACTGGCCCTGTATTCACTATAATTGAGAAAAATGAGAGGGGTTCTAATTAAAGCTTATATTATCCTGACAGGGCTGTGCAGACTGGATGTCGAGCTGGAGGATCGAGCACAATCTCAGAATTTGGTGTATGCCATTAGGGACTGAGATGACAAGAAATTTATCCACTCAGATGTTGGTAAACGTGGAATTCTCTGCCACAGAAGGTTGTGTAGGCCAAGTAACTGAATACATTTAAGAAGGAAATAGAAAGATTTCGAGACTTTGAAGCTGTCGAGGGATATGGGGAGAATGAGGGTGTACGGTGTTGAGATTAGAAATCAGCCAAGATTAGTTTGAATGGCAGAGTTCAAAAGTCATTTATTGTCTTCTATTTCTGGTCAAAGACACGGGGATATCTGAGAGCCAAATATTTTCCAGAGACAGTGTTTCCATAGCATTTTAACCCGACATTTCACACTGAATCACAGGTAAAGGCAGACATATGTTCAAATATAGCAAAAAATTGTGTTTGTACTTTTCTGTGAGAATGCTGCCATTTGACCTGTCACAATGGGCACATGCACTGGGGAAGAGACGCAGCAACTCTGTGCCTAAAGGAGGAATTGCGTAGAGATATTGCAGATCGAGTCCAAGGGAAACTGTGCTTTCATCGCAGCTCTAACCTTAATTCCTGACATTAACCCATTATCCTTAACCCTGTAAACACCATTGCAGTTTTACTAGAGAAGGATGGTTAAGGATCGGGTTAGTAGTTTAAGTCCTGTGTGATACTCACTTCCAGCATTGAAGAATGCAGCCCCCCCCCCCCCCCCCCACGCCCCCCCAACCCCAACTCTGCCTTTACCTGCCGGAATTCTGATATCCATTAACATTCACCAGTTGCATGCTGCTTGCCTCCGGAGAACTGCGTTAATGCTGCACAGAAGAGACTCTTTTTGGGACTCCCCAACTAACCACACTTTGAGCACTTGTATACTGCTGAATCGCACGCTATAAGTACTGAAAAGCACCAGTAAAAATCGCTGGTTTAATTCATTTTTCTTTGTTGCATTTAGCAGTGAATTTCAATGTGTAACGAAAACATGTTTTTACTTAAGGGACAGAGGATACCTTCGCGGATGAACTACCAAAGGCTGAGATGCAGGTGCAGCAAGTAATTTAGAAAAATAATCGAATGTTCTTGTTTATTGTGAGGAGAAATGTTTGCAACAGTCGTGATGTTCTGTTTTAGTCATACACAGACAGTGAGTATTCCTCTCCTTAATTCTGCATTGCAAGCAGGTAAGAGCAGGTGCATCAGTCCAATGCCAGGGGTGGGTGGTTTGATTTAGCAGGAAATATTGCCGGGCGAGCATAAGCCTACGGTGTGCAGACACCAACTGTTGTGATTCTCAAATGCATTAAATTTCTGCTTTGTTTTGATTTTTAATATTTAATGACATTTTGTATTTTCTCCACTTATAGAAATGATATGCACCGAGCTACGGTTGTGTTTTGAATAATGAATAATAAGCAGCTGTGAGCATTTTTTTTTCAGATCATGGTTTCTCTTTCTATTTTGTTGCATAGCTGTTGTTTCGGTGAATATCTTGTTTCTCATTTTTTTAAAGCTGGAACGCGAATATAAGTTGTGCTTAATTTATTGGAAATGCTGTTCTGTGGCATTGTGGGAATCGAGGTTCACAGAACAAGCCACAATGTAATCATATATGTTGCAGTAAACTGAAGCATCAGAAGGTGAATTTTCGTTGGTGGACATAATACCTGATGAGAAGAAACCATTTAGAGGAAACTGTTTTGGTTAAAAACATGACAGGAGATTCGATTTGTTTGGGCAAAATCCTTGTATCGGCTGAAAGAGGCTGAAGCAGAGCCAGGAATCCAGCATGAAGAGCTTTTGCTCTTGAGAGTTAGCACTGCAGCCAAAGTTGAATAGTTCTTCACAGACAAGGGGTGGGGGGGGGGGGGGGGCTGGGGGGGGTGGGGGGGGGGGAGTGTCAGAAACGAAGTGAATGAATCTCGGGCCCACCCATTGCGGGTACTCAGAGAATTGGTCATTTCTGCACTGGAGAAAAAGCAACACGAGTATCATCTTTGAGGAGTTGCCATGATGCTCTCGAAATAGGAGGTTATTGTAGAGCAGGAACTGCATATTGGCGCTGTAAATATATATATATATATATATACATATAACTTGTTAGGCCACAGCTGGAGTACAGTGCACTGTTCCGATCACCACATTATATGAAGGATATGATTGCACAAGAATGGGTGCAGAGGCGGTTCGCTAGGATGTTGCCTGCGATGGAGCATTTCATCTATGAAGATAGGTTGTATGGGCTGGTGTTGTTTTCCTTAGAGCAGCGAATGCTGCTGAGCCGGGGGAGGGGGTGAGGTCCGGACTTCATCGACGTGTACACCATTTTGAAGGACATAGATTGGGAAGATAGTAAGAAGCTGTTTATCTTAATAGAGGAGTCAATGATCAGTGGGCATCGGTTTAATGTAAGGCGCAACAGGAAATTTGCTGGAAGACTGTTTCAACCAGAGGGTGGTGGTACTCTGAAATTCACTCTCTGAGATTACGTTAGAGGCGGGAACCCTCACAACGTTTGCAAAGCATTTAGGTGAGCACTTGAAACGCCATAACATACAAGGCTCCACACCAAATGCTGGAACATGGGATTGGAATCAGTTGGTGTTTAATGGCCTGCATAGATGTGATGGGCTGACGGGCCCCTTTTTATGCTGTAAATCTCTGTGACTATCCTTCTCCTGTATTTCTTATGTATGTATGATCAATTATCATTATCATATTATAATCATTATTAGAATCATTATTCAATGCTAAATAAAATTGATGTTTTAACACGATAATTGTCAAATTCAGTCATTCTTGCTCCATCCAGAGTGCAGCTTTGAACTTTAGAACGGAATGTTCACAACTTCTTACGCTCAGCTGCATTATAAAATAGTAAGATGTGACTTGATTGAAACATTAATGATCCTGTGTGGGCCTGGACAGGGTGGCTGTAGAGAGGATGTTTCTTTCTGTTTGAGGATTTAGAACTCGGGGTTGCCCTTTTCAGATGAGGTGGAGATCATTTCAGATGGAGGTGAAGAGAAATGCATTGTTCTCTTGAGGGTCATGATTCTCTGGAACTTTCTTCCTCAGAAGGCAGTGGCAGCAGAATCTGTGAGTATTTGTAATTCAGAGCTGGACATTTTCTTGGTGCGACAGCAAGTGAAATATTCCTGGGAGAATCGAAAGTAGCAGATTTGAGGTTACTATCAGATCAGCCATTATCATATTAAATGGCGGAGCAGGCTCAAGGGGATGAATGGCCGACTCCTGCTCCCATTTTTTATATTCATCTGTAGAATAATCAATGAGCAATTGAATGAAAGTAAACAGATTTCAATCTTCAGAAGTGCCATTGACAGAGATCTTATGTTGTTGCACCTCCCACACGCATCCACACGCACACTCATGCACACTCACAGAAACATACAGACGCACATGCTCTGACACATGCATGCATATACTAGTACAAACATGCACGCTCACACATGCACACAAACAGACATATATATATAACATATAACATGGTCAATCTCCCCTCATATATCTGTGTGTGTATATATATATATATATATATATATATATACATATACACAGACTTTCACACACACACATTCACACACACACACACACACATTCACAAATGCATTCACACACACGAACTAATGCAGGCACTCACTCACACACACATAGCGACAAGCACATATGAAGCAAACCCACATAGACAATGTGAGCACAAATCATCATATGCATACAACCACACAAACACACATACATGCACATAAACATACAGTCATGCATGCAAAGTCATACAGAAACACAGATACACACTCATATTTCCCAATCTACAATCAACTTAGAGGCTAACTTATGTTTCAATTATGGCTGGATGCCTAACCACCTGAAGCACAAAGGGGTGGCGGGGGGTGGGGGGGGGGGGGGGGGGCGTTGAAACGATGTTGCTGCAAACGTTTGTTTGCTTATAATGTAAATCTCACTCTTATCAATAGAAGCAGATAAACATTAAAGGTAGGAGCTGGAGGAAGCCATTTGGCCCATCGAACCTGCTCCGCGATTCATGACGATCATGACTGATTATCCAAATCAAGAGCCAAATCCTCCTTTTTCCCCATAACCTTTGATCACATTTGCCCCAAATCCTTTATCCAGCTGCCTCACGAACACATTCATTGTTTTGTCATCAACGACTTCCTGAGTAATGAATTTCACAGGATCATCACTCTTTGAATGAAGTAATGTCTCCTCATCCCCGTCCTAAGTGGTCTACCCTAAATCCTCCGACTGTGACCCTAGTTCTGGATTCCCACGCAATCGGGAATACATGCTCTGCATCTACCTTGTCTAGTCTTGTCAGAATTTTATACGTCTGTATGAGATCCCCACTCATTCGTCTGAACTCCAGCGAAACAAATCCGAGCGTGGTCAATCTCCCCTCATATATCAGTCCGGCCATCCCCGGAATCAGCCTGGTAAACCTTCGCTGCACTACCGCGAGAGCAAGAACATCGTTCCTCAAAAAACGAAACCAGAACTGCACACAATACTGTAGGTGTGACGTCACCACGGCCCTGTATAATTGTAACAACACATCCCAGCTCCTGCACTCGAAACCTCTCGCATTCAACTTCTTTGCCGCCTGCTGCAGCTTCATTCGTACCTTCAGTGACTGGTGCACAAGGGCAACAAGGTCCCATTGTACACTCCCCTCTCCTAATTTACAGCCATTCGGGTAGCTATCTGACTACTTGTTTTTGCTTTCAAGGTGAATAACCTCACATTTATCCACGTTATACTACATCTGCCATTGATTTGACCACTCAACCAACCAGTCCAGTTGATTCTGTAGGATCACTTCATCCTTCTTACGGTTCACCCTCCCACCCAACTTGACATAATCTGCAAACTTTGAGATGTTACATTTTGTGCCCTCATCCAAATCAATAATATACATTGTGAATAGCTGGTGTCCCAGCTCTGATCCCTGTGGCAGCCCACTAGTTACTGCCCAACCAATTTGAAAAGCACTCATTAATTCCTACTCTTTGTCTCCTCTCTGCCAACCAGTTTTCTAGTCATCTCAATATACTTCCCACAAGCCGATGCACTTTAATCTTGCACGATAATTACTTACGCGAGACTTTGTCAAACGCTTACTGAAAGTCGGAATATACCATATCGACAGGCTCCCCCTTTTTAACTCTCCTCGTCACACCTTCAACGAATTCCAATCGATTTACCAAACAACATTTACCCTTCATAAATCCATGCCGACTCTGTTTGATCCTGCTAATGCTTTCTAAATGCTCTGCTATAAAATCCTTGGTAATGGAGTCGAGAACTTTCCACAGTACCAATGTTAGGCTCACTGCTCCATTATTTATTATTTTCTCTATGCCTCCCTTTTTGCATATTGGAGTGACATTCGCTACGCTCCAATCTGCAGGAGCTGTTCAATGGTCTATGGAATCCTGGATGATGACCACCAATGCATGCACTATTCGTAACGCCACTTCCTTAAGTACTCTGGGATGTAGATGATTAGGCCTTGGGTTTTCTATTCGCCCTCAATTCCATAGGGAGGAGATTAGATAAAATAAACGAAATCTTTGTAATTACTGTTTTCAAACTACTTAATGCTCATATATCAGTGTAACCCAGAGTGGAATAATAATTGATCATTGGAATGCTGCCTGACTTTCAAATCATTTTTGGAGAGGGGAAATGTACCTCCAGTTGCTTCCCCTCCAGGATGTCAGGGGCCGCTACAACTCTGCCAGCTGTTGTTCCCCTCCACGCTGCTCAGGGGCCGCTACAACGCTCCCTGTTGTTCGTTATTTCACAGCGTCTCAGCAGGGAGTGCAGCGAGAGTAATGTGAATGTTGCTTCTAACGTGAAACCCTCCACTCCTTCAATGAGTTGACTAATTTAACAAATAACATCAGCGGGTATGTCACACCATTTTTTAACTCTTTCCGGAACTTAGCCTGTGTGAGGACATATATAAACGTGTTAGTGCAGGAACTGAGAAGTTGGAGCATTGCGCCTGTGGATTCGAAGATATAACTTGCGTCCGTGGATATGTATAGTTTCTGAATATTCATAAATCTTGAATAAATTGTATGCACAACTTGTGTTAACCACAACAGTATAAAACTACAACTTATACTGAAGAGTAAAATGATGGAGTTCTTTCTCTGATCCATCTCTGCGTCCTTGTGAGTCCCCTCATTTTTGCAGCCCCTGAGTCGCGCCCGGATCCTATTAGCCTCGAAGATACGCCTGACAGTTATGATATTTAGCAGTAAAATGATAAAGAATGGAATACAAGGTGTTAAAATGCGATGAAACAATTCAAATGCAACCCATGCAGGGGATATAAAGAAGCTCGCTTTTGCGACACAATACCAGGGAAGATTATTAAATATGAAGTCCGGTTCCCACGGGAAGTACCAAGGCAGAGACTCTAAACAACTCAGAACACACACAGTTGATATAACCACACCGGCTGCTCTCCCTGTGCAATATTTTGTTTTCAACCTCACAGAGCAAATAGCCACAAATCGGTCGAAAGTGAAAGCGACTGTGAGCCAGACTGAAACCTCAGTGACTGCAAAAACCAGGAATGTAACAAGACGACATACAGGAGTTGTTGACAGCAATGAATATGGGAAATAAATCTCAGCAGTAATCCTGAATATAGGATCAGATATAACGACCAAAAGATCCGACACTGCCATTCCCATCAGGTAGTAGGTGATGCATTTGGATAGACCGCATTTTCCTCGGGAAATGATTATAATCACCACCAAGTTGGCTGCAAAACAGAAAAAGTGTAGCAGTGAAATAGCTGGTGCGACTTAGAGGTATACAGGTATCATGAGTTAAGAGTAGTTAATCTGTTCAGATTTGTTCTTGGATCGAATGGTGCAACTGATTCATTAACCTTCATTAACCTTAAGGACGTCAGGACAGAAATTGTTATAAACAAAAGCACCAATAATTCATTAGGAAATTGGAACTCAAAGTTACCAACGAGAGCAGGGCATCATTCGAAAGCACAACGTGAAGGCGAAATGTGGAAGGAGAAGTATTTTTTTACAAAGATGAACATCACAGGTTAATTCTAAACTTGTGCTCCAGACTGCACGTACAAGTTTTGGGACTGCGGCGTTTACAGCTGTTTTGTTGCTCTGGATTAAGCCATCCTTCTTTGTCACATCGTCCTGGGTAGACCACAGTGGACCAATCCAAAGCATCTTTCAGCACCAAGACGTTGTTTCACTGTATTGTCATTGGAGAGAGTTTGCCGTGAATGGCTGGAATTGGAGGTGAATGGTGAAGCTGGAGAAAGAGTTTAACGTTATCAACTGTCGTATTGAGCAGATAAAGGTGTAAATTGGTAACTTTTTTTAGTAATTCGGGAAGCTGACAGGGTAAAATGGGGAGAAAAAATATTTCTGCTTGTCAGGGATTCTGGAGATAAGATGCAGAATCAAGATAACCAGAGAGTTCAGGAGCGAGACTAAGATACAGTTCTTCACAAAAGGGTCTCTGAAAATTGGAAATCTTTCCCAGAATTGGTCAAGGAGGGCGAAAGAATTTTTAAAATTCAAAAGTGTAATTGATTAATCTTTGTTCAGAAACGTTTTGAACGGATAGGTGGACAATGCAGCTATTATAAGTTCAGTCCAAAATTTGCAATGATTTCATGGAATGTCCTGCCAGTTTTGAAAGATTATGTTAAAAAAAATATTATTTCGCGGGTTATTGGCATCGCTCCCCAGGCCGACATTCATTCACCCTCCATAATAGACGTTGAGCAGGTGACTGTGAGCGACTTCCAGGCAATATATCAGCCGAATATGTCCAATTATCTTCCCAAATCAGTCAGAAAGCGAGTTTTAGGATACTGAACCCAAGGATGGAGAATCAGTGATATAGTTTTTTTTCAGCATTGTGTCTGGTTCAGAGGGAAATCTGCAGCTGTTGTGTTCCCCTGTGTCAATGTCCCTCACTTAGTTTCTTTGTCTTCTTTTCTCTCCATCTATCCCATTCTCTCTCTCTCTCTCTTCCTCTTTTTCTGTCTCTTCACTCTCTTCTCTCTCCATCTACTTCGACATAATTCTGGATCCTGTATCTGACTGTTTATATATGCCCGTCTGTTTGTCTCTCTCTGTCTTGCTAACTCTCTGTCCCCCAATCTGTCACCTTCTCGCTTTTGCTGTTTCAGTCTGTCTGATTCTCTCGATGTCTCGCTCTCGTTCTCTGTCTCTCCGTCTATACCTGTCTATCTGTTGTTCTCCCGTTCTCTCCCACTATTTCTCTATTTTTATCTCCCTCACTCTATCCGTCTCGATGCTTGTTTATTTTTATTTTCCAACGGAGTTTCTCTTCTCTATGTTTTTTTAAAATATTATCTGTAATTGGCTCGATTCTTTCACAGTGCTCTTTCCATTTCCTTCCTCAGTGATCAATTTCCAATCTACGTATATCCTGCGACTGCGTTTTGCATTGAGAAGTCCGTTTTTAGAGTCGGATTTTTTCATAGTGAGGCCAGAACAGTTCCCCGAAATCTCTACCTCATAACCCACGTAGTTTGTTCCACGACAATTCATAGAATCAAATAGAATTCAGAGTACCAGATTTCCTTATTTTTTTTCTTAAGATGTCCAAGAGTAGCTGGCACTGAGATTCATTTTGTTACATCATCTCAGCAACTCAGCAACTCCATTGAAACAGAGGACTTCAGATTTAAACAGATCCAAAACAAACTGGTTCACAATAATATCGAACGGTTTTATTTTACTCTGCGTTCCATTGGCTGTAAATTCACACTGGAGGAGATGTTAAAAAGGCAGCAGCTTGAACAATTCAGTAAAGCTATGCCACAATCCCAGAAAATGGAAAATATATAATCGAATCTGAGAGCAGAGAGCAATGATAAATAAATAGACCTGGAGTCAAACTGGACCTTGACATTCGAGCAATAGGACATTGTACTGCATCTTTGCAACACTATGACAAGCAATTCGCTTAACACAGTAACACAAACCAAAATGGCTGGAAACGATTGCAGTGTTAGCTGATTTCGTGACATCAAATTTTAAACAGCTGACTACTCTAATTTCATCTCGTATTCTGCACACACGATTCCCAATCCATGGAAATAGAGGAGTAGATAATTAAACTCATTGCAGGTATAATCTTCTGCCCCTTCCCCCCAGACGCATTGCCTAAGAGGGCTTTGAAATGAGGGGCTTCGATTGGATCAGTCCATCATTCTACATGGCAAAATATTACAGAGGTTTGCCGTCACCATCCGCAGTTTGCATGGCTGGATCGCTCGAGCACTATTACCTCCAGCTATTAAGAATACTGGAAGTACTTAAAGGCGAACAACCGACTCTGCCATTTTTGTGTACCTTCCAGTGCCATCAAATCCTGAATCCAAAAGACGAGACATTGCCATGAAGACTGACACATACATTACACACACTTATAAAACAACATTCAGTCGCTTGAGCAGCACTGTCAACACCGGTTTGTTGAGATAGGAACCTACCAGGAACTCCAATGGCTGCAATAAAAGGGTTGTAAATAGCTTCTATCATACGGAATATGTGAAACCCCATCTCTGTGAGAAGTGGTTACCACTGTTGGCTCAGGTTCCTCAGCTCTGGCCGGCACTGTTATCTGCTACATCCCTGTGGTGTATTATATAAGGGAGGAAGTCTCCATGGACACCGCTTTGGATCTGTTCATTGCTGAATCTACAACAGTTGAACAAACAGATGACATCAGCCTCTTGAACTGTAATGCAAACAATGTGCGCGACCAAAAGGAACAATCTCACACTCGGACATTTTATCGTAATTAGGCCTGTTCTGGGGATAAGATTGAAAACTGCCCTCACACATTCCAACGACGTTTTCATTACCATTTGTGGATCATTGCACTGAACATGTCCACAGCTGTTGTTCCATATATAAACGTTAACAACTTCACGACACGACATACTCAATTCAGGTGCACAAATCAATGGATTTCACCCATTAATTCAGGCTGTCAGTTCAAATTCCAGATTTGACCGTATGACACGGGCACTGTTGAAGTACACAATCAAGATCCCAGTTTAGAATTCAGGATGGGTAAGTAATATGCTGAGGTAAACATAAAAAATCACCATTGACATCAACCGCTGTTTTCCCGGAGATTTTTGCTGGACGTGTCTGAACAGGGTAACGCCTCCTGTGAAACAGCACCTGAGCAAGTGACAAACATAATGGCTCCAATTGCCTCCTGACTACAGAACGAACCTCCACCTTCCTGCAATGCCAACCTATCCAAACCTTTCTGAACATGTGGTATCCTCACTCAGTCGCCTTCACTGATTGCACTTTCCATCATTGACTTCTGTTGGTTCCCAGACACCCGGCGCTTCCAATCCAATTTTGATATGTCGGTTAGGTGGATTGGCCATTCGAAATTGATCATAACTGTGCAAGGATATGCAGGTGAGATGGATTGGCCATGCTAATTTAGCTATTAGTATCCAATGCGTGTGTTTACAGACTTGGGCGGAAGGAAAGGATTTGATCAGATGCTCTTTTGGAAGGTCGCTACAGACTATATGGTCTGCATGGCCTCATTCTGCATTGTAAGGATTATGTTGTTTTATGGTGCCTCACACATCTCCAACTCCAACTTGCCTTCAAACTTTGGCATACCTCAAAACTTCATGTACACCTGAGTGCTTACTTTGAGGTGGTTGCATTGCTACTGACTCGACAATGTTCCCAAGGTCGAAAAACAGCCTATTTTACCAGACAGGAGCACTTCACTGGAACTTCAACGCCTTGTTTTTCTGCTTGCCCATCAACATGAAGTATTTTGGTAATATCACTATAAAATCATATCGTTGCAGATACTGTAATTTGAAACAGAAACAGAAAATTCTTGAAAATCACTAAAGATCTGGCAACGGCTTTGGAGAGAGAAGAAAAGATTTAGGCCTGGGGGACCATCATCAAAACTGAAGACAATAGAAACTAGGATGATGTTTAGAATTTATCGGTGAGAGGGTGAGGCGGATTGACATTAATATCACGAACAAAAGCACACGGGAGATGTAAGTGAGATGATCGTGACTATCAGCTGAGAGGGCATCACATTCAGAGATCAGAATGTGTCAAAGGGAGAAAAAAGTCAGAAGAATGTCAAAGGATACCCCTGAGTTGTAACTGATGGCCCGAGCGGACTTGGGGGAGCGACAGTGGTGGAGGGGAAAATATATGTTTATGTCTGTGAGTATTTGAGTGAGTGCCTTCATGTTTTGATTTATGTGTTTTCAATATACACGTGTGTAAAGGAATAAATAGCTTCCTGTTGCACTGTGTCCATGCGTGTGCGATTGGATGTGTGCTTAGTTGTGTGTGGAGGAGAGAATGTGTATGTGCATGTGTTAGTGCAGTTGAATGTATGTGTTTATGTATCTGCTTGTGTGAACAAAGAACAAATGAACAGACCGCAGAGGAACAGGCCCTTCAGACATCCAAGTCCGCGCAGATCATAACGCCTGCTTAAACGAAACCGGATGTACTTAAGGAGTCCTTATCCTTCGAATCCCGTCCTCTTCACATATTCGTCAAGTTGTCCTTTGAATGCCACTTTCCTACCTGCTCCCGCCACGCCCCGAGACAGTTCCAAACATTTCCCAACATCTGTTAAAAACGTGCCTCGCCAATGTTCTCTAAAATTTTCCCCACGCACCTCAAACTACAATCCCCTCCTGCTTGATTTTTCTACCCTAGAAAAGGGAATCTGAGTATCCATTCTGTCCATGCCACTCATAATCTTGTGAACCTCTATCAGGTCACCCCTCAACCTTCGTCGTTCCAGTGAGAACAAACCGAATTTATCCAAACTTTCCTCATTGCAAATACCTTCCAGACCAGGCAACTTCCTGGTAAACATCTTCTGTACCCTCCCTCAAGCATCCTCATCCTACTGGTATTGTGGTGACCAGAATTGTGCACAATATTCTAAATGAGACCTAACTGAGTTTCTGTGCAGCTGCAGCATGACCTGCAAATATTTATACTCATTGCCTCGACAGATGAGGGCAAGCATTCCGCATGCTTTCTTGACGACCTTATCGAACAGCCCTGTCACTTTCAATTATAGGCGGAAATGTACGCCCTGGTCCATCTACCTGTCAATATTCCTAAGGGTCCTATCGTTTACTGTATAATTGCTACATGCATTGGGCAATTCAAAATGCATTCTCTCACATTTGTCCGGATTAATCTCCATCTGTCATTTGACCGCCCATGTCTACAACTGATCTATAACTTGCTGTGTCCTCTTTCAATCCTCTTCTCTGTCTGCAACTCCACCAATTTCTGGTCGTCTGCGAACTTACTAATCAAACCAGCTATATTTCCCTCCAAATAATTTATGTGTAGTACGAACAAGAAAGTCCCAGAAAAGATCCCTGTGGAACACCTCGACTCACAGCCTTCCATTCAGAAAGTCAGCCCTCCAGTTCTAACCTCTGTCTTCTATGTCCAGGCGAGTTCTGTATCCATCTTGCCAGCTCTCCTCTGATCCCGTGTGACTTCAGCTTTCGCACCAGTCTACCATCAGGTGTACAACATGTGTACCATGTGTACAACATCCACTGCCTTTCCCTCATCTCTCACATTCGTCACTTCGTCGAAAAGCTGTATCAAGTTATTGAGGCACGAACTCCAGTTCACAAAACCAAGCTGTCTGTCACTAAGATGTCCATTTTTTTTTCCAAATGTGTGTAAATCCTGTCCCGAAGAATCTTTTCCAAATATGTCCCTGCAACTGACGTAAGGCTTACTGGTCGACAATTTCCTGGATTATCCTTGCCACCCTTCTTAAGCAATGAAACAACATTGGCGATCCTCCAGTCCTCTGGAACTTTGCCTGCATCCAATGAGAATGCAAAGATTTCTGTCAAGACCCCAGCAATTTCCACCCTTGCCTCCCTCAGTATTTTGGGGGAGATCCAATTAGGCCCTGGGGACTAATATATTTCAATGCTTTTTAAGACGGCCAATACCTCCTCCATTTTGATATGGACATGAACCAGATTGTCTACACACATTACCCTAAACTCCTCATCTATCAAGTCCATTTCATTGATGAATACTGAAGCAAAGTATTCTATTACTAAAAGGTCTATTTCCTCTGGATTCAAGCATAGATTCCCTTCACTATCCTTGAGTGAACCAACCCTTTCCCTTGTTATACTCTTGCGCTTTTCATCCGCATACAGTACCTGAGGATTGTCCTCACTCCTCTTTGGCAAGGACATTTCATGACCCCTTTTCGTCATTCCAACTCCTTCCTTAAGTTCCTTCCCAGTTCTTTATATTCTTCAAGGGCTTCATCTATGCTCAGAATTTTCTTCATTCCGAATGCTTCTTTTTTTTTTCTTTTTTGACAGAGCATAATGTCCCTCGTTATCCAAGGTTCCTGATATTTGCCAAACTCATCCATCGTCCTCACAGGTACATGCCAATAAAATGACATTTGAAAGGGGCCAACATTGCAGATGTTGATTTACCTTCAAACATCCTCCCCCAATCTCTGCGCTCCAGATCCAGCCTAATGTTGTTGTATTTAATCTTCCCCCAATTGAAAACTTTTGCCCGAGGATTACGCTTATCCTTATCCACAAGCACCTTCAAATATTTCTGGAATTATGATCATTGTTCCCGAAATGCTCTCCGACAGATGTTTTGATCACGTGGCCGGGCCCATTCCTCAATACCAGGTCTAATATGGCACCTTTCTGAGTTGGGATATTTGCATTGTGTTTCAAGAAAGCCTCCTGGACGCTCCTTACAAATCCTGCACAATCCAAGCCTCGAGCAGTATGTGACTCCGAGTCAATATCGGGACAGCTACAATCACCCTTCAAAACAACCCTGTTGTTTTTGCATCTCTCCATAATCTCTCTGCATACCTGCTCCTCTTTCTTCAGCTGGCCGTTGGGAGGCCTGCAATAAACCCCCAAATTGTGACTCCACCCTTCCCATTCCTGAGCTCTACCCATATTTCCTCGCTGCCTGAACGCTCCGAGATGCGCCCCCCCCCCCCCCCCCCCGGCCCCCGCCAGCCACCTCAGTACAGTTGTGACATCCTCCTTAACCAGTAATGCAACTTCCCCAGCCCTTGTACATCCCCCTCTATCCTGCCTGTTGCATCTAAATCCTGGAATGTTTAGCTTTCAGTCCTGTCGCTCTTTCAACCAAGTCTCTGTGACACCAAACAATATCTTAGTTCCAAGTTCTAATCCAAACTCTAAGTTTTTCTGCCTTACCTATTATACTCTTCGCATTGAAACAAATGCAATTCAGACCACCAATCCTGTTGTGTTCAGTAACTACTCGCTGCCTGCTTTTCCCCTTAATCTTACTGACCTGAGTCTGCATGTGTGCATCAGCATGTGGATGTGTGTTTATGTATTTATGTGCATATGTGTGCCCCTCTGCGTGCATTTGGAACATAGAAATGTGATTATGCACACGTTTTCCTACATGTTTGCGTATGCGTATGTCTGAATGAATGCCTTTGTGTGCATATGTGTGGGTGTGAGTGTGGGCGTACACGTGTGTATGTCCGTGTATTTGTCCATGTGTATGTGTTGTGTATGTGCATAACCGTGTGTGTATGTGTGTCGGTATTGTGAAGGTGGTGGTGACTGTGTTTGACTATGCGTGCGTTTTTGTCTGTATCTATGGTCGGCTCTGTGTGTGTGTTGTGTGTGTGTGTCCATAGCATCCCTGCAGTGCAGAAGGAGGCCATTAAACCCATCGAGTTTGCACCGATATCAAGCCCACACAGGCCCTATCCCAGTAACCCAACATATTTGCCCCACTACCACCTATCACCTCTGCATCCCCTGACTCTAAGGCAACTTTATTTGTGTGTGCATGCGTGTATGAGGGAGGGAATATATTTGCGATTCCATGTCATTGCGGGCGGGATTTTCCGGCTGCGCTCGCCCAGAAACGGGAAACTCCACCTGAGGTCAACAGATTTTTAGATGCTCCACCCCCAGCCGCTACGATTCACATGGCGGGACGGAAGGGAAAGTTTCTCCTGATGCGTTTCCGTGTTTATGCTTGTGTGTATGTGGGTTTGAGTTCATGTGTTTGCGTGAGAATGTGTAATTGCCTACGTGAGCTTCTGTCTCTGTGTGCATGTGCGAACAAGGAAGACATGTTGAAAGAGACAGTGCCTGTTTTATAAATAATATCTGTCTGTCTGTGATTTAGTGTATATGCGCCTGCATCTGCACATTAGTGAGCGCATGCATGTGTGTGCGTGTGTGCGCGCGTGTGTGGAAGACTGAGAGATTATTTGCTAATGTATATGCCTAACAGAGAGTCAGGAAGACTGTGTGCGTGCATCTTTATGTCCATATAGAATCATAGAGTTTTACAGCATGGTGACTGGTCATTTGGCCAAACCTATCCAAGTCGCCGCGTTTTTATCATTAAGTTCGGACCAATTTCTCGCCTTTGGCCCAGATGCCTCAATACCGATGTAACTGCTGAAGTGCATTTTAAAAGATGGAACTTAATGTGCCTCGGCTGATATTTCTGGCATCTCGTTCCAGACAATCACCACCAGATGTGAAAGAAATGCCCCTTGCTCACTGTTGTATCTCTCCTTAAACCTATGCGCACTTGTTTCAGAGTCCCCTAACTTTGGGAAACATTGTTAACCATCAACCTGATCAATGCCCCTCAATATTTGATTGAGTTCGAGAAGATCACCCCTTAGCCCCCCAATCTCCAGGGGGAAAAAAGTCCTCGTCTATCCAGCCACTCCTTCTAACTCAGACAATCAAGTCCGGAAGCATCCTAGTAAATCTTGCCTGCACTCCTCCTACTTTAGCAATATCCTTCACATAATAGTGTGGCCAGGGCCGTGCACAGTATTCCCAGTGTGGCCTTCCCAATGTCGTTTACAACTTCTACAAGACTTGCCAACTCCTGTATTCAATTTTCAGACCAATGAAATCAATGAGTTAGTGCGTGTTTGTGCGTAGGTATGTGTGCGTGTGTGTGGTTATTTGTGTTTGTACTAATTTGTGTTTGTACTAATATGTATAGTTACGTAGCTCAAGGGTGTGTGTATGCGCGTGTATCTGCATGTGGAGGTCTGTGTGTGGTTGCGTCTGCGGCTGGATGATCGTGCTTGTGTTTTTGTGTGGGGCATGGGAGGGGGAGCGTGTCTGTCTGTGACTATTTGTCTGTAGGTTTGCACATGTGCCTGGATGATGGATTGTGTGTGCACGCGTAAGTGTTTTTGTCTATGTGCATCTGTGTGTATATCACGTGTGTCTGTGTGGATGTGTCTGTGTGTGGTTGCAAGTGCATTTGTGTGCTTGAATGTGTGTATGTGAGTCTGTGTGCACGCGTTAGTGTGAGGGTGCTTCTGTCTGTGTGCATGTGTGTGTGTGTGTGTGTGTGAATTTGATTGTGTTTGTGTGTATATGAGTCTGTGTTTTGTCTCTGTGTGTTTGTGTGTTCCAGTTTGTGTGTTTGAGTATGTTTATGTAACGGTGAATCTGTGTCTGACCCTTTGTGCATGTGTTGTGTGTGTTCTCCTGTGGTTGTGTCTGTGTGTGTGAATGTGACTACAGTTGAAGGATAAAGACAACAAGGTTCGGGAACATTGGATTACAAAAGACATTGTGAGCTGAGTGAAAAAGAAGAAGGAGGCATACATGAATTTCAGGAAATTGAAATCTGATAAGGCACTTGAGGAATACAAAGGCAGCAGGAAAGAGTTTAAACAGGTTCGTCGGAGGGCTGAATGCAAACATGGATCGTCCTTGCCAAGCAGGATTAACGAGAGTCGCAAGGATTTATATGCATAAATAAGGAGGAAGAGGCTCGGGAAGGAAAGGGTAGGCCCAGTCAAGGACAGTCGATAGAATATTTGGATGGAGCCAGATGAGGTGGGCGATGTCCTTCATGAGAACTTTGCATCAGTATTCACAAACAAAAAGGATGTGGTGGATGGTGAAAGTAAAATGGACGATGTTGACATTCTGGAACATGTGGAGATAAAAATGGAAAAGGCATTGGAGGTTTTGAAAATCATGAAAGTGGGCAAATCCCCAGGGCCAGATCGGGTTTATCCAAAATACTGAGAGAGGTGAGAGAACACAAAATTTTGAATCCACTTTCGCAAGGGGCGAGGTACCAGTGGACAGGAGAGCAGCTAACACGTTTTCCTGTTGCAGACGGATGGAACAGACAATCAGGGAAATAGAGGCCCATGAGTCTTTTATCAGTGTTGGAGAAATTATTGGAGAAGATAATTAGGGACAGGATATATTCACGTCTGTAAGAGAATAGGCTCATTCGCGATTGGCAACATTGTTTAGAGAACGGGAGGCAGTATCTCACTAACTTGATTGAGTTATTTGAGGAATTGATATGAAAAAGTGACGGCGGCAGGGCAGTGGATGTTGTGTACATGGACTTGAGTAAACCCTTCGAAAGGGATTCTCATGGCAGTCTGAAGGTGAAGCCATATGGGATCAGAGGTGAGGTGGTAAGATGGACACAAAACTGGCCGGGGCATGGAAAGCAGGGTTTGGAGTGGGAGGGTACATTGCTAACGGGAGATCTGTCGCATGCGGTGAATCACAAGGAGCAGTGCTGGGATGGAAATTAACCCGGGCAAATGTGAGTTGATGCAATTAGGAAGTTCTACTGCAAAAAAAGAAAGTATACAAAAAATGGGACAGCCCTGAAAAAATATGAGCAGACAGAGGGATCGAGTCCTGCAGATCCATAGATCGCTGAAGGTGGCAACTCAGTTGGACAGAGTGGTCAAGACGCCTTTTGGCATGGTGGCCTTCAATGGCCGCGGTGTTGAGTAAGCAATTGGAAAATCAGGTTGCAGCTGTACAAGACTTTGGTTGGGCCGCATTTGAAGCTTTGTGTTCAATTCTGGTCGCGACACGACTAGATGGGTGTTGATTAACTGGAAGGGGTGTTGACGAGATTTACCAGGACGTTGCCTGGTTTAAAGGATGTGAACTATGAAGAAAGGATGAACAAACAGGATTATTTTCACTGTCACATCGGAGGATGAGGGCGGACCTGACAGAGGTTTACAAAGTTATGATTGGATGAAATGGATAGCGAGAATATTATTTTGGCAGGGCCGAAGGCTCAATTACTCGGGGGCTTAGGTTCAAAGTGAAAGGGGGAAAGATTAAAAGAGATGCAAGGGGCACGTTTTTCACATAGCGGGTGGTTAATGCTTCGAAAACTCTGCCAAAGGAGGTGGTGCAAGTAGATTCTAAGGCAACATTCAAGAGGCATCTGGACAGATAAATGAAGAAGCAGGGAATAGAGAGTTATTGGCCACGTGGAGGGAAGAAAATATTAGATTAGAGAGGCATTTGTGTTGGCACAGACTTTCAGTGCCGACTTTCGGTTCCTGTGCTGTGCTGCTCTATGCATGTATGTGCGTGCGTGTTTTGCTGTGTGACTCCATGTCTTTCTGTGTTTATTTGAGAGAGCATATGAGTATGAGAGAAGGAGACAATTGGCAGAATCTTCCCAGATTTTGGTAAAGTGCATGTTCCAACGAGAAAACCGATGAGAATACTGCGCTGGAGGTGGGAAATCGTATGGAATTTCCAGTCTCTTAAATATATTTTCCGGATGCACATCACGCTGCGCACATGCCAAATCACCACAGATTCTCTCGTTCTGCGGAAACTTAATCCTTGTAATCAATGGGAAGTTCCTGTTCAAAAACATCCCCAGCACTGGTTCCAGATCCAGTCGGAGGATAAGAGGGGGTTGACTCGCATGAATCCATCACCAAAATCCCCTGAAGGAGTTCTGTCCAAATTCCTGGATGATGTTGTGTCGAGACAGGATTTCTAATACCCATGCGCCCACAGATCTCCATACACAAGGTCAACACTGCCATCTTGGAGGAAGTGCCTGTCATGATGAGTGCCAGCCCTCTGCAGAAGAGGAAAAGGCGACAGTGCCACATGAAGTGGAATTGTATTCTGCATGCAGTCATTGTAAGTCTGCCCCCTCGATTTTTCTCCTGCATGACTTCGCACTTCAAGCTGATATCTCACTCAGCCACTTCACGGGTTCTCAACACCAATCACGCAGCTCATCCAACCCCAACTGCCATGTTCTTCCCAGAGGATTATTTTCTCCTCGCATCCTCAATCACACGTCCCCCACCTGCCAGACTTCAGTAACACCTGTCGCGGCAGCAATCTTACCTGTTTCATAGCAGGGCAAACACGAGCTAAAACAGCGTCAGTCATCATAGCCTATCAGAGTGAAGTGTAAACTCACATGACTCATGCAAATTGAAGAGAGATCCCTTGAGCTGGCCAGTGATAAGTTGGACTGCAGCTGCACAGAGTTCGAAGTTGTATCCTTAGACAAAAGGGAGAATCATCAGGGCACACATTTATCATTGCAGCGTCACGCGAGTAAACTTCGTCCTAACAATTAATCCCGGGATGCATTTATGCGACCTCACCTCACGTGCAGAACAATCTGTTGAAAAGCCAGGACCATACTTGTTCTCTGTCCAGACCACAGACCCACGCAACTCTGAGTGAAATGTCTTGACATTGAGGATACTTCTCAGCTGTCAGAATCCATCTGCCCAACTATGCAGATACGAACACTTCAGTGAGTGTACTGAGTAGGCAGTCTGCTCGGTCACTCAATGGGGAGAAGCCTGCAGCTGAAGATGAACAGCAGCTGGCAAAGATTGTCCACAGTCCCCCAGAGAGACATAGTCGCTACCACAATAGCTCTCAAACCTGGAGGGAGGAAGTTTGACTCGGCAATACATTTTGCCGGTCGTGCCGGCCAAGAATCTCCACATCTGTGGTCATTCTTCTGGAAGAGCAATGGACCCAGCCTCCCCGCCTTATGCAGGGCACTGATCCTGGGTGTGTGCAACACCACGTCGCTGTCAATTGCTACTGGTCGAACGCAATCGGTAGAAAATACAACTGGACAGGCTCCATGGTTCTCCAGAATTATAGACTGAAATGGAGAGAAGATCAAAGAGATGGAAGCGTATTCGTGAAAGGGTCCTAATGTTCACAACTGTCAGCAGTTGGGACAACCATGCAAAGCCTCAGTGAACACCTTTCCACTCAACATCACTCCGTCTTTGTCACAAAATAGCCATTGTCCCATTGTTGTCGCTTTCAAATGCGCCACGAGTGTGCTGTCTCGAGTCTATCTCAGTAGTGCCTCAACCCCATCACCCCATTTCCCCCACCTCCCACTCACCCCATCCCCAGCATGAGGTGATAAGACAGTTGAGTGCATGTCATGGAACAGTATTGTGACCTCACGAGGTTCTACACATTACCAACCATCAGAGCTTTGAACCAGGTGAGTCATGAGAATGTTCACCATAATGCTTCGCATTTGGAGTCATATTTGTGCGACTTCGCTTGTGTAGAAATGAGTGTGAACAATGTTTGATGGCAACACTTTCAAAATTTTGTATAAATCAATGAAACGCAATCAAATGATCAGAGGGACAAAATAAAATGGGCAGCCCCTAAAAGGGATTCCAGAGAACACACAGAGAAACACAAACGAACAGAATCACACAGACGCAAAGACTCACAAGCAGGGAATCATGCACACAAATAATTATTGAGACACTCGGGGGAGAATTCTCCCAAAAGTGCTGAATTGGCGGGAAAAATGTTTTAAATCGTGACTGTTCTAACAGTTCAGCTTCTCACCCGAATCTCCGCACTCTGTGCAATTCACAGGGACCAGTCGTGAATATCATTAAAAGATCGAAGGGCGGGGCCAAAGAGCCTGAAATCAACGGGAAGTCTGGGATGCCGTGCAGACGCACATTGTAGGGACATCGTGTAAAAGACCTCCCAGCATCCAGGTCACTGCCATCAAACCCCACACACATCACTGGCCTCATCGCTGGCCCCCAGAAACACCTCCACCCCCGCGCCCCTCCGCCCCCCCCCCTCACACACACACACATCGCTAGCCTCATCGCTGGCCCCCAGAACCCCCCCCCCCCCCGACAGAGACATTGCTGGCATCATCGCTGGTCCCCACAACCCCTCCACAGTGGATGAGGACACAGTGACAATAACCGTACATGCTGAGGATACAGGGGGTTAGGACACAGTGACAATAGCAGTACATGCTGAGGATATAAGGGACGAGGACACAGTGACATTCACGTTCAGTGCTGAGGATACAGGGGTGAGGACACAGTGACCATATCAGGAGATGCTGAGGATACAAGTGGTGAACACACAGTGACAATAGCAGTACATGCTGAAGATACAGGGGGTCAGGACACAGTGACAATAGCAGGACATGCTGAGGAGACATAGGGGTTAGGACACAGTGAGGAGATGATGCTGTCTGGTGGTCACTGCCATTAACTACATCTTTACCTATTTTAATTCGAAATTCCCATTCTCATTCTTACCAAGAAGCAATAAAGTGTAAACAATGAATGCCGGCGTTGAAAGGGCATTGCTATGTCCCTAGTGAATAGCACTGCTGCCTCACTGCGCCAGGGACACGGAATCAATTCCGGCCTCCGGTCACTGTCTGTGTGGAGTTTGCACATTCTCTCCCTCTGTCCTCCGGGTGCTCTGGATTCCTACCACAGTCCAAAGATGTGCAGGTGAGGTTCATTGTCCATGCTGAATTCCCCGTTTAGCGTCAGGGGGATTCGAAGGAGAAATATATGAGGTTCGAAACTGGGTGGGATTGTTGTCGGTACAGACAGGATGGGCCAATTGGCCATCTTGATGCACTGCAGATTCTAAGATTCTATATGTACATATACATATGTATATAAATGATATCTACTTTTGATATTTATTTTCTTTGAATGTGCTGACGTGCATATCCAACATTGTTGGGAGACTTTATTTTAAATGCCTCAATCTCTTTCGTCTTGATTTTATTTTTTGCGTCTTTGACTGTTTTAAATGATGAAAACTCTTCTTCCAAACCCCTTCAATTCCCTTCTTCCCCATTATTAACCACCAGGTATTGTATTTATAGAATCATAGAATCCCTACAGTGAAGAAGGAGTCTGTTCAGCCCATCCAGTCTGCACCGAACTAAATCCCGCCCAGGCCGTATCCATAGCACACCATGTATTTACACAGCTAGTCACCCTAAAACTCAGGGACAATATACAATGGCCAATCAAGCTACCCTGCACCTCATTCGAGTGTGGGAGGAAACCGGAGCAACCAGACAAATCCACGCAGACACGGGAAGAATTTGCGAATTCCACACAGTAACCCGCGACCGGAATTGAACCCGGGTCACACAATTGATGCTACGATTCTCCAGCTGCTACTTTTTCCCATTGAATTATATTCAGTGCTGCATTGCCATGATCCAACATTGCTCCAATATTTCAGCCTCTTAATTTTTTGCTGCTTTCTCCACGTTGCCCTTTCAATTTCACACCTCACCTGCTGAACTAGGGGAAAGCGCATGCTCAGTGCGGGAAACGTGGCCGCACAACGCGCATGCGTAGTACGAGAAAACCCGCTTGCGCAATGCGGGTAGCCAGAGGCCGCATGTTCAGTGCAGTTCGAGGGGAGAGAGGCCGCATGCGCAGTGCGGATTGCAGCGAGAGAAGCCGCATGCGCAGTGCGGATAGCGTGGAGGGAGTCCGCATGCGCAATGCAGATAGTGTGGAGAGAGACCGCATGCTCAGTGCGGGTTTATGGTGAGGGAATGGAAACTGGGAGGAAACCCGCCTAACTGCTGCCAGATCCCTGCTCTGATCCCTGGAGGTTCCGTGCGTCATCAGAGGCGGGGCTTCAGATGTCAGACGGAGGCGAGGACATCTGGTGTCAAGGGACGGGGTTCCAATCATCAGGGGGTGGGGATTATGATGCCAACAGGAGGCCGGTCCTCCCCTGCCCTCAGGAGTCGGAGTTGTTATCAGGTGAAGCTTTCCAGCCATCTGGAGGCGGAGCCAGATTGCAGCGACAGGTGTGAGGGGGCGGGGACTATAACGTCCTCAGGGAGGCTTTGTGACGTACTGAAGATGGAGTGAGGCTGTCATCAGTGGGAGGGGCCAGTTGCCGCCAGGGGGCGCGGTCCAATCGTCAGCACGGGGCGCAGTCAGGCTGCGCAAGTGGGCGGGATCTATTCCATCAGCAGGAGGCGAGCCCTGCCGGCCTCGCGGGTCCAGGAAACGGAGTCAATGACGGGTCAGATGTCAGTGGGCGGAGCCATTGTCTGGCTCAGATCGGCACATCGTAATGGGGGAATCATACACCTCATCAGCTATGGGGAGAGTCACACAGAGCCAGCTCATCGGCTATCGGGAAATCACAGCTCTTCGGTTATGGGGGCAATCACACAGCACATCGACTATTGGGGGCATGAGACAGGCCATCGGCAATGCGAGGAATGACATGGCATATCAGCGATGAAGAGAATCACATAGAACATCAGCTATGGGGGGAAATCACAGCCAGCTCATCGGCTATGGGGAAGGAATCATACAGCAGATCGGCTATTGGGTGCATCATAAGACCATAAGAAAGAGGAGCAGAATTAGGCCATTCGGCCCATCGAGATTGCTCCGCCATTCAATCAAGGCTGACTTTTTTTCTCACCCCCATTCTCCTGCCTTTTCCCCATAACCCTGATCCCCTTATTCATCAAGAACCTATCTATCTCTTTCATAAAGACACTCAATGACCTGGCCTCCACCGCCTTCTGCGGCAAAGAGTTCCACAGTTTCACCACGCTCTGACTGATGAAATTCCTCATCATTTCTGTTTTAAAGGATCGCCCGTTTCTCTGGAGGTTGTGCCCTCGGGTTCTAGTTTTTTCAACGAGTTGGAAAACATCCTCTCCACGTCCACTTTTTTCAGGCCTTGCTGTATTCTGTAAGTTTCATTAAGATCCACTCATCCTTCTAAACTCCAATGAGTACAGACCCAGTACAGTCCTCAACTGTTCCTCATATGACAAGCACTTCATTCCAGGGATCATTCTTGACAACGTCCTCTGGACTCTTGCAAAGGCCAGCAGATCCTTTCTGTGATATGGAGCCCAACACTGCTCACAATACTCCAAATATGGTCTGACCAGAGCCTTATACAGCCTCAGAAGTACATCACTGCTGTTGCATTCTCGGCCTCTCGACATGAATGCTAACATGGCATTTGCCTCCCGAAATGCTGACTGAATCTGCCTGTTCAGCTTAAGAGAATCTTGAACAATGACGCCCAAGGCCCTTTATGTTGATGATTTCCTCAGCATTTTCCCATTTAGGAAATAGTCTATGCCTACATTCTTCCTTGCAAAGTACATTACCTCACATTTTTCCACATTGTATTCCATCTGCCGCTTCTTTGCCCACTCTCCTACCCTGTCCAAAACCTTCTGCAGCCCCCCTGCTTCCTCAATACTACCTGCCCCTCTACATATCTATGTATCATCTGCAAACATAGCAACAGTGCCTTCAGTTCCTTCTTCCAAATCGTTAATGTATATTGTGAAATGTTGTGGTCTCAGCACTGACCCCTGAGGCATGCCACAAGTCACCAGCTGCCATGCTGAGAAAGAATCCTTTATCCCCACTCTCTGCTTTCTGCCAGTTAACCAATGCTCTATCCATGCCAGGATCTTTCCCTTAAACCATGGGCACATAACTTATTTAACAATCTCCGATGTGGCATTTTGTCGAAGGCCTTCTGTAAATTTAAATAAAGCACGTCCACTTGCTCTCCTTTATCTAACCTCCTTGTTACCTCCTCAAAGAACTCCAGCAGATTGATCAGACATCACCGCTCCACAGGAGAGACTATGGGGGGAATCATACAGCTCATCGGACATGGAGGGAATCGCAGAGCACATCGGCTATGGGGGGAATCATACAGCTCATCGGCTATGCGGTGAAGCATGCCGCACATCGGCTATGGGGATTTACACAGCACATCAACTATGGGGGGAATAACACAACATATCGGCTTAAGGGGAATCACACAGCTCATCAGCTATGGGGGAATCAATCAGCTCATTGGCTATGGGGGGAATCAGTCAACTTATTGGCTATTGGGGGAATCACACAGCTCATCGGCTGTGGAGTGAATCACACAGCTCATTGGCTATGGGTGGAATCACGGAGCACATCGGCTATGGTGGGAAACACTCAGCTCATTGGATATGGGGGGAATCACAGAATACATCAGTTATGTGCGGAATCACACAGAGACAGCTCATCTACTATGGGGGGAAATCACACAGCACATCGGCTACAGGTGGAATCACGGAGCACATCGGCTATGGTGGGAGCCACACAGCTCATCGGATATAGGTGGAATCACGGAGCACATCGGCTATCGGGGGAACCACTCAGCTCATCAGCTATGGGGGGAAACGCGGAGCACATTGTCTATGGGGGGGAATCACTCAGCTAATTGGCTGTGGGGCGAATCACACAGCTTATCGGTGATGGCGGGTATCGCACAGAGCCAGCTGATTGGCTTTGGGGTTAAACACATGGCATATCGTCTATGGGGTGAAATCACACAATACGTCGCCAATGGGGGCATTCACACAGCAAATCCGCTACGGGAGGATTCACACAGCTCATCAGTTATGTGGGGACTCACACATGGACAGCTCATTGGCATTGGGGGGAATCACGGAGCCAGCTTATCGGCAATGGTAGGAGTCGCACAGAGCCAGTTCACCGGCTATGGGGGAATCACACAGCTCATCAGCTAAGGTGGGAATCACAGCACATTGGTTACGGGGTGAATCACACAGCACATCGGCTATGGGAGGAATCACACAACACAGTTGCTACGGGGGGAACCTCACAGCTCATCAGCTGAGGGGGGAATCATACAGCTCATCGGCTATTGGGTGAATCACACAATCACACAGCACTTCGGCTATGGGGGAAATCACATAGCACATCGGCAATGGGGGGAGTCACACTGCTCATTGGCTATGTTGGGCATGACACAGTACATCGGCTATGGGGGAATCATATAGCACTTTGGCTAAGCGGGAATCACTCAACTCATTGGCTATGGGGGGTACCAATCAGAGACAGCTCATCATACAGCTCATCAGCGATGGGGGGAGTCTCACATCACATCAGTTATGGGGGGAATCACACAGTGCCAGCTCATCTGCTCTGGGGGCATCACACAAAGTCAGCTCATGGCTATGGGGGGAATCACGAAGCTCATTGACTGTGGGGGGAATCGCACAGCACATCGGCTATGGGGGGAAATCACATAGAGCCAGCTCATTGGCAATGGGGGCAGTCAATCGGAGCCAGCTCAGCAGCAATGGGGGATTCTCACAGCACATTGGCTCAGGTGGGAATCAGAGCATATTGGCTGTGGGGGGAATCTCTCAGCACATCGCCTATGGGAGAATCACACAACACATTGGTTATGAGGTGGTGGGGGGGGGGGGTGGAATCACACAGAACATTGGCAATGGGGGGAATCACACAGCGCATTGGCAAATGGGGGAATCACACAGTGCCAGCTCATCAGCTATGGGGGGAATCGCACAGCTAATTGGCTGTGGGGGGGGGGGGGATCACACAGCTCAGCGGTTATGGGGGGAACCACACAGAACAAGATCCCCGACCATGGGAGGAATCACAGAGCCAGCTGATCGGCAATGGGAGGGGGGGCTGGTGGGAGCGGGAATCACACAGCTCATCGGCTATGGGAAGAATCACACTGCTCATCAGCTATGGGGCGGAGTGACACAGCACATCGGCTGTGGGGGGAATCACACAGCGCATCGGCTGTTGGGGGAAATGACACATTCATCGGCGATGGGGGGATCACGCAGCTCATCACTTATGGGAGGAATCACACAGCGCATCACCGATGGGGGAATTACACTGCACATCAACTAAGGAGGAGTCACTGAGCTCGTGGGCTGTGGGGGGAATCACACAGAGACAGCTATGTGGCTATGGAGGGGGCATCACATACCTCATTGGCTTTGGGGGAATCACGCAGAGACAGCTCATTGGCTATTTTGGGGCATCAGACAGAACCAAATCATTGGCCACGGGAAGAACCACAGAGTCAGCTCATCGGCAATGGCGGGAGTCACACCGAACCAAATCATCAGCTATGTTGGAAATCACACAGCATATCGGCTGTGGGGGGAATCACACAGAACATGGACTATGGGGGGTAATCAGACAGAGGCAGCTCATCAGTTATGGGAGGCATCAGCCACCTCATCATCTTTTGGGGGAATCACATAGTGCATCGACTATGGGAGGAATCACGCAGCGCATCGGCTATGGCGGGCACAACGCAGCACATCGGCTCTGGTGGGAATCACGCAGCATGTCAGCTGTGGCGGAATCACATACCTAATCGACTTTGGGGGGAATCACACAGCACATTAGCTTCCGCGGGAAATCACACAGCGCATCGGATATGTGGGGAATCGCACAGAAGCAACTCATCCTCTATGGGGGGCATCAGACACTTCATCAGCTTTGGGCGGGATCACACAACACATTGGTTATGGGGGAAATCACACAGCACATCATCTACGGGGATTCACACAACACGTCGGTTATGGAAAGAATCACACAACACATCGGCTACGGGGTGATGGACACAGCTCATCGGCTATGTGGGGAAGTACACAGCTCAGCGGCTATCGGGGAACCACAGAGCAGATCGATTATGGGGGGAATCGCACAGCAATCAACTATTGGGGGAATCACACATCTCATTGGCTATGGGGGGAATCATACACCTCATCGGCTATGGGGGGATTCGCACAACACATCGGGTATTGGGGGAATGACGCAGCTCATCGGCTACGAGGGGATTCGCACAGCACGTCGGCTATTCGGGATTCAGAAAAGCTCATCGGCTATGGGGTGAATCGTGCACCTCATCGGCTATGAGTGATTCACACAGCTGATTAGCTAAAGGGGGATATCACATCGAGCCAGCTTGTTGGCTATTGGGGGAGTCAGACAGCTCATCGGATTTGGGGGGAATCACACAGCTTTCCAGGGACAGGGGAATTACAAAATATTGGATATGGGAGGAATCGCACAGCTCAGGGTCTATGGTGTGAATTGTACACCTCATCGGCAATGGGGGAAAATCATAGCCCATCGGCTATGGGTGGAATCACACAGCACATCGGCTGTGAGAGGGAGTTCACACAGCTCATCGGCTATGGGGGCAATCATACAGTACACCGGCGATGAGAGGAATCACACAGTATTAGTGGCAACGGGGGAATCACACAGCTGATCAGCGAAAGGGGGATATCGCATCGAGCCAGCTTATTGGCTATTGGGGGAATCAGACAGCTCATCGGATTTGGGGGGAATCTCACAGCACATTGGGTACGGGGGAATCGCACAGCTCACCGTCTATGGTGTAACTCGTACACCTCACCGGCAATGGAGAGAATAACAGAGCACATCTGCTATGGAGGGAATCAAACAGCACGTGAGCAATTGGGGGAATCACACAGAGCCAGCTCATCGGCTATGGGGGAATCACACACCTGATCGGCAAACAGGGGAAATCACACAGCTCATCGGCTATAGGCGGAATCACACAGCTTCTCAGCCATGGGGGGTGGGGGGGGGGGGGGATCACACAGACATTGGATGTGTGTGGAATCGCACAGCTCACCATCCATGGTGTGAATTGCACACCTCATCAGCTCGGCGGGTATTAATTAAGCATATCGGCTTTCGGGGGAAACACGTAGCAAATCAGCGATGGGTAATCACAGAAAGCCAGTTCATCGGCTATGGGAGGAATCACACAGCTGAACGGCTGTGCGGGGAATCACACAGCTGAACGGCTATGGGGGGAATCAATGAGCACATCGGAGATGGGGGGCAGACATGGAGGACATCGGCTATGAGGGAAATCTCACAGCACATCAGCTATGGAGGAAATGGCACAGCACATCAGCTATGGGAGGAATCACACAGGTCAGCGGCAATGGGGGAATCGGATATCTCATTGGCTTTGGGGGAAAATCACAAAGAGACAGCGCATCTCCTATGACAGGCATCACACAGCTGATCGCCAATGGGGGGACTCACACAGTTTATCGGCTATAGGGAGAATCACAGAACATATCGGCTATGGGGGAATCACACAGCTCATCGTCTATGCGGGGCGTCACATAGCACATTGGCTATGGGAGGAGACACGCAGCTCATTGGCTAGGGAATCACACAGCACATCGGTTATGGCAGGGTTGGGTGGGGAATGACACAGCTCATCTGCTCTAGGGGAATCACACAGCTCATCGGCTATGGGGGGCATCACACAGCACATTGGCAATGGGAGGAATCACACACCTCATCGGCTATGTGGGGCATCACACAGCACATTGGCTATGGGGGAGACACGCAGCACATCGGCTGGGGGGTGGGGGTGGGGAATCACACAGCACATCGGTTATGGGGGGTGGGGGGAATCACACTGCACATCGCCTATTGGGGGAATCACACTGCACAATGACTGTGGGGAGAATCACACAGAGCCAGCTCATCGGCTATTGGGGGAATCACAAATCACATTTGCTCTCGGGGGGGGGGGGAGGGGGTTGGGGCGGGGGCGGGGGGGGGTGCGGGGGGGGGGGAACAACTCAGCGCATCGGCTATGGTATCGATCACACAGCACATCGTCTATGGGAGAGGAAATCACACAGCTTTTCAGCTATGGGGGAATTACACAGCACATCGGCTCCCGGGGGAATCACACAAACATTGGATATGGGGAGAATCGCACAGCTCACCTTGTATGGTGTGACTCGTACACCTCACCAGCAATGACGCAGCTCATCGCCTATGGGGGGAACCACGCAATTCAGTAGCAATGGCGGAATCACACATCACATCGTCTCGGGGGAAATCATACAGAGCCAGCTCATTGGCTACCCATCACTAGTTGCTCTTGGAGGGCATTTCACAGTAAACCACATTTCTGTGGCACTGGAGTCACATGTAGGCTAGACCAGGAAAGGGTGGCAGATTTTGATCCCGAAAGGACGTTTTTCTATTCATGGAAATACTGTCATGGCCATCAGTAGATTCTATATTCCAGATATTTTTATTCGGTTCAAATTCCACCATCTGTCATGGCGGGTTAGAAGTTTGGGTTTCGTAGCCTTGTGATAATACCACTAGGCTATCCCCTGCCCGGTGTGAATGTATGAGCGTGTGAGAAACACTATCACGCACATGCTCAGACATTTGGTTGTCTCACACACTCGTTATCCGCAGAATCACAAGTTCTCATGCACACTCATCACATTCATGTGTCCTCACAATGCTCCTCTCTCACACATTCATACCATCACTCATCCTCAGAATCACAGCCACACAGGCACACACAATCAGACCAGTACTCTCTCTCACAATCATACACTCACAGTCAGCACTGTCTCACAAAAACACAAAAAAAACTCATGCTCTCACTGTTTTGCACACACTCACACAATCACTCACTCGCATGCACACCTTGTTATTCATGGAACTAAATATGTAGAAGCAGAACTATGCAATTCGGCCCATCGAGTCTGCTCAGTAATCCAGTGAGATCATTGCTGATACCTGGTAATCCTCAACTCCGCTGTCCCGGCATAAACCCATAACCCTCGATTCTCTTCTGTCTTCTCAGCCCTGAACGGACATAGTGCGCTCGCAATGTTAATGGAAGCCTACTTGTGACACTAATAAATCAACTTCAAACTTGAAAAAAACGGAAATATTTTCTTTATCGTACAACTGTTTGAACTCCTGTTCTTTCAGCGTATGCAAATCCAAGTACCGCACTCAAATCATAGTGATATGCTCTACAAAGTTCTGCTGTCTCTGTAAGTGGAACATAATATGCCCTATATCCATCTCGACATGTTCTGCCCAGCCCATCGCAATAAGACCACATCCCCAACGATTCACATTGTCAAATGAGGGAGCCTTTAAGAAAGTTTTTTTTAAGTCATGCACCTTCAGTTATGTCATTTGGGAGGGTGGATCTAAACTGTGGCTGTCAGGTGATAGGGCTTTTAGTTTCGTCTGTGGTTTTCTGGTGATAGAGGTGTTCCTTTGGCCTGTCCGTTTCGTTTTTGGGCATGTTTTCTGGGAAGCAGTTTAGCAACAAGCTAAGAAGCAGTTTCTTCACGAGGGATTTTCAGCACTCAACCTCGGAGGCTGGGAATCCTTGAACAAGTGATCATGAACCTATGCTGTGTTGTGCTTATTTGGAGGTTTTTGTGTATTGGATGTTGGCTTCGGTTGGAACACATTGGAGATATTTCTGTAACCGTTACACATTATCGTGGTTGCTGTCGTTCTTGTTTGTCTTTGTTAAAAGTTGACAATGTGAAGTAAATGATGAAATTAGACAAACTCTCAATTATTTATTTCTGAACTGCACAATTGCATCGATGAGATACATCAAAGAACAAAGAACAGTACAGCACAGGAAACAGGCCCTTCGGCCCTCCAAGCCTACGCCGCTCCTCGGTCCAACTGGACCAATCGTTTGTATCCCTCCATTCCCAGGCTGCTCATGTGACTATCCAGGTAAGTCTTAAACGATGTCAGCGTGCCTGCCTCCACCACCCTACTTGACAGCGCATTCCAGACATCATCAGATTCTTCATCTGTTCTCTGAACTCAGTTTGGCTTGCTGCATAAATGCCAGTGTTTGTGCAAAAACGCAGGAGCTGCAGCATGACTCCCAATTCTTGCACAAACCAAGGTCAAATTTCAATCTTCTTCTTGAGATGCGAGATCCGCCTCGACACAAAAAACAACGTTATTAATGACCATAACCGGATGAAATTTGCCCAGAGAACAAAGAGTAAAATGATTGATTTCCTTCAGCTTTCCATCTCTGGGTCTCTGAGACCTTCCCCTTTGCTGTAAGCCCGGAGTCTCCTGCGGTCTCTGCTGTTCACTAAAATGTACCTAAAGATGAAAACGTTGAGTACGAGTATTAAGTCAAAATAACCACCGGTGTGATAATGAAATGCAACAAATCAACTGATATCAACACAGGAGAAAACAGGAAAAAAACTGTTTCTTCGCAAAACCAGGGAAACTTCATCAGCCAATACCATCCTGATAACGTTAAATACCAGGTGCTGTTCCTTAAACATCTCACGATAGTGACTGTTGCGAGAACCACACTGGCCGTTTTCTCGGTGCAATCGGTACTCTTTAGCTTCCGACGACAAATGGCCACACATCGATCGAAGCTGAACATGACGGTGGGAACCAGACAGAAAGGTCAATGACGGCATATGTCACAACGGTGTGAATGTTACACATGGGGACGGACTCCAAGAAAATAAAGTCGCCCGGATAGACAATCAGAATGTGCTTCATTATGAGACTGAAAAGGCGACCAGTAGATCTGCCACTGTCATAGCCACCAAATAGCGAGTGCCACTCTTGTTAGGACCAAGTACATTCCTTGGTGCAGGGTAACAATCGTCACTAGATTACCTGTGATGAAAAGCATCAAGCGTTTAGTTTTGGTAAGGTTTTCTCAATTGGATATCCCAGTTACTTCTGTAGGAAGAACTTTATCGATTTATCGTAACAAGAAGGCTTACATAAACAATGAAGTTAAGTTATTGTGAAAATGACCTAGTTGCCGCACTCCGGCGCCTGTTTGGGTACACTGAGGGAGAATTTAGCATGGCCAATACAACTAACGTGCAAATCATTGGACACTAAGGGGGAATTTAGCATGGCCAATCCCCCTAACCGACACATCTCTGGACACTAGGGAACAATTGAGCAAGGACAATCCCCGTAACCTGCACACGTTTAGACTCTAAGGGACAATTTAGCATGGCCAATCCATCTAATCCAAAGATCCTTCGGACTGTGGGAGGAAACCGGAGCACCTGGAGGAAACTGACACATACACGGGGAGAATGTGTGGACTCCTCGCAGGCAGTGACCCGAGCCAGAAATCGAACCCGGTTCCCTGGCATTGTGAGGCAGCAGTGCCCACCCACTGCGGCAACGTGCCGCCCCGACACTGCATTGTCAGAGACAACATGTCAGATGAAAAATATCATTTATCCCATCATTTGGCATTCAGAGTTCGGAAAAATTTAAAGATGGGTTCAGAGGGAAATTGGTACCTGATGCATGTGATACTTGTGCTGTTGCTCTCATGTTGTCCGTCACAAACAAATGTGTATCAGCATTCCATTGGTGAGATGTGCGCTCTTATTCAAACACCGACTTGATGAAGAATTCCGGCGGCTCTCTTTGTCACACTTAGACACAAACCTCGCTGAAACAGCATACAACGAACGAGACGAAGAGGTAATGGTCGAAAGCATCAAGCTTTGAGGTGTCCAGATCACTAGTAAACTGTCCTGGTCCCTCCACGCCGAGGCCACAGTTCAGAAAGCCCAGAAAGGCCTCTGTTTTCTCAGAAGACTCAGGAAATTTAGCTTGTCAGCTACGACTCTCACCAGCATTTTACAGATACTGTATCAAAACTTGGTATCACTCCTGCTCTGCCCAAGAGTGTAAGAGACTACAAAGAGTCGTGAAGGTAGCCCAGTCCCATCATGCAAACCAGCCTCCCAAGCATTGACTCTGCCTACACTTTCCTTTGCCTCAGGAAAAACAGCCAGCATAATTAAAGATCCATGCGTCCCGGCCATTCTCTCTTCCACCTTCTTCTGTCAGGAAGAAGATACAGATTCTGAGCTCACGTACCAACCCCGACTCAAGAACAGTTTCTTCCCTGCTGCTGTCCGACTTTTGAATGGACCTGCCTTGGTTTCAGTTGGTCTTTTTCTGCAACCTAGCGATGACTGTAAAACTAAATTTTGCACCCTCGCCTTTCCTTCCAAATGAATCGTATGTTTTTTTTCTGAATTGTCAATATATTTTCCCAAAGGGAGGGGAGTCTTAAACGAGAGGGCATAGGTTTGATGTGAGAGGGGAGAGATACAAAAGTGTCCAGAGGGACAATTGTTTCGCACAGAGGGTGGCGAGTGTCTGGCACGAGCTGCCAGAGGTATTAGTGGAGGCGGGTACAATGTAAAAAGCGTTCAGACAGTTGCATGGGTACGATGGGTGTCGAGGGATATGGGCCAAACGCGGGCAATTGGGACGAGCTGAGTGGTTAAAAAATGGGCGGCATGGACAAGTTGGGCCGAAGGGCCTGTTTCCATGCTGTGAACCTCTATGACTTGACCTGACCTTACCCCATTCTGGGTGGAACGTTAAGCATCCATGTTAGGCCAAGTAGTTTGATCCAAAACTTTTCACCATGTTGTGTTGGTATTGAAGCTGGCCACCAGGTTTGATCACTGTGTGTAGAAAGATCCCAACACAGCCCCCATGTTGCGTGTTGACAATGATTTTGTAAGAGGGAGGTCGTGCCTTACAAATTTGGTGGAGTTTTTTGAGGAAGTGACAAAAACGGTTGATGAAGGAAGGGCCGTGGATGTCGTCTATATGGATTTCAGTAAGGCATTTGACAAAGTCCCACATGGCAGGTTGGTTAAGAAGGTTAAGGCTCATGGGATACAAGGAGAAGTGGCTAGATGGGTGGAGAACTGGCTTGGCCATAGGAGGCCGAGGGTAGTGGTCGAAGGGTCTTTTTCCGGCTGGAGGTCTGTGACCAGTGGTGTTCCGCAGGGCTCTGTACTGGGACCTCTGCTATTTGTGATATATATAAATGATTTGGAAGAAGGTGTAACTGGTGTAATCAGCAAGTTTGCGGATGACACGAAGATGGCTGGAATTGCTGATAGCGAAGAGCATTGTCGGGCAATACAGCAGGATATAGATAGGCTGGAAAATTGGGCGGAGAGGTGGCAGATGGAATTTAATCCGGATAAATGCGAAGTGATGCATTTTGGAAGAAATAATGTAGGGAGGAGTTATACAATAAATGGCAGAGTCATCAGGAGTATAGAAACACAGAGGGACCGAGGTGTGCAAGTCCACAAATCATTGAAGGTTGCAACACAGGTGGAGAAGGTGGTGAAGAAGGCATATGGTATGCTTGCCTTTATAGGGCGGGGTATAGAGTATAAAAGTTGGCATATGATGTTGCAGTTATATAGAACGCTGGTTAGGCCACATTTGGAGTACTGCGTCCAGTTCTGGTCGCCGCACTACCAGAAGGACGTGGAGGCATTGGAGAGAATGCAGAGAAGGTTTACCAGGATGTTGCCTGGTATGGAGGGTCTTAGCTATGAGGAGAGATTGGGTAGACTGGGGTTGTTCTCCTTGGAAAGACGGAGAATGAGGGGAGATCTAATAGAGGTATACACGATTATGAAGGGTATAGATAGGGTGAACAGTGGGAAGCTTTTTCTCAGGTCGGAGGTAACGATCACGAGGGGTCACGGGCTCAAGCTGAGAGGGGCGAGGCATAACTCAGACATCAGAGGGACGTTTTTTTACACAGAGGGTGGTGGGGGCCTGGAATGCGCTGCCAAGTAGGGTGGTGGAGGCAGGCACGCTGACATCGTTTAAGACTTACCTGGATAGTCACATGAGCAGCCTGGGAATGGAGGGATAAAAACGATTGGTCGAGTTGGACCAAGGAGCGGCACAGGCTTGGAGGGCCGAAGGGCCTGTTTCCTTTGCTGTACTGTTCTTTGTTCTTTGATAGGAAAAAAAAATGCTCATTTTGGATTGGGGAAATATATTGTGGGGGAACGGCAGAGGTTAATTTCTTATTTGCTGCCAGCCCGTCACATGTCATAGACCACAGGACTTTTCGAATTAATTCACTGAATTCGCACCGTTGCCCCCATGTTGCGTTTCGATAATGATATAAACCTATCAATCGCTCAGAAAGGTTTGCAGAAGGAGTGGTTCCCACAATAATCTCCCCCTCAATTTCAACAAAACGAAGGAGATTGTCATCGACTTCAGGAAGCGTAATGGAACACATGCCCCTGTCTACATCAACGGGGACAAAGTAGAAAGGGTCGAGAGAGCTTTAAATGTTTAGGCGTCCAAATCACCAGCAATCTGTCCTGGTCCCCCCACGCCGGCCCTATAATTAAGAACGCCACACCAATGCCTCTACTTCCGCAGGAGGCTGAGGAAATTTGACATATCAGCGAAGACTCTCATCAACTTTTCCAGATGCACCATAGAAAGCATTCTTTCTCGTTGTATCACAGCTTGGTATGGGTACCTGCCCTGCCCAAGACCGCAAGAAACTACAACAGGTCGTGAATGTAGCCTCGTCCCACCACGCAAACCAGCCTCCCATTCATTGACGCTGTCTACACTTCCCGCTGCCTCAGGAAAAGCTGCCAGCAGAATCAAGGACCACCCCACGCACCCCGGACATTCTCTCTTCCACGTTCTTCCGTCGGGAAAATGATTCAAAAGTCTGAGGTCACGAACCGACCGACAAAAGTCTGATGGCAGCTTCTTCCCTGCTGCCGCCAGACTTTTGAATGGACATACCTCATATTAAGTTGATCTTTCTCAACGCCCTTGCTGTGACTGTAACACTACACTCCGCACCCTCTCCTTTACTAATCTATGAACGGTATGCTTTGTCTGTTTTGCGCGCAAGAAACAATTATTTTCACTGAATCCCAATACATGGGACAATGATAAATCAAATCAAGTCTTTTTCCTTCTCCCCTCTGTCCGCTATGAACGGTATGGTTTGGCTGTGTAGCGCGCAAGAAACAATACCTATCACTGCATCCCAATGCATGAGACAATAATAAATCAAGGTATATTAAATCAAATCAACTGAACCGAAACCGACGGACAATCTTCTTTGTAAATGACAAAATCCGGATAAGCTACTCAGCTCGGCTTCGATGACTGGCCAATGATTCTTTATTCCAGCAACCGGAAACAAAAACTTTGAAACTACAGGAAACGAGCGTATTTCGAAATTATAGGTGATGCTGAAGTAACCACATAAAAAAAGCAAAGAACAATGAAAATTACAGCACAGGAACAGGCCCTTCGGCCCTCCAAGCCTGCACCGACTAGGCTGCCTGACTGAACGAAAACCCCCTCCCCTTCCGGGGACCATATCGTTCTATTCACATCCTAATCTTTTTGTCCACGCGCCCCTTTAAACTCACAATTGTATTTGCTTCCACCAACTCCCCCGGCAGCGAGGTCCAGGTGCCCAACAGCCCCAGTCTAAAAAAATGTGCCTCGGACATCTCCTTTAAACCTTGCCCCTCACACCTTAAAACTATGCCCCCTAGTAATTGACTCTTCCACCCTGGGAAAAAGCTTCTGATTATCCACTCTGATCATGCCCCTCACAATCTTGTAGACTTCTATCTGGTCGTCCCTCAACCTCCGTCGCTCCAGTGAGAACAAATCAAGTTTCTCCAAAATCTCGTCATAGCTGATGCCATCCATACCAGTCAACATCCTGGTACATCTCTTCCGTACCCTCTCCAAAGTCTCCACATCCTTCTGGCAGTGTGGCGACCAGAATTGAACACTATATTTCAAGCGCGACCTAACTGCAACATGACTTGCCAATTTTTAAACTCAATGACCCAGCCAATGAAGATAAGCATGCCGTATGCCATAAACAATGCCATAAACAATTCGGGGTACCATGGTGGCACAGTGGTGAACACTGCTGTTGTATAGATCCAGGGACCCGCGTTCGAGTCCTGGTTTTGGTCATATCCTGTGTGAAATTTGTGATGTCTCCTCGTGTCTGCGTGGATTTCCTCCGGGTGCTCTGCTTTCCTCCCACAGTCTGAACGAGATGCTGGTTAGGTGCATTGGCCGTTCTAAATTGCCCCTTAATGTCCAATGATGTGCCGGTTGGGTGGATTGGCCCTGATAAATTGTCACGAAATGACCAAAGATATGCAGGTGAGGGAAGTGAGATCCAAAATAGTCACTTCATGTGCAAAAATGTGCTGATTAGGTGCAGTGGCCATGCTGAATTCTCCCAAACAGGCGCTGGGTGTGGCGACTAGGAAATGTTCACAGTGACTTCTTTGCAGTATTCACGGAATGCTGCTCGTGACACAAATAAATAATATTTTTTAAAATCTTCAACTAGTGGGCAGGCTTAGGAGGGGAATGGTATGGGGTCAGTAGTAAGCTCAAGATTGAAGAGATCATGTGTGCTGGTAACAGTCCTGGTCAGCTTAGAAAATTGTCAGGAAGAGGTGCTGATGTCATGAAATACTGAGAGTGGTTTGCTCGAAACACAAATCAATACATTCAGATAGCCCTTTGTTCCGACAGAAACAATCATACAATAAATATATTTGATAAAAGATTTAGCAGTGACAGCAACAGCCGCGAGGATGGGATAGTAAAGATTTTGAATAACGTAGATTATCAAAAAGATCCTATCTCCTGTTGATAAAACATCATACTATGAGGCAATAATGTAAATTGTCGCCAAGAAACTCCTGTCCGTTGCTGTGACATTCCAATCCATTGTTCTCAGGTCCGGATACATTGTTCTAATATTCGAATGCATTGCTCTCCAATTCACCTCCACTCAATTTATCTCTAATTCCAACCTATCCCCTCGCTCTCTCTGGCGTCGCTGATCCTGAGAGTGTTGGTGCATAGAGTCACACTGACACATTTAGTTGTGAATCCATTATTAATAGAGGAGGGACCCTCTCTAGATTGACAACTAAAATCCACACAGACTGACATTATTTAGCACTGCTCAACAAACATGCTGTGTTACCCCGTTTCATTCTCCGAATTTCACAACTATAATTGGGTGACATGGTGGTTACAGTGGTTTAGCAGTGCTTCGCCACAGTGCCAGGGACCGAGGTTCAATTCCTGGCTTGGGTCACTGTGTGTCTATAGTTTGTACGATCCCCTCTCCACCCCCCCCCCCCCACCCTCCCCCCCCCCCCCCGCCGTGTCTGCATGGCTATCCTCTGAGAGCTCCAGTCTCCTCCCAGAGTCCAAGGATGTGCGGGTTAGGTGGTTTGGCCATGTTAAATTGACCCTTCTTGTCAAAAGATGTACTGGTTAGGCGGATTGACCATGCTAAATTACTCCTCCGCGTCTAACGATGTGCGGGTTAGGTGGAATGGCCTTACTAAATTGCCCCTCCGTGTCTAAAGATGTGCAGGTCAGGTAGATTGGACATGTTAAATTGCCCCTTACTCTCTAATGATGTGCGGGCTAGGTGGAGTGACCATGCTAAATTGCCCCTTTGTGTATAATGATGTGTGTGTTCCGTGGACTAGCTATGCCAAATTGCCCCTTTCTGTCCAAACATGTGTAGGTTCGATGGATTGGTCATGCTAAATTTCCACTGAGTGTCTAAATATGCGTGGTTAGCCATGCTAAATTATCCCTGAGTGTCTAATAATGTTAGGTGGATTGGCCATGCTAAACTGCCCCTTTGTCTCAGGGGGTGTAGCTGGTGTAAATACATTGAGTTATGTCGATAGGGTGGGATTGCGGTCAGGGCATATTCGATGGGCCGCATGTGCTCCTTCTGCACTCTATGAATCGATGATTCCAGAACCTTCTGCACAAATATGAAAGAAGACATGAACACACCATGACGGGGTTTATGAGAGTGACTCAGGGAAGAAATTTCCGAAACAGCACAGACAGTGGGCACAATTGTTCAGCCCTCCTTTACAGTAGGTGTGTTTTTAGGCTACACGAGTCTCGCAAATGTTACGTTCTGCTCAAAAAGGAAGATACATGACAAAGATTAAAAATGAATTAGCTTCTTGCGAAAATTAAATAGGCTACCACCAGGCTCCAAAATCGTCGTTGCTTGAAACATAGAAACATAGAAGATAGGAGCAGGAGTCGGCCATTTGGCCCTTCGAGCCTCCTCCAACATTAATCAATATCATGGCTGATCATCCAACATAATATCCTGAAATTGCTTTCTCTCTATATAGCCTTTGATACCGTTGGCCCTCAAGTGATATATCCAGCCGCTTCTTGAATACACTCAGTGTTTTGGCTTCAACGAATTCCTGTCGTAATGAATTCCACAGGCTTACCACTCTTTGGGTGAAGAAAGGTCTCCTCAACTCCATCCTCTCTGGTCTACCCAAATCTACAGGCTGTGATCCATGGTTCTTGACTCCCCACCATCGGGAACATCCTCCCTGCATCAACGCTGTCTAGCCCTGTCGGAATTGTATTAGTTTCTCTGAGATCTTCCTCATTCGTCTGAACTCCAGCGAAAACAATCCTAAGATCGTCAATGTCTCTGCATACATCAGTCCCACCATCCCTGGAATCAGCCTGCTAAATGTTTGCTGCACTCCCTTGAGAGCAAGAGCATCCTTCCTCAGAAATGAAGACCAAAACTGCACACAATATTCTTGAAGTGGCCCCACCAAGGCCCAGTATGATTGCAACAGCACATCCCTGCTCCTGTCCCCAAAATCTGTCGCAATGAAAGTCAACATGCCATTGGCCTTCTTTACCATCTGCTGTACCTGCATGCTTACTTTCAACTACTGTTACACAAGCATACCATTGTGTATCATGATATTGGTGGGATAACAACGGGAGAAAAGTCTCAAGGAGATAATTAATCTCCTTGGAAAGCCAGGTGTTAATGAGTGAAATTCGGAATGGCTTTGTCAGACGGAGGTAATGCCTATTAAATTTGATAGATTTTCTTTCGAACATTTGATCGAGTACATGGATGAGTGAAGTACAGTTGATGTTGTCTACATGGAATTCAGCAAAGCAGTTGACAGGGCCGAACATTGGAGACTGACTGAGCGGGTTGAAACACAGGGAATGCAGGGAATCTTCACGAGAAGGATCCAAAACTCGTTTAGCACTGTGACACAAATGGTGTTGCGAGGTGGTTTTAGAGTGACTGGGAGACGATATCCAGTGAAGCACCAGAAGCTTCAGTGCTGGGACACTTATTCCATGTTATACACATAATTGATATAGAAGATAATGAAAAACATCGGACGGCGGGGGCAGGGGGGGAGGGAAAGGGGGTGGGGGACTGGGGAGGGGTGGGGTAGGGGCGGTGGATTGATACGCATATTTGCAGATGGCACTAAGTTCAATAGGATGGTTAAGAGTGAAGAATGAGTTCATCGGTTAAATATAGATGTGTTGGCCAGATGGAATGATGAATGAAAGATGATATTTAACCTCGATAAGTGGCAGGCGATGCAATTTCGAAGAAAAAACAAGACAGGGGAGTACGTAATGAATAGCAGGACACGAGGAAGCTCAGAGGAACAGCTGGACCTTGGGGTGCTTTTGCATACGTCCCGGGCAAAGCAACTGAATAGGATAGACAAGAAGGCATATGGAACACTTGCTTTCATCAGTCGTGGGGTAGAGAATTAGAGCAAGGAGCTCGACAGAACTTTGGTTCGGCCACAGCTGGAGTACTGCGTGCACTTCTGTTCACCTCACTGTGCGGATGATGTGATTTCAATAGAGGTGTACAGATAAGGTTCACCAGGATGTTTTCTGGGATGGAAAAATTGAACTACAATGAGAGACTGGATTGAGTTGGATTGTTGTTTCTGAATTAGAAGAGACTGAGGGAAGGGGGAATGATTGAGATGTATAAGATTAGGAGTGGTATGGGCAAGGTAAGTAAGAAGCAGCTGCTCCCCTTGCTTGAAGACACAATCACTGGTGGTCATAGTTTTGGGGAAGAGGCAGGAGACTCAGAGGACATTTGAGGGAAAAAATATCTCAGAGGGTGGGGGCAATCTGCTTGGGCAGTTAAAGGATTTCGGAAACGTGACAACCTATAAAAGGTTTCTGGATTAGAACGTGCAACACCAGAACATTTAAGGTGCAGGAAAATGGGTGATTAGTGATGGAAGACCTTGACCACGTCCAAAAAAATGACATTGATTGAAAGAGAAATCATAGAATCATATAATTCGACAGTGCAGAAGAAGTCCATTTGGACCATCGAGTCTGCACCAACCACAATCCCAATGAGGCCCCATCCCCGTAACCCCATGCATTTAACCAAGCTCGTTCCCCTGACACTCAGGCGCAATTTACAATGGCCAATCCACCTACCGGGCACAACTTCAGACTGTGGGAGGAAACGGGAGCACCGAGAGGAAACCAACGCAGACAAGGGGAGAACGTGCAGACTCCACACAGGCATTGACCCAAGCCAGGAATCGAACCCGGGTGGCTGGTGCTCTGAGACAGCAGCGCTAAACAGTGTGACATCGATTAAATGAAAGGTCAATTCAAAGAAGTGTTATTTTCAGTTTGCTTAATCTCAACTTGACATTACGACATGAAAAGGATTTAGAAATAAATTTCTGCTGCATGTAATGAGGAGGACCAGTCTTAAAAGAGATATAAGATGCTGAGTTAAAGATTTGACGATTTTTGATTTTGATTTGATTTATTATTGTCACACTTATTGGAATAGAGTGAAAAGTAGTGTTTCTTGCGTGCTATGCAGACAAAGCATACTGTTCATAGAGTACAGAGGGGAGAAGGAAAATGACTTGATTCGATTTATTATTGCCGCATGCATTGGTATTCATTGAAAAGTAGTTTCCTGCACCTGTAAAGAAAAAAAACATACCAGTCATGGAGCACAGAGGGGAGAAGGAAAATGATTTGATTCGATTTATTGTTGTCACGTGTAGTGGGATACAGTGAAGAGTTTTGTTTCTTGCGCACTATACAGACAAATCACGCCGTTCATAGAGTGCAGAGGGGAAAAAGAGAAAGATTTGCTTGATTAATCTTTGTCACATGTATCGGGATACAGAGAAAATGATTATTACTTGAATGCAATACAAAGCATATCGTTCATACAGTACATATTCACAGCTCGGGTGCAGAGAAAAGTCAAATTAATATAACGCAGGTCCATTCAAATGTCTGATGGTAGCAGGGAAAAAGCTGTTCTCGAGTCAGTTAGGACATGATCTCAGATTTTTCTATCTTTGTCAGAACAGAAGATATAGAATAGAACAGAACAGTCACAACAGTCAGAACAGAAGATTGAGATAACCTCACGATGCTCCAATTCTCCAGCTTCCACCCTAAACACGTTAAAGAAGCCATCCCCTATGGACATGCCCTCCGTATACACAGGATCTGCTCGGATGAGGAGGATCGCAACAGACACCTCCAGACGCTGAAAGATGCCCTCATAAGAACACGATATGGCGCTCGACTCATTGATCAACAGTTCCAACGCGCCACAGCGAAAAACCGCAACGACCTCCTCAGAAGACAAACACGGGACACAGTGGACAGAGTACCCTTCGTTGTCCAGTACTTCCCCGGAGCGGAGAAGCTACGGCATCTCCTCCGGAGCCTTCAACATGTCATTGATGAAGACGAACATCTCGCCAAGGCCATCCCCACACCCCCACTTATTGCCTTCAAACAACCGCACAACCTCAAACAGACCATTGTCCGCAGCAAACTACACAGCCTTCAGGAGAACAGTGACCATGACACCACACAACCCTGCCACAGCAAGCTCTGCAAGACGTACCGGATCATCGACACAGATGCCATCATCTCACGTGAGAACACCATCCACCAGGTACACGGTACATACTCTTGCAATTCGGCCAACGTTGTCTACCTGATACGCTGCAAGAAAGGATGTCCAGAGGCATGGTACATTGGGGAAACTATGCAGACGCTGCGACAACGGATGAATGAACACCGCTCGACAATCACCAGGCAAGACTGTTCTCTTCCTGTTGGGGAGCACTTCAGCGGTCACGGGCATTCGGCCTCTGATATTCGGGTGAGCGTTCTCCAAGGCGGCCTTCGCGACACACGACAGCGCAGAGTCGCTGAGCAGAAACTGATAGCCAAGTTCCGCACACACGAGGACGGCCGCAACCGGGATATTGGGTTCATGTCACACTATTTGTAAACCCCACAGTTGCGTGGACCTGCAGAGTTTCACTGGCTGTCTTGTCTGGAGACAATACACATCTTTTTAGCCTGTCTTGATGCTCTCTCCACTCACATTGTTTTGTTTCTTAAAGAGTTGATTAGTTGTAAGTATTCGCATTCCAACCATTATTCATGTAAATTGAGTCTGTGTCTTTATATGCTCTGTTTGTGAACAGAATTCCCACTCACCTGAAGAAGGGGCTTAGAGCTCCGAAAGCTTGTGTGGCTTTTGCTACCAAATATACCTGTTGAACTTTAACCTGGTGTTGTTAAACTTCTTACTGTGTTTACCCCAGTCCAACGCCAGCATCTCCACATCAGAACAGAAGAAGGCAGAAAGGTGTTTGGGTGTGTGGATACCTAGATTATGCTGGCTGTCTTTTTTCCTGAGGCAGCAGGAAGTATAGACAAAGGATAGGAGGCTGGTTTGCATCATGGACTGCGCTCCATTCACAACCCTTTGTGGTTTATCGGAACCTTGGTCAGAGTAGGAGCCATACCCAGCTCTGAGCTGTGATAGATCCAGAGAGGATGCTTTCTATGATGCATCTGTCGAGAAATGGTGAGAGTCGTCGCGGATATGCCCAATTGTCTTCGTCTCCTGAAAATGTAAGTGCTGTGGTGTGCATTACATTGCAACGAGGATATGGGCATGTTGTTGGTGATCTGTCTGTCATCACAAGAATGTATTTAAATCCGTTTCTGCATAGTGGAAGTGGGCCAACATAATCATACTGGAGATTTGTCCAGGGGCTTTCAGCTGGACCTGTGTGCCTTTACTCTCCTTTCTTGGCATGCCTATCGGAGTTATTTTCAGTGCAAACCAAGCAATCCTCTGCATAATGGGTGACATTGTCATGCAATTCCGGCCACCAACATTCTTCCTTTAATTGCCCTGCCGTTGTCTCTATGCCCTGATGTCCATGTCCGTCATGATACTGGTCAATGAGTTGGTTTCGGTCTTGGTTGGGGACTATGCACGCGCATGCCTTTAAAATTAACCGACCCTGTACCTGTGTTTTCCTCTGTCGGCCGTGTCCCCTGTTTGTTTTCGTCATCCTTCTTCGTCCAGTACTTCGCTGGAGCAGAGAAACTATGACATCTTCTCCGGAGCTTGCTCTGAACTTATTTTTTGAAATCGTCCCAGTATTTTTCTCTGAGGGGCACCTGTGCCGTTTGACTATCGCTGCAAAATTCTGCCCATAGATGCCACCCTTTCTTTTTGTATTTGCTGCCTTAATTTTGCTTCCCAATGGGAACAGTTCTCGATCTGTGAGTACTTTCCTGCTATTTGACACACAAAGAAAGGGGTAGGCATTCGATTGGACAGCGGGCGTGGCTTATTGTTATGTAATGGTCCTGTTCCTCCGCGATCGATCATGAACATTATCTCTTAATCTTAACAAGCAAGACATTCACAATGTACCTGAGAAAGAAAAATAAACAGCTGCTTGTTCAATACATCTGCTGGCTCCGAGATTCAAATAACGTTCAATATACACCTTCCACTCCCTTCGATTTACTTGTATCCCGGCCATCACGTGGGGCATTTGCCGTCTTATTTCGGGTTCAGACGAAATCTCCAGGAATCTTAGGTTCTCTGAGATTTGATGTCGGAGCAACAATAGATAGTTTTTTTTTCGATCTCCCACCAGTGTCGCCAATGTTGTGCGAGGCCGCACATTCTCTTTTAACCCATATATGGTGGGCAAAAAGCTACGAGTCGACGTCTTACTGATGCAATTACATTTGTTTCTGCACACAATTAACATTAATTACGGTAGTTACTTTTACAGAACCATCAGCACTTTCAAACTAAACGCTGGGATTTGAATTAATTTGAGTGGCTGACAATTACCGGAGCAGACATTGGCCTGTATCCACGTGTCGGCCTCTGCAGTCTCCTCGGTACGGTTTGGTTTTTGGCCTCGTCTTATCCTCTTCTTCTGGGTCTGATCTGCTCTTCCTTCTTCTCCTCTAGGTGGTCCAGGGTCGTCCTTCACAGTAGTTGGTATCCAGATTCACCATTGCTGCCAGTGTATTGTACAGCACCTTGATCATTGGATTGTTCCGGGCCCTCGATCATTTCCAATCAATTGATCTGGACTCAATCACCCTGATCCATATAGTCCAGCTGAGCGTTGCATTACCGATTTTGTGTGTGTAACAAGCAGCCTGGCCTGTGGGTGCTGGAGGCACATATATCACATAACTTCCTCCCAATTCATGGGTTAAGGTGCATCTTTGACTGGTAAACAAGTATGTTTTTCCAGAGGGTGTCCATTGTCTTCGAGATGGCCTATTTCTTGTGTATTCCAGATGTCTAAGGCTTGTGCCTTCTTGTCTCAGTCCCGTGTTCGTTTCGAGCTGCAGCCTGTTTGTCTCCGTCTTTACACACACGTGGCGATCCTATCCCATCATGTTTTTACAATCGCCATCTTTGCTGGCCCATTTGGCCACAGACTGTTCTTACAAAACAGGGAAGCGAAGCAGATCATTTAGTTAAAGAGGAGGGTTGTGAAATATTGAATGTGATAAAATAAATGACAAATGAAGTGATGAGGGCTGGATACTCGGTCCCTTGCTGTTTGCAGTAAATATCAGTGATTCAGTTCTATGTATAGCAATGATCATTCCAAGGAAGGTCCTCTGATTATTTCAACTCTTCATACTTCTGCACCTTCATCTCCAGTTGTTAAGCTGAGCCTTCCATTTCCAAGGTGAAGGACAAATAATCCGAGGGAAAAGAGTACTTGAAGTTGTTTCCTGACTTCCTATGTACTTAAAAGAAACACGAGTCCTCTTCCTGATGAATGCTCCATCTTCAGGTTCCTGCTCTTCCAATCTCACCACCAAAAAAATACTGCTTCCACCACCATTGGCCATGGCTAGTAACCCCGACGTGGGAGACTTAATTGGGACTGTGGTAATTTGCAGAAACAAAATCTTCCCGAGGTCATGAATGATCCTGCTACACTAACTTTAGTATAGGAGGCATGTTAAGCAGTTTGCAGGTTATATGGAAACTGGTTGAGTTGTTGACAGTGAGGCAGGAAGCTATAGAGTGAAGGAAGATATCTGTAGGTGGAACAGCTAACAGAAGAGCCAAGCAGAAATTAATTCATAGAATTGTGAGGTAATGCATTTACGAAAGGCAAATAAGCCGATGAAAAGCACAATAAATGTTTGAATTGGGAACATAGGGACCAAGGTATCCAGGACAGGTGCCACATACAGGTAACTGCCAAGACATAAAATGTCAACAGCTACATTGACTTTAGCTTTTGTCTGCAAAAAAATAGTGTGTCTTCAAATCAGTGTAGGTTGTTTAAGCTTTATCCTTTTTCAGCTCGTGTATCAATCAGATAATGAACACATTCTTGGGAGTTGCTGAAATAAAACAAATCGGAAATGTAATCAAGCCCTTGTTCAGTGAGGGTTAAAGCTTCGCACTGTGTGCAAAAGCTGCAACCCATCCTCAGGATGGATTTCGATTCAAACATTCCCACTTAATGCAGAACAAAGAGCGGCCCCATTCTGATGGTACCAAATTCAACTAGTTTGACAACGTGTGTGTAAATCAACTGTGAAGAAGTTTCGTTCGAAAATATACTTTAACTCTTCTTGTTGCAGAGATGTTCAGTTAAAACAGACAATTGGTTCGAAACAAATTCTGTCATTTCCCGCTGAGATATTGGAGATTTTAGAAAACTTTGATTGCCTAATATGTATGATTTCGCCCCAGAGCCCAGGAACCAGTATCTTGCCAATGAGCTGAGAGTAAGACTGCTTCTGTTTTGATTTGGTTTATTATTGTCACCTGAATTAGCATACAGTGAAATGTATGTTTCTTTCGCGCAATTCAGACGAAGCATAACGTTCATAGACAAGGAAACGAGAGAGTTCAGAATGTCAAATTACCCTCATAGCTGGGGTGCAGAGAAAGATCAACTTAATGCAAGGTAGGTCAATTCAAGAGTCTGATGGCAGCAGGGAAGAAGTTGATCTTCAGTCGTTTAGTATGTGACCTGAGACTTTTGTAGCTGCTTCCTGACAGAAGAAGGTGGAGGAGAGAATGTCTGTGGTGCGTATGGTCCATAATTATGCTGGCTGCTTTGCAGTGGGAAGTGTAGACAGAATCAATGAATGGGAGGCAGATTTGCATGGTGGATTGGGCTACATACAAGACCTTTTGTAGTTTCTTGCGGTCTTGGTCAGAGCAGGAGCCATGCCAAGTTTTGATACAACCAGAAAGAATGCTTTCTATGCTGGATTTGTTGAAAGTTTGTGAAACGTCGGAGCTGACATGCCGAATTTCGTAAGTCTTCTGAGAAATTAGAGACGTTGGTGGCATTTCTTAACTATCATGTCAGCATGAGGGGACCAGGACCGTTTGTTGGTGATCGGGATACCTAAAATCTTGCAGATCTTGACACTTTCTACTTGGTCCCCATTGATGTTGACACGGACATGCTCTCCTTTATGCTTCCTGAAGTCGATGACAATCTCCTTCGTTTTGCTGAGATTGAGGGAGACATAATTGTCGCTACACCAGTTCACCAGATACTCTATTTCATTCCTGTACCCTGTGACGTCATTGTTTGAGATCCGACCCACTACAGTGGTGTCGTCAGCAAACTTGAAAATCGAATTGGAGGGGAATTTGGCTGCACAGTCAGAGGTCCATAAGGAGCAAATAGGGGGCACCGGTGTTGAGGATCATCGTGGAGGAGGTGTTGTTGCCTATCTTTACTGATTGTGGTCTGTTGGTTCAGAAGATCAGCATCCAGTTGCAGACGGAGGAGCCGAGGCCAGGCCACCGAGCTCGGAGATGAGTTCCGGAGGAATATTGGTGTTGATGGCTGAGCTGTAGTCAATAAATTGCAGCCTGACATACGTGTCATTGATGTCAAGGTGTTCCAGAGTTGAGTGCAGGGCCAGGATGATGGCGACTGCTGTGAACCTGTTGAGGCGGTAGGCAAACGTTAATGGATCCAGACAGTCTGGGAGGCTAGAATTGACTTGTGCTATGCCTAGCCTTCCGAAATAATTCATGATGATGAATATCTGAGCCACCTGACGATTGTCATTAAGGCACGCTGCTTGGCTTTTCTAAGGTACCGGGATGATTGTCGTCTTCTTGAAACACCTAGGGACCTCAGATTGCTGTAAAGTGTGGTTGAAGATCTTTGCGAATACACTCACCAGCTGATCCACGCAGGATCTGAGTGCTCATCTGTGTACCCAAATGGGCCAGCCGTTTTCTGTGGGTTGACCATCGTGAAGACTGCTCTGACATCTGCACTGGTGACCTCAGATGATGGTTCATCCGATGCTTCCGGGAGGAAGGGCATGCTCACGCTGAGGCTCTAGCTCAAATGAGGCATCAAATGCATTGACCTCATCAGGGAAGGGTACGTTGTAGTCGTCGATATTACATGCCTTCATCCTGTAGCTTGTTATATCTTGCAGACCTTGCCATAGACAGTGGGGGTCCGTTAGGCTAACCTGGGATTCTAGCTTGGTCTGTACTGTCATTCGGCGTCTTTGATCGATAACGAGAGGTCATATCTGGCTTCCTTTGATAGCTCAGGGTCATCTGACTTGAACTCCTCAGACTTAGACTTCAGCAAGCAGTGGATATCCCTGTTCATCCCAGATTTCCAGTTGGGAAGCATGAGGATTTGCTTCTTTGGCACACAGTCTTCTACACACTTACTCATTGAGTAAGTTACTGTGGTGGCTTACACATTCAGGCTGTGCGCAGAGTTTTTAAATACTGATCACTCCACCGATTCTAAGCAGTCACTTAGGAGATCCTCCGATTCCTCGGATCAACACTGCACGACTTTCTTTGACGGATTTTCCTGCTTCAGTTTTTGCGTGTAATCCTGGAGCAGTAGCAGAGGCTTGAGGACTGATTTGCCAAAGAGTGATCTAGCGGTAGGCATGTTTGATATTTGTGTTGCAGTGGTCCAGTAGATTTTGGCCTCTGGTGGAATAGGGGACGTCTTGGTGGCAGCTTGGTACCATGCTCTTGTGCTTGACCTGATTGAAGTCCCCGCCACGATGAACACGGCCTCGGGATGTTTAAACTCAAGGCTATTTGTGGTGGTGCATATTTCGTCCAGCTCGATCTTCAGGGCCGCATGGAGTGGGGTGTAACCTGCCGTCAGGATAACGGAGATGAACACCCGTGGAATTATTAGGGGCGGCATTTTAGAGTCAAGTATTCTAGTCCGGGGAGCAGAAACCTGCCATTGCTGCTACGTCAAGGCACCATGAGTTGTAGATTAGGGAGAAGACCACACCTCTCCTAGCCTTGCTGAAGCAGCTGTATGGTCCATTCGTTGGATTGAGAAGCCCTCTGGTTGTAGGGCAGAGTCCAGTGAAGCAGGAGTGAGCCATATCTCCATGAAACAGAGCACACAGCAATCCCTCAGTTCTCTTTGGAAAGTGAGACTGGCTCTAAGAATCCATCTTGCTTTCCAGAGATTGGACATTTGCAAGAAGTGAGCAGGGGAGTGTGGCCTTTGTACCACGTTGTTTCACTCCCAACAGCAGGCCTGCATGTTTCCCACTCTTCCTGAATTTACTGCTTATTTTCGCACCTGGGAGATGGTGAGAATAGTTTGCAGTGTTAGGGGTATAGCTGTTTCCAATGATGTTCTTCGCTCTGATCGGTGTGTGGATGGAGGATTTGTTGCTTTGCTTGTTTTTCGTGTGCTTCTGGATGGGACTGTGTGGTCGTGCATTCCAGGTCCCTGTCGGGCTGTGGTTGTCTTCGTCGGTCGATGGATTTCCAGACCACTGTCTCGCGTGTATGGGTCAAAGGCCGGTCAGTGGAAAACGTCTATGGTGTCGCAGTCGTGAATGAGCCGATGGCCGAGTCTGTGTATTGGTGTCAGCTTGGTCACTACCACATCGAGGACTTCCTGCGGAGGTCGGCGGATCTCTAGACTTTCAAGAAACTTGAAAAGAGCCGTATTACTGATTGCTAGGCTGTGGGAGTTTTCTTTTAGGTGTTTGGGGCGATTGTGGAATTGCAGAGTGGAGGAAGAACCCGTAGACTGCAGCATGTCGCCACTCTCTGGTTCAGAGTGGTTGGGAACTGGAGGGGAGAAAGCTCCAGCCCCAGGGATACAGTTCTGGTCGTTGTTGAACAGAAGAATGTTCGTCCCGGCTTCAGCGGCATTCTCCTGTTCTCTGGCAGACGTTGCAGTGAAATTCCCAGTTCTGCGACTCGAGCACCATCTACAGGTCCCATGTCGGCGGTTGGTCCTGGTCAATTTAAGGTCAGGTGACTCTCGAGTTGGCCTTCCGCAGGAAGCTGGAGACACTCGAACTGAAACTGTCCCGGACCAGCCACCCACTTGAGACCTTCAGACGGTGCTGCTGTCGCAGAGATGGGAATGTCACCACAGTGGCTCCCAGAGAACAGACAAATGCCCCAGATGCCAGGACCGACACTCTGCAGACTGCCAGAGATGAGGGATATGCCACCGAAGCCGAGACTTTCAATCTGCTGTTCTCCAGCGACCAGCTCTGCATCCCCGGGGCTGTAGCTCCCCCCGCCCCCCCCCCCCCCCGCCCCTCCACAACTCCCAAATCCTCTGTCCCGGAAGGCTCAGAACTGTGGCAGCCCCCAAGCACTCCCTCCACTTGCCTCCTTCAGCAATCGCCCCATCCTCCTAAAAATCAACCCTACAGTCTAACAATCACTAATACTGTTCTTTCAAATTTACTTGCAGGTCCAGAGATCCTCCGACCTCTGAAGGAGGACCTGGATGTGGCAGAGACCCAGCCGACTCCCAGACACGGTGCCGGTCACCTGTTCATGCGGGGGAGTGAGTTGCACTGACAGAGGGGAGAGGGCAATTCCTTGATTGATTCGAGCAAATGGCTGGAATGTGAAGCCTTCACTGAGGCGGGTGAGAAGCAGACACTGAAATGAGTGGACTGTGCTGATTATGGGACGTGGACTATTGTGATTTCGGGGAGAAGAATGCGGTAATTGAGGGGATTAGGATGCACTGTCTACAAATGAGCGTATTATATGAAGAGCCAGCGAGAGGGACTGAATTGCCGAATGCTCCTATTTGTTTTGTCCTCAGTGAGTAAGCAGAGCGGTTTAAACTTCTCAGAGGAGCTGCTCTTTGTGACTGAGCTAAGCGGGTTGAAGTGAGTATTTTGAATGGGCTGCAGTAACTGATTGAATTGAGATGTGATGACCGAGGCGAGCGTGATCTAGTTGTTGCAGTGAGCGTGGTGCACTGACTGAGCGGAGTGGAATGTCGTGATTACGCTGACTGTGAAGTACTGACAGAGGGGAGCGCGAAGTATTCCAAAGAGACAGTGGGATTTGAATGCGGGAGTGCTATGTAGCGACTGAGTGAAGTGGGGTGTTGTGACTGAGTGGGGTGGAGTGCAGTGACAGAGAGGAGTGGGGGCAATGACTGAGGGGAGTGGGGACATAGCGAGTGAGTGCGGTGGGATGTATTGATTGAGAGCTGTGGGGTATAATGACTGAGGGGGTTTGGGATCTCGTGACAGAGGGGAGTGAGATGTAGTGACTGAGGGCAGAGGGGGCTATGACTGAGGTGAGTGGGGAGAGTGACTGAGGGTAGTGGGATGTAGTGATTGAGGGAAGTGGGGGCAGTGACTGTGGTGAGTGGGGTGCAGAGAGTCGGGCAGTGGAATGCAGTAATGGGGAATGTGATGAAGTGTCTGAGGTGAGTGATGTGTTGTGACTGGGAGAGTGGAATGTAGCAATGGGGAATGGGATGAAGTGACAGACGTGAGTTGGGTGTAGTGACTGATTGGAGTTGGTTGCAGTGACTGAAGGAAGTGAAATGTATTGATTGAGGGGAGTGGAATGTAATTACTGAGGGAAGTGTGGTGTCGTGACTGAGAGGAGCATAATGTCGTGACATGTAATATAGATGTGCAATGTCGTGACTGAGGGGAGTGGCGTGTAGTCACTGAGGGGAGTGGGCAGGGACTGACGGAAGTGGGATGTAGTTACTGAGGGAAAACGGATGTAGTGACTAAAGGGACTGGCATGTAGTGATTGAGGAGAGTGGGGTGGAGTGAGTGAGTGATGTGATCTGTACTGAGTGAAGGGCGTGGGATGTTGTGACTGAGGGGAGTGGGATGAAGTGACTGAGGAGAACAAGGAATAGTGACTGAGGCGAGTGTGGAATAGTGATTGAGGGGGTGGGAATTAGTGACTGAGGGGTGTGGGATTGATTGACTGAGGAGAGTCGGGTGTAGTGACTGAGGGGAGTGGGGACAGTGACGAAGGGGACTGGGATGTAGTGACTGAGGGGAGTGGGGGCAGTGACTGAGCGGAGTGGGATGTAGTGACTGAGGGGAGTGGGGGCAGTGGCTGAGGTGAGTGATGTGTTGTGACTGGGGGAGAGGAATGTAGTAATGGGGAATGGGATGAAGTGACTGAGGTGAGAGGGGTGTCGTGACTGAGTGGAGTTGGTTGCAGTGACTGAAGGAAGTGGAATGTATTGACTGAGGGGAGTGGAATGCAATTACTGAGGGAAGTGTGGTGTCGAGATTGAGAGGAGGATAATGTCGTGACTGAGAAATGTGCAATGTAGTGACTGAGAGAGTGGCGAGTAGTCACTGAGGGGAGTGAAGCACCGGGACTGAGGGAAGTGGGATGTAGTGACGGAGGGGAGTACAATGTCGTGACTAAGGAGAGTGGGATGTAGTCACTGACGTCATTGTGGTATAGTCACTGAGGGGAGTGGGAGCAGGGACTGAGGGAAGTAGAATGTAGTTCCTGAGGGAAAGGGAATGTAGTGAAGAAGGAGACTGGAATGTAGTGATTGAGAAGAGTGGGGTGTAGCGACTGAGTGGTGTGGGCTGTAGTGACTGAAGGGCCTGGGATCTCGTGACTGAGAGGAGTGGGATGTAATGACTGAGGGGAACGAGGAATAGTGGCTGAGGCGAGTGTGGTGTAGTGATTGAGGGGGTGGGAATTAGTGACTGAGGGGAGTGGGATATACTGTCTGAGGTGAGTTTGGTATAGTGATTGAGGCAGTGGGATGTGGAGCTGAGGGGAGTGGGGTTGTTGCGACTGAGCAGAGTGGGATGCAGTGATTGAGGGGAGTGGAATGTCGTGACTGAGCTCAGCGGGATGTAGTGACTCAGGGAAGTGGGATTTAGCGACTGAGGAGAGTGGAATGTCGTGACTGAGCGGAGTGGGGTGTCGTGATTGTGGGGAGTGGGATTGAGTTACTGAGAGGGCTGGAATGTAGTGACTGAGGGGGGTGGAATGTAGTGATTGAGGGGCGTGGGATTTCGTGATTGAGGAGAGTGGAATGTCGTGACTAAGGGGAGTGGGGTGTAGAGACTGACAGGAGTGGAAGGTAGTGATTGAGGGGAGTGGCGTGTAATGACTGAGGGGAGTGGGGTGTACTGACTAGAGGGAGTGGGGCGTAGAGAGTAAGGGGAGGGGAGTGGCGTGTCTGAGAAAAATGGGTTGAAGTCACTGACGTTTCACAAATTGATCACCTAAACCAAATTCATAATTCCGTGCATCATTATCACGAGTTTGCTATTACTGTCGATTGGACAAGTCACTGCACAATATTAACTCTACTTTACTGAACAACATTGTCACACTCAGGTCCCGCCTCAGCGCTCCCTGACCCATGTGTTGAATACACAGACTTGGACCAGGCATGGAGGAGCATCGATTGAACACGGACTGTATCTTCTTTCCAGATCAAGTGTTTTCGGGTCTAGAATATGGATTTTGCAGAGTTAATAGGTCGTGTGAAGTGTATAACCCAAGTAAGCTAGTCTAACTGGAGAGGAACAACGTCAGTTCAACGAGCAAATTAAGGGAAAGTAGAGGAAGGCAGCTGTGCCACGTTCATGCCAGTGCACCAGAAATTCAGAGTATGTGCTTCTATTTTGAGAGACCTTTTGGATTTTAATCTGAAATATTCTGCTTGGAATATTAGGTTACTGGCAGTACTGGTAATCAACGCAACTCATGGCCTGTGATCCCATCAGCAGATGAACTCTCTCTCTCTCCGTACAACACTTAATTATTATTTTTAGCTCGTTGACTGCCGCCTATCCATTTCACATCTCAATGCCACCTGCCTCATTTTCTGATTATTCCCCCTCCTTCACCCCCCACACCCAACCCAGCACACGCCCCACACTTTTGCTGTGCCCATTCCTTGTCAGCTCCAGCTTTTGCATCATACCTGTCCATACTCCATGTCCTATCTGTCTGTTCCCTCCCCATCCTGCACTCCAAATCCCCTCTTAGAATTCACACTCTACTTCGGGATCGTTCCCTGTCCCGTTTACAAAAGGTGCAATGTCCATAATCTCTCATCTGCTGGCATATCTGCCATCCCTTCACTGCCACCCTCTTCCCATTTGAGATTTATTGGCTTATCTTCTTCATTAGGACAGGTAAACGCTGTTATCCCTCAGGATTGCTCACTTTCTGAATTCCCGAAATTGCTACTGTGCCTTTGGAACAATGGCCGATCACTCCACATCCCCATATCTCCTTCATTTTCTCCTTAGGGCCTTTTTTTCTCTCTTTCCATTGTGGCCCTCGCCTTGTACACTTTATGTTGTGGACTATACCAAGTCCCTTCTCGCTCCTGAAGATCTTCACCTCCCATTTAACGTGGGAAATCTCCCAGACCCTATCCCAACTTGACCATTCACCGCACATTCAGCTCTTGGGACCATCTCCTCGTTTCCCGGTCTATACTTCACTCTGAACAGTTGCTGGTCCCATCTCCATTTACGGCATTTCCAAGTAGTTTCTCTATGTCCATATTCCCTTTGGAACCTGTCGGTGACTCACCTCCTTTTGGGACATCTGTCTCATCACCATTTGCCACGGTTCCCTGTTCTCAATGGCTGGCAGCACTTTTCTGTGGCTTCTTGCTCTCATGACGTGAGCCTCAGGAACGCTCCCGGTTCTTTCGCCCTTTTGGATTCTCACCTTTCCTCGCAATTTCCAAGCTCAGTTTGGTCGCTCACTACTTCCTCTCCTCATTTACACATTTCTTCGCCATGTGCAGCACATGACCACCTCTCTTTCGAACCTCGTCCGATCCATACTCACTGTCGGAGCTCTGCATGCTCAGGCCTCCATTGAACTCTATTCATGTCCTGTCCTTTTAGAAATCATAGAAATCATAGAAACCCTACAGTGCAGAAGGAGGCCATTCGGCCCATCGAGTCTGCACCGACCACAATCCCACCCAGGCCCTACCCCCACATATTTACCCGCTAATCCCTCTAACCTACACATCCCAGGACTCCAAGGGGCAATTTTTAACCTGGCCAATCAACCTAACCCGCACATCTTTGGACTGTGGGAGGAAACCGGAGCACCCGGAGGAAACCCACGCAGACACGAGGAGAATGTGCAAACTCCACACAGACAGTGACCCGAGCCGGGAATCGAACCCGGGACCCTGGAGCTGTGAAGCAGCTGTGCTAACCACTGTGCTACCGTGCCGCTGCAGTGAGTGGACAGGGAGTGGTCTTTTCAGACCACTCCCTGTCCACTCCCTCCTCCAACTTCCATTGGGGCCGCAAGGTTGGGACATTGTTTTTGGCAGCAATGCGTGCCCCTATTCGAATAGCAATAATCCACTTCAATCTGGTGTTGTAAGCTTTGCCTTTACATTGGGACATTCCCTTCCCCAGTTTCCACGTCCAATTAGTATTTGAAAACTGTTCCCGACTTCTCCGCAGTTTGAATTTATTTTCCAATCTCACCAATGGCTAGGGTCGACTGAGTTTGCTTTTACTTTTTAGGAGGTCTCTTTCCAACATGTTATTTCGTTCCATAAAGATGCAGGTGTCTCAAGCGTTAAGGAAAACCAACGGTATTTTAGCTTTTATAACGAGAGGGCTTGAGCAGGGATGTCTCAATGCAATTATACAGGGTCTTGAGGTTGTAACTGCAATATTGCATGCACTTCTGGTTTTGTTAGATAAGTAAGGATTTTCTTGCGAGAAAGCGAGTGCAGAGAAGGAGTACCAGAGAGATTGGTGGGATTTTGCGATGGACATATGAAGAGAACGACAGGATGAACATCGATCGTTCTCTGGATGTGCATGGGTGACCGTTTGATGTTATTTGTTTGTATATTTTGCTTCCCATCAGTGGCCAGAACTATCTGATTTCCTTAGTCTCCGACCAATTGCCTTCAGTGGATATTTCACCAGAAATTTGATCTCTTCTCTGAACTTGGACTGTGTCACCCCATAAATAAATGTGTTTGTGCAACAGTTTAAATTAATTAGCATAAATCCGACATTTTGCAATAAATAGGCAGATACGGTGATGGAAAATACTCCTATAATTTTAACATATACAAATTCGATCACATTGACTGACCACAGGAGAATGAAGGTGCCGGAGATAATAAAGAGTAGAATCATAGACTTCCTTCTGCTCTCCATCTCTGGATCAGTATGTCTCTCTGTGTTAATCTGACCTCGCAGTCCCTTACGGATTCGACTGGTAATTAAGATGTGGCTGACTGTCAGGGCGTTTAGCAACAGAATTGAACCAAATGGGATCAATGGGGTTAAAACACGATCGAACCATGTAAAAACAATCCATCCAAGCTCAGTGAAAAGGCTTACCCTTGGTTGACAACCCCAGGGCACCTTCTGGAATATGAATAAATGTCGCTGTGTAAAGTAGAGAGGTACATTTTTCAAACAGTTCAGAATACCTGTTGTTGCCAGAACCACAGCAGCAATTTTCTCTGTGCAATATTTTGTTTTCAGCTTCGAGCAACAAATTGCAACAAATCGATCGAAGGCAAACGCGACATGGAACCAGACAGAACAATCCCTTGCTGCACCCATCAGGACAATGTGAACATTACAAACAGGAGTGATGTATAGGAATGTTACTGGGAAGTAATAACGATTCATGTAATTCAGTATGAGAACAACGATTACCACCAATAGATCCGCCAATGCCATGGCCACCAAATAGCATGTGGTGCAGGCGGAGAGGCCACATTTTCTCCGAGACAGGATAATCAGTCCGAGTAAATTAACTGCAGCAAAGAGATGAGAGGAAACATTCAAAGTTACCAATGTAATATTCTCCTAATCCATTCAAGGCAGAATGGACGTATGTTCGCAACAACCAGCTTGTATGGTCCATGAGAAATAATGTATCTTTTTAAAAAATGAATCCCAGTAAAACCCACCTCTTTCGATGTCAATTCCCGGTCGACTGGTTTTTCACAGAATCTTTGGATTCGGCCCATTGAGTCTGCACCAACCAATATCCCACCCAGGTTCAGTTACTGTCACCCCGCATATTAAACACCCTGACACTACTGTCAATTTAACATGGCCAATCAACATTAATCGCACATTTATGGACTATGGCAGGAAACTGGAGCATCTGAAGGAAACCCGCGCAGACACGGGGAGCATGTGCAAACTCCACACACAGACCGACCTGAAGCCAGATTTGTACCTGGTTCCCTGGCACAGTGAGTCAGTTGTGCTAACTACTGTGCCACCGTGCCACCCTTTGCACTAGGGTCAGACATACTGCCACTCCCAGGAGGTTGTTTGCTATTGTAATATTTTAATAAGAAGGACATTTGGTTAATTTGTTGGACAGAATAATCTTTGAACGGCCTCCTGTTTCTAAAACCATCCACAAACTTCCGGACGACGTTCAAGATTGACATCAGAATATTCCTCACCCAATTGGATGAAACCTATTGCGGTTTGGACGTTTCTGTTTCTGTCAAGACGTTTTGGAGGGTTGAATACACACCACGTTTATTGTAATTCCCATGAATTAGCAAACCCATGGTGAGGTCAGATCACTTCCCATGATACAGTTACAAAAAAAGTGCAAGACACACTTTATGCAAGAATCGTCACTCAACAGGTTGCCCTTAGCACCAGACATCCCGTCCTATCAGAAATCTCTAAAGATGTACCTCAGGTGCGCTTCAAAACCGGCAAATCTAATGATTTGTAAGCTCCTCGATTCGAGACCAGCTCCCTGGGAGGGGATCAATTATCTTTCCCTCATCTATGAGCTGGATCAGCAACATGGAATCAGGCACCCTGTGACATCAGTGGTCCCTGATTCAGATACTTCCCAGGATCCACCTAAGCCTAGAGTCCACTGTCACACAGAATATCATTTAGTCACAGTTTGGGAAACTGTGGCAGCTGAAATGGTACATTGCTCAGAAACATTGCTGGAAAAAGTGGCAAAATGTGAATTAGTGGTTAAGGGAGCAGTGCTCCATCATATCAGGAAAGGTTAGAAAGTCCAGTCAAATGAACGGAATCGGTGATAGAAAAAAAAAGATGAATTGAATTCTTCATTTGTACTGCTAATCCTGGGAAATGATATAGGTCCGTCACAGGCAGGACGGATGATTGTGGTTGGAAAGGCAGTGGAAAAACGATCAACCGAGATGTTGGAGAAAGCATATCTGGTGGTGTTTCCCAGTGGTGCGGCAACAAGGTCACAAAGTCACAGGTTGAGGCAAAAGAAGGAGAAATAAGAGTAAATATAAGGAAGGTGATGTTCTTTTACCAGACACTACCTTTCCCCAGATGATAACAGATGGAGGATCATAGAATACATGAATCATCGAATCCCTACAGTGCAAAAGGAAGCTATTCGGCCTATCAACTTTGTACTGACCACATTCCCACCCAGGCCCTATTCCCATACTCTTCATTCTTATCTTGCTAACCCTGACACTAGGTTTAATTTAACAGGGTCAATCAACCAAACCTGCACATTTTTTGAGTGCGGGATGAAACCGGAGTACCCAAAGGACACCCACGCAGACAAGGGGAGCATGTGCAAACTCCACACAGACAGTGATCCGGAATTGAACCTGGGTCCCTTGCGCTGTGAGGCAGCAGTGGTAACCTGGTGTTGCCTGGTATGGAGGGTTTAGCTATGAGGAGAGATTGGGAAAACTGGGCTTGTTCTCCCTGGAAAGACGGAGAATGAGGGGAGAACTAATAGAGGTGTACAAGATTATGAAGTGGATAGACAGGGTGTACGGTGGGAAGCTTTTCCCCAGATCAGAAGTGACGATCACGCGGGGTCATGGGCTCACGGTGAGAGAGGCGAAGTATAACTCAGATATTGGAGGGATGTTTTTTACACAGAGGGTGGTGGGGGCCTGGAATGCGCTGCCAAGTAGGGTGGTGGAGACAGACACGCTGACATCGTTTAAGACTTGCCTGGATATTCACATGAGCAGCCTGGAAATGGAGGGATACAAACGACTGGTCTACTTTGACCAAGGAACGACACAGGCGTGGAGGGCCCAAGGGCCTCTTTCCTGTGCTGTACTGTTCTTTGTTCTTTGTTCCACAATGCCGCCCATGAATGAAACTGATACCTTTGGTTCAGAGGAATTGAAAGAATTACAGATGCCGAAATAAAGCAGGTAAATCAGAAAGAATGTACATGAGAACAATGCGAATGTCTACTCGAGTATGCAAGACTGGGCGGAGAAGTGGCAGATGGACTTCAACCCGGATAAGTGTGTAGTGATCCATTTTGGCAGATCCAATGGGATGGAGCAGCAGTATAAAATGAAGGGTACCATTCTTAGCAGTGTAGAGGATCAGAAGGACCTTGGGGTCCGGGTCCATAGGACTCTTAAATCGGCCTCGCAGGTGGAGGATGCGGTCAAGAAGGCGTATGGCGTACTAGCCTTCATTAATCGAGGGATTGAGTTTAGGAGTCGGGAGATAATGCTGCAGCTTTATAGGACCCTGGTTAGACCCCACTTGGAGTACTGCGCGCAGTTCTGGTCACCTCATTACAGGAAAGATGTTGAAGCCATTGAAAGGGTGCAGAGGAGATTTACAAGGATGTTGCCTGGATTGGGGGGCATGCCTTATGAGGATAGGTTGAGGGAGCTTGGTCTCTTCTCCCTGGAGAGACGAAGGATGAGAGGTGACCTGATAGAGGTTTACAAGATGTTGAGGGGTCTGGATAGGGTGGACTCTCAGAGGCTATTTCCAAGGGCTGAAATGGTTGCTACGAGAGGACACAGGTTTAAGGTGCTGGGGGGTAGGTACAGGGGGGATGTCAGGGGTAAGTTTTTCACTCAGAGGGTGGTGGGTGAGTGGAATCGGCTGACGTCGGTGGTGGTGGAGGCAAATTCGTTGGGGTCTTTTAAGAGACTTCTGGATGAGTACATGGGATTTAATGGGATTGAGGTCTATAGATAGGCCTAGAGGTGGGGATGTGATCGGCGCAACTTGTGGGCCGAAGGGCCTGTTTGTGCTGTGGCTTTCTATGTTCTATGTTCTATGACTGCATTTTATATCATGCCTTTAACTGGAGGGAAGACATTTGCATATTCGGAAGGATGAAAAATATGCAGACTTTCATCATTATAATTCCCCAGAGCCATAGAAGGGAAGTGTTCAAGATGACACATGAGATTCCAATTGGAGGCCATTTTAGAGTGTGGGACACTCAAGCAAATGCAAAGAACATACTTTAATTGGACTGGAATGTATTTGGATGTGTTTTAATTTCGCCAGACATGTCACACATGTCAGGTAACTGGAAAACCACGATCAGTAATCAAACCAGCATCCTTAATACACATTCTGGAATGTGATGATCCTGTCACGTTTACCTTGTCAACGGTGTAAGGAGATAGAAGCATATGTGATATATTTTAGCTCAAGACAATTTTTTTTAAAAAACGAACACAGTAATCAAAATAACAGAACTGAACAAACAACATCATACATGTAACTGATGGATTTAAAGAAAGAACGGAACTCACATCCTGCATAAGCACAATATTACTGGAATGCACGGCATACCCAGCAATCAAGGAGGGAATAGAACATGTAATGTTCCACTCGTGCCTCGAAGCATAACTTGTCGTGCTATCTGGATTCTACAGAGATGCAGAACTGTGGGCGCTGATGTTGGTTCTGTGACTGGGACATTTTGATTGTGGATTAAATTGAGAATTCAAAGTGACCTTGAGTTGCAAAGAACGGTGTATTTGCAACTGAGTAATTACATTCAAACGCATCAATACTTCAAAGGGTGCGCCTTAAGCAAATTACATCACTGCTTACCTTTCTACAGAAATATCACTTGTCACTGGATCAAACCAGAGAACATACAGAGATTACACAAATTCGCTTACCAGGAACGCCTATAACTGCCAGGAATGTGTAAAATATTCTCTGAACCATTTCAATTGATTCCATTATTTTCAGTGTGAAAACATGTATTGCGTGCGACACTTCACGGCTTTGTAGCACAGACTGAGGTGCGGCATTGTAAATCCATTTATTTATAACCACATGAGCACCTCTGGGAGATTGTGGTTTCAACATCGCTCATTTAAAAATAAATAAATAAATGAACAGACGTCGATGACAAAGGACAAAAAAAAATCAGCTGCTTCAGTAAAATAGATTCGGAAATTCATAACTGAGTGTGGTTGTTGATGGTTGGACAATATGCAACTACATTCATTCTTCCTCACATACATATACAGTCCATATCCGGATTAATTAGTACCTGGGCACTACCCAGGATTTCACTGCAAAATGTCGAGTACCACACGGGTTACAAACGTGCCAGGCAACCGACCCCATTATATTAAATGGCACGGCGATTCCACCACAGTCAAACATGTGGTGGTTACAATTGACCAAAGATTGAATTGTTCACTGTGACGAATGGGATGCTTGTCGGCCCACTGCTCCACAGGGCGGTTCTTCCGTGGGAATTTGTGATTCCATCATCAAAATGGCCATTTGTCTATTTTTGTGACTGTTACACAGAATAAAATAACGTTTCTTCAAGTTAATGTCAATTAAAACAACTTCTCACTGCCGCATCAAAATGGACTTGTTGATTCAAAAGGCAACGCTTTTTAACATATGTCATAAACTATGAATCTCTACAATTTATTCCAGCGAGATTCCCTCTTTTATACTCAAACACTAAGACAGACAAGAATTGGGCCAGCGTTGCAATTACAGGGAGTTAAAGGAAGAGAAGGAGGGCTGTCTATTGGAAATGGCGTCTGGCTAATACACATCACGCAAGGTGAACCACACCTTCACTTTTGACTGGATTTTCGGACTGACAGCAGCGGCATTTGCAGCTCCTCAATGCCAGCACGTGGGACACACATTCAAAAAAAAACAGCGTTGACTTCCGGTTGTGCACTGGATTTGGAACACAAAACGTTTGTGTTTTCTTTACACTGGCAGTTGCCCCTTCTCTTTGAAAAGAAGTAACAAAGCTGTGTTATGAATAAAATTTTGCGTATTCGTTCCTCTTCATGAAAACCAGGAAATACAGTTGACCACAGTCCCTGAGTATCAAAAGGTTTAAAGCTTCTTCAAAATTGTTTACTTACACATTCTTATAAAGTGCTGAACTGACATATGTGAGGTTTGTCACTCTTTAAGAGATATTTTGAAATCTTGCTCTCTGTCGCTCTCAGCTCTCATTGTGGCAGGGTGGTGTCTGTGGGAATCCTTTCATTGCCCGTTAAGTGGTTTAAATGGGGTTGCTTATTTTTCTTTGGGAATTAATTTGATCATCCTGCATTCAAGAGGAAGAATATTTGCAGGTCTGGTGACGGGACATCTCTCATTTTCAGTTCTGAGGTGGAGTTTTGTTTTGTTTTTCGAAGGGGTATGCAACTGGAAAGAAGTCTCTCTCTGCCTCTCCCGTGTTTTGAAAAGTTCTGCTGGTAACCTGAAAGCCTGTCTGGAGTAGAATATATGCAGTTGCTGGCTTGACCAGAGTCTTTACGTTATTCTGGGATGCTGTTCCGATTTCAAACTATCCTGAGTGTGTCAGGAGAAGTGCAGCATGAATCCAAAATACTCTGTTCGAATCTCATCTGAGCATTAGACTTTGCTTTGTTAAGCCTGTGGAAAGTACTTTCTTTGTAGGAATGTATTGATTGGAACATCTCAGATATATTTGTTGAAGGTGATACATTATTATGATTGTTTTGTTTGTAATTGATAACAGTGATTGCTAATATTCTTACTAGATATGTTAACTATATTCTTAAATAACCTTTTTTAGGTAAGAGCTTCCAAGTGGGTAATTTGAATCATACCTGAAGTGAATCACATCATGCTTATCCGAGCCAAATTCAAGCTGCAAAACCTATGATCCATTGGGCTCCATAAACAATTTGGAGCTTCTCACCTGAGCTAAAACACCAGCCAATTCTCCTGCATCATTCAAAACTTCCCTAAAGTTTGATACAGAGACGAATAATGTCGTTTCAGAACGCTCAGTCAGAAAATTCACATGAATCAAGTGGCGCTCTTTCCTCGTGACAAAAATTCAATTCCAATGGAATTAATTTGATGACTCATTAGATGCATCCATGACTGCAAAGAGTACAATTGGAATTCCTTTACTCCAATCCTACGCATAATCTTGGGTAGAGGGAATTAGGGAGACAGCTGAGAAGGAGGAAAGCAAAGGTAGTGATCTCAGGATTGCTGCCTGTGCCACGGGAAGGTGAGGGCAGGAATGGAGTGAGGTGGAGGATGAATGTGTGGCTGAGGGCTGGTGCAGGGGGCAGGGATTCAGGTTCCTGGACCATTGGGACCTCTTTAGGGGCAGGTGTGGCCTGTACACAAAAAAACGGGTGGCACTTGAATCCCAGGGGGACAAATATCCTGGCAGCAAGGTTGGCTAAGGCGACTGGGGAGAATTTAAACGAGATAGGTTGGGGGGGAGGGGCTCAAAATGAGGTGACTGAGAGTGAGGAAGGTAGCTCGCAAACAGAGAATGGTTATAGACAGTGCAAGAGGGCGGATGAACAGGGAATAGAGAAGGGGAGAGCTCAGAGCAAAGGATTGAGATGTGTTTACTTTAATGCCAGGAGTATAGTGAATAAAGGGGATGAGCTCAGAGAGTGGATCGATGCCTGGAAGTATGATGTGGTGGCCATTACGGAGACTTGGATGTCTCAGGGACAGGACTGGATAATACATGTGCCGGGATTCAGATGTTTCAGGAAGGACAGGGAGGGAGGCAAGAGAGGGGGTGGAGTGGCACTGCTGATCAGGGATAGTCTCACAGCTGTAGACAAGGTGTGTGCTGTGGAGGGATTGTCCAACGAGTCTCTGTGGGTGGAAGTTCAGAGTGGGAAGGGGCCGGTCACTTTGCTGGGTGTTTTCTATAGGCCGCCCAATAGTAACAGTGAGGTGGAGGAGCAGATAGGGAAACAGATCCTGGAGAGATGCAATAATAGCACAGTTGTTGTGATGGGAGACTTTAATTTCCCAAACATGGATTGGGGTATCCCTAGGGTAAAGGGTTTGGATGGGGAAGAGTTCGTTAGGTGTGTTCAGGAGAGTTTCCTGACACAGCATGTGGACAAGCCTACAAGAGGAGAGGCTGTACTTGATCTGATACTGACCAATGAACCTGGACAGCTGTCAGATCTCTCAGTGGGAGAGCATCTTGGGGATAGCGATCATAACTCTATCTCCTTTAGGCTTGCATTGGAAAAAGAGAGGATCAGACAAGCTCGGAAAGTGTTTATATGGAGTAAGGGGAAATATGAAGACATTAGACAGCAAATTAGAGGAGTAAATTGGAAGGAGGTATTCTCGGGGAAATTTACTGAAGAGATGTGGCCGTTTTTCAAGGAATGTCTGTCTAGAGTTCTACAGGATAACGTTCCGACCAGACAGGGAGGTGTTGGTCGGTTTAAGGAACCGTGGTGCACGAAAGCTGTGCGTGACCGAGTCGAGAAGAAAAGGAAAGCGTACAAAAGGCTCAGAGGGCTTGGCGAAGATAGGGATTTAGAAGAGTATACGGCTTGTAGGAATGCACTAAAGAAGGAAATTAGGAGAGCCAGAAGGGGTCACGAGAAGGCCCTGGCAGGTAGGATTAAGGAGAACCCAAGGGCGTCCTATAAATATGTGAAGAGTAAAAGGATGAGACGTGACGGAATAGGGCCTATAAAAGCTGAAGGCGGGAAAGTCTGTACGGAACCAGTAGAAATGGCAGAGGTGTTCAATTAGTATTTTGCCTCGGTTTTCACAGAGGAGAAGGACCTGGATGGATGTACTGCGGACGTGCGTTGGACGGAAAGGATTGAGTATGTGGACTTTAAGAAAGAGGTTGTGCTGGAATCTTTGAATGGCATCAAGATAGATAAGTCGCCGGGTCCGGATGGGATGTACCCCAGGTTACTCTGGGAGGCAACGGAAGAGATTGCAGAGCCTCTGGCGATGATCTTTGCGTCCTCGATGGAGACGGGAGGGGTGCCGGAGGATTGGAGGATTGCGGATGTGGTTCCTATTTTCAAGAAGGGTGTGTAAATGTTAACACGTTTTCCTTGCGCCCCATTCCAAATCTTTAGTAAAGCTATTAACTCTGCTACCTATGCTGATGTACTTGCTGGAATCTGCTCCCCTGGAATCGCTGTTCCTTTATAATTTAAACACTGCCCATGCAGTGTGGTGTTCGCCATTGTTGTACTTTCTAACTCTGTCCACATATTGGTCAATCACCCCGTCACCTGTGAGTGTTTCTTCCGATGTTGCCTTCGTTTTTTTCTTCACTGATATCTGAAACACATTCACGTTCAATTCCCAGCCCTGTCAACCTTCCTGCACGATTTTCACTTGTGTCTGAGCTGATTTCCACATGCTTGTCTCCGAGTACGAGATCTGCCTCCCAAGTTGAACTTCTACAATGAGTCGGGTTCTGAAGACTGTGGAGGAACAGAGAGATCTTGGGGTCCATATCCACAGATCTCTCAAGTTTGCCACTCAAGTGGATCGAGCTGTGAAGAAGGCCCATAGTGTGTTAGCTTTTATTAACAGGGGGTTGGAATTTGAGAGCCGTGGAGGTATGCTGCAACTGTACAGCACCTTGGTGAGACCACATTTGGAATATTGTGTGCAGTTCTGGTCACCTCACTATAAGAAGGATGTGGAAGGGCTGGAAAGAGTGCAGAGGAGATTTACCAGGATGCTGCCTGGTTTGGAGGGTAGGTCATATGAGGAAAGGTTGAGGGAACCAGGGCTCTTCTCTCTGGAGCGGAGGAGGCTGAGGGGAGACTTAATAGAGGTTTATAAAATGATTAAGGGGATAGATAGAGTGAACGTACAAAGACTATTTCCTCGGGTGGATGGAGCTATTACAAGGGAGCATAACTACAGGGTTCGTGGTGGAAGATATAGGAAGGAAATCAGAGGTAGGTTCTTTACGCAGGGAGTGGTTGGGGTGTGGAATGGACTGACTGCGGTGATCTTGGAGTCAGACATTTTAGGAATATTTAAGCGGTTATTGGATAGGCACTTGGAGCACACCAGGATGATAGGGAGTGGGATAGCTTGATGTTGGTTTCAGATAAACCTCGGCACAACATCGTGGGCCGAGGGGCCTGTTCTGTGCTGTGCTGTTCTATGTTCTATGTTCTATCATAGAGCTTAGAGGGTAGAGAGGCTGCAGCGCAAGCACGCCCTTCGGCCCACACGTTGCGCCGAACAATTTCCTTACCATCTAGGCTCATCTATGGTGATGGCTAACACTACGGGACATTGCTTTCAATTGAGGGGTGATAGATATAGGACAGATGTTAGAGGTAGGTTCTTTACTCAGAGAATAGTAAGGGCGTGGAATGCCCTGTCTGCAGCAGTCGTGGACTCGTCAACATTAAAAGCATTCAAATGGTTATTGGATAAACATAAGGATGATATTGGAATAGTGTAGGTTAGATGGGCTTTTGATTGGTTTCACTGGTCGGCGCAACATCGAGGGCCGAAGGGCCTGTACTGCGCTGTAATGCTCTATGTTCTCTGTTCTAAACCCCTTTCAGCCTCCCTCATTCTAAGTGCTGCACAACTGTGGGTGGTTTGTGAATAATTGTTCTTCCCACTAAAGCGAGTGGATCTGACACATTCTCTGCTCATGATGCACCTGCGAGGGCCCTCACACATCGATGCATACCTCGAGGAACTGAGTCTATTTGGGTTGAATAATAGCCCACTGGTCTTAATCTATCTCCATGTCTTCATGGCATGCATCCCATCATTTTCCCGACAGAAAATGTGAAATGATTTAGTAAGATCGGGCAACCTAATTTGGGGCTCGAATCTTGGCAAATTTCAAATCTGCATAGGCCTGGTGCTCTTTTTCTTCCCATTCCACCCTTTATGCGCTGGCTCTGCCTCATTTGATGAATCCGGTCCGGTATTGCAAACACTGCGTAGTCCACCACAAAATTCCAGCAATAGTGAAAAAAAACCTCAATACTTGTCTTACCCCTTTTTTCGTGAAAGGCCTTTGCACATAATAGAAACATAGGGACATAGAAAACTACAGCACAAAACAGGCCCTTCGGCTCCAAAAGTTGTGCCGAACATATCTGTACCTTTTAGGCCTACCTATAACCCTCCATCCTATTAAGTCCCATGTACTCATCCAGGAGTCTCTTTAAAAAACCTATTGAGTTTGGCTCCACCACCACTGACGGCAGCCGATTCCACTCGCCCACCACCCTCTGTGTGAAAAACTTCCCCCTAAAATTTCCCCTGCACCAACACCCCAGCACCTTAAACCTGTGTCCTCTCGTCGCAGCCATTTCCACCCTGGGAAAAAGCCTCTGAGAGTCCACCCGATCTGTGCCTCTCGGTCGTCTCTCCAAGGAGAAAAGACCGAGCTCCCTCAGCCTATCCTCATAATGCATGCCACTCAATCCAGGCAACATCCTTGTAAATCTCCTCTGCACCCTTTCAATCTTTTCCACATCTTTCCTATAGTGAGGCGAACAGAACTGAACACAGTACTCCAAGTGGGGTCTGATGAGGGTCTCATATAGCTGCATCATTATTCCCGGACTCCTAAACTCAATCCCTCGATTGAAAAAGGCCTGCACACCATACTTAACCACCTCCTCCACCTGTGGGGCCGATTTTCGAATCCTATGGACCCGGACCCCAAGGTCCTTCTGATCCTCTACAGTACTAAGAGTCTTTCCCGTTATATTGTGTTCCTTCATCCCATTTGACCAGCCAAAATGGACCACTACGCATTTATCTGGGTTGAAGTCCATCTGCCATTTCTCCGCCCAGTCTTGCATCCTATGTATGTCCCTATGTAACTTCTGACATCCCTCCAGACTATCCCCAACCCCACCAACCTACGTGTCGTAGGCAAACTTAACAACCCATCCCTCCAATTCCCCATCCAGGTCATTTATGAAAATGAAAAAGAGCAAGGGTCCCAGAACAGATCCCTGGGGCACACCACTGCTGACCGACCTCCATTTAGAAAAAGACCCATCTATACACACTCTCTGCCTCCTTTGGGCAAGCCAGATCTGGATCCACAGGGCAGCAGCCCCTTGGATCCCATGCCCTCTCACTTGCATTAATGCATAAACGTCATCTGGGACTCTGGAATTTCTATCTCACTGAATTATATAAAATAAGAATATCTTTGAAATAAAATCCTAACCTTTCAAATTGATTCCAGTCAGGCACTTGCTTTGGTTTTTTGTTCTTTATCTAAAGTACTGTGTTACGGTAGTTTGCATACAGCACATTGTCTTACGTCAGAGTTATCGCAAACTCAGAAATTAATTTTGTGGTCTTTCGAATGTTGATTATGCCTATCGTATCACCCTGTTCACTTCCTTCAATATTCATTTATTCTGATGGAGTATTTCCATTTGAGCCCGTCTTGCATCCGATAAATTTTTCAACCTTCCCATATTCAAAATCTGCACGAGGGGTGTCCTGTGCTTTGGACTACTTTTCTCAGTCTTGTGACGGGTTCAGTAACCTTAAGCATTCAATCCTCACAATCCACCGAACATGCTGTAAGATCAGTATCATTGCTGAATTGCCTGAAGTTAACTTGCCACAAGTTAGTCAATAGAAGCGAAAGTAAACTTCACACTCCTCCCATCCAATCTATCTTGTGTAATTTGTCATTAAACACTCCTAAACTCGGTTAGATTTTGATTTGAGTTCGCACGTTTTCTTATGTTGGTATCAAGGTGCTGAAAATATTTAAGACACAAAGATTCATCCCATTTGGGACAGATTGAGTTAAATGTCTGCTGGTTTCAAAAAGCGGCCAAGTAAATTTTCTCAGGTGCACGTCGTGACATCGTTTTTTTGGTTATCATCCAAAATTTCCTGCTTCTCAGAATCAAATTCTAAATTTTATCTTTTCATTGTCAATTTTGACCAGGAGCATTTTTGAATTTAACAAAATATTTTAATCCAAATTAATCCAATTCAACATTTATTTTGCATTTCTCCAGGCTGATTTAGAAATCTATGTCTTCAGTTATGCTGTTAAGCTCGGAAAAGTACAAGACCAAAACAGCTCTTTACTAAAATAGTTCACCCTTGCACCTTTTCAAACCGAATGCAACGTAATTTTGAAATTGATGCAGTTAATAAATTTGCTTTTCCAACATGGTTGAGCTCAAATCGCTGTCGAATTCTTATCCACTTGTTTGAAAATAACCATGGTCACTGACCATTTCCAAGATCAAGGCATTTCAAAAAATTACCTTCATTCAAATCATAGATCATAGAAACCCTACAGTGCAGAAGGAGGCCATTCGGCCCATCGAGTCTGCACCGACCACAATCCCATCCAGGCCCTACCCCCACATATTTTACCCACTAATCCCTCTAACCTACGCATCCCAGGACTCTAAGGGGCAATTTTTTAAACCTGGCCAATTAACCTAACTCGCACATCTTTGGACTGTGGGAGGAAACCGGAGCACCCGGAGGAAACCCACGCAGACACAAGGAGAATGTGCAAACTCCACACAGACAGTGACCCGAGTCGGGAATCGAACCCGGGACCCTGGAGCTGTGAAGCAGCAGTGCTAACCACTGTGCTACCGTGCCGCCCATTTCATTGATGTTATTTCTTGCGTCAAATTCACAGCACAATCAGCATTCTGATTTCACTGATATCCATAGATAGCCCCATGACGGCCCTGTAAACTCTACAATTTCACTCCGGCTTACCTGCTACTTTCTAACCCTTCTCTCTCTTTCTCTCTCTCTCTCTCTCTCTCTCTCCAGCTCTCTCTCTCTCTCTCTCTGTCACACTCACACACACACACACACACAGACACTATCTCAAGCCACGTTTGTGAGCTTTTCTGCTGTTTTCTCACTGTTACGTTTCCCTCTGTGCCAAGTTCAAAAACATCACTTCTGGTAATTTTCCTAAGTGGAAAGCCACCAGCGGCTGCCGAAAGCATGACTTTCTCTGTAACGTCCATTAAAGTTAATTCATATTACACCCTCCCCCCCTTCCCCCACCGCACTCGGGATAACAACGTCATTACTAGCTGCTCTGCACCTTCCACAAGGTAGCCTTATGTGACGGATGCGTGGTTCTATTGGCTTCGCTTCCCAGGCAGTGTCAAGATTCCCTCCTTGATCCTCTGGATTAAGAACGCCCCACAAATTTACGCCTTATATTGCTTCGCACTTCATGGCTCTGCTAAATGGACTGTTAGTACGTCTTCCTATACTCCACATTAAGCGCGATTCCTCAAACAGGGATATTGCCTTTGCGATCCCAAATGACTGTTGGGATAGGTCAATTTATGGATCCGATAATTTGACACGTTTCTCCCTCTAACTGAAAAGGGTAGTAACTGAAAATATTTACCATCCAGGAGGCATATCACATCACTGCAGTCCAATGACTCCAGCCCATCCTCGTCGCCAGTCAGAATCTGTTGTGGGGAAATTTCAAGAGGTGGCCAATTTGTGTCTCAAAAATGAGACAATCAAAACGTGCAAGGCAAAATCCCTGTGCAAAAATATTTGACAAAGATATTTAACATGAAACGTACGGCACAACAAGACAAACATACAGCCGACTGAAATCTACACGAAAAGCTTAAACAGATCTGGGGACAGAATTGCACAAAATCTGCAGAAGAACTGAATTACAGAGCCAAATGCATATCAATTATACTTTTTCATAATCAATAACTCCGCCTTCCTTCAGCTTAGAATCAATTTCCATTTAACAGTTACACATCAGTACAACGCTCTGCCAAATACTCTGACCAATCACAAAATATTTAATAGCATGGCGATATCTTATTCGTCCAACTGATTCTGGACGTATTGTCCTCTTGGCACGAACTAACTTTCTGTCGCTTAGTCATAGCGATGCTACCACAATGGATGGTTCCACCGGCTCACTGCCAATTTGAATGAACTGTGTTCCTCTCTCCAGGTTTAATATATATTTTGTGTCTGGGCAATGAATAGAACTGTTCTTTGTGTTGCATAATCTCAGGAATGCCACTCGATAAGAGTTTCTGACTAATTTGTTTCAGACCTTTTAGCTTTAAACTATTGACTCCGACCGCCATGCATTTCGGTATATTTTCTTGACTAAAGCGCACATTCACATTGAAATACATTAAAAGTGTCAGCTGACAAACCGCCTACCTATTCTAATGTCATTTTCCATCAATTGTTGTGTAGCCTCGTCTGCCTTGTCATCGCAAATGAATGTAAACATTCTTCTTAAATGTTCAGATGGTGTCCACCTCCACCATCCTTTCATGGAGTGTGTTCCAGACTCCCACAACACTTTGTGTCAACATATTTTTTCTCACTTCCCTTGTCAACCTCTTGCCCCTTACCTTAAATATCTGCCCTCTGATCATTGTTCCCTTCAGCAAGAGGCGAAATGTTTATGTTGTCTCTGCTATCTGTGCGCCTCATAATTTCGTACAACCCAGTTGTGTGCCCCCCCCCCCCCGCCCCGCCTCAGTTTCTTCTGCCCCCAGCGAACACAATCCAGTCTATCCAATCTCTCTTCGTAACTAAAAGTCTCTAACCCAGCAAATATCCTGGTAAATCTTCTTTCCACCTTTTCCAGTGCGATCACGTCTCTCTGAAAATGTTTATTCCAGAACTGCGTGCAATACTCTAACTTGCCTATCCAATGTATTAAATAGTTCCAGCATGCCATTGCTGTTCTCATAGCTCGGCCAATAAAGGCAACTACACCATGTGCCGTCTTAACCTCTCTACCCACCTTCCCTACAAACTATAATGATAGAGTGTGCATGCGCACCAAGGTGCTTCTGATCCCCAGTGCTTCCCAGGTTTCTGCCATTCATCATGTATTTCCTTACTTTTTGTGTCCTGCCCAAGGGTACAACCTCACACTTAGCCAGAGTGAATGCCATGTGTCAATGATTAGCCCAGCTGGCCAGCACATCCCTATCCTCGTGCATTCTAAGGCTATCCTTCTCACTATTTACTATCCTACCAAATATTGTATCATCCACGAACTTACTGACCAACACTCCTGAATTCAAGTTATATAAACTACAACTTGCAAGTGCCCCAGCACCAATCCCTGCGAACCCCATTGGACAGGACTTCCTGTCAGCAAAACACCCCTGGACCATTCGCCTTTGCTTCAGGCGACTTAGCCAATTATAGATCTAATTTGCCAACTTTCTTTGGTACCCATGGGCTCTTAATTTCACTATCAGTCTGCCACGTGGAAGCTTGTCAAAAAACTTGCAGAAGTCCAAATAGAAAATGTCAGATGCACTGTCCTCATTGACACACCTGATATCCTCTTCGAAAAATGTATTAATTAAGTCAGACATGACCTCCCCTTAACAACATCATGCTAACTGTTCTTGATTAATGCCTGTGTCTCCAATTGCAGATTAATTATCTTTCTGAGAATGGCTTCTTTTCGGCGAATGAACTTGAAAGACTCACTCAACATTCAGGCCTGATCAATCGACAAACACATTTTATTGAGCTGTGCCAGCGGGGTGAAAATACAGGGGCTGACCGTTTCAAAATCCACAGAACGAAGAAGATCATAAATACTTATGCAGTTAATCAGCTCATTCTGGTTTGACACAATTCAATCATGATGGCTATTGATTACATACAATGCATATCGGTTCCAATGAAATCAATAACTGGACTGCATGATCAACTCGTGGACATTTCTGGCCCATCCCAAGATATTAACCCGACAACTTATTAACCATCGCTGAGCCTTCACAATGCTTCTTTCTTCTCAGGACATCCTTGTCTCTGACTTGTCCAGACTACCAACATGCTCACAAAGCATCTGTCCGTGTGCTGATACCAGAGGGCCTGCTGGGCAAGTTTAATGGTCCATGACTGTGCCTTAAATGAAAGACTATCTGTTGAAATATGGTCAATCATGATGTGGAGATGCTGGCGTTGGACTCGGGTAAACAGAGTAAGAAGTTTAACAACACCAGGTTAAAGTCCAACAGGTTTATTTGGTAGCAAAAGTCGAATTGGACTCCTCCGGAAGGCCGCTGCCCTCGACTTGACATGTATGCCCAAGCCGTCAGGAGGTGCGTCAACACCAAATTCATCAGCCGCACTCACAAGACAGCCCCGAACATCACCCAAGCACAACGTAACGCCATCCACGCTCTCAAGACCAACCGCAACATTGTCATCAAACCAGCAGACAAAGGAGGGGCCATCGTCATACTGAACAGAACGGATTACTGCAAAGATGTGTACCGACAACTGAACAACGAGGAACGCTACAGACAGTTACCCACAGATCCGACCAAAGAACACACCTGTCAATTCAACACTCTGATCAAAACCTTTGATCCGGACCTTCAGAGCACCCTCCGTGCTCTCATCCCACGTACTCCCCGCGTTGGAGATCTCTACTGCCTCCCAAAAATACACAAGGCAAACACACCCGGCCGTCCCATCGTATCGGGCAATGGGACCCTGTGCGAGAACCTCTCCGGCTATGTCGAGGGCATCCTGAAACCAATTGTACAAACAACCCCCAGCTTTTGTCGCGACACGACGGACTTCCTACAGAAACTCGGCACACATGGAGCAGTTGAACCAGGAGCGCTCCTCGTCACAATGGATGTCTCGGCACTCTACACCAGCATCCCCCATGACGATGGCATTGCTGCAACGGCCTCAGTGCTCAGCGCCAACAACTACCAGTTTCCAGATGCAATTTTACAACTCATCCGCTTCATCCTGGACCACAATATCTTCACCTTGAACAACCAGTTCTTCATCCAGACACACGGAACAGCCATGGGGACCAAATTCGCACCTCAATATGCCAACATCTTCATGCACAGGTTCGAACAAGACTTCTTCACAGCACGGGACCTTCAACCAATGCTATACACTAGATACATCGATGACATTTTCTTCCTTTGGACTCATGGTGAACAATCACTGAAACAACTCTATGATGACATCAACAAGTTCCATCACAACATCAGAATCACCATGGACAACTCTCTGGAATCGGTTGCATTCTTGGACACACGCATCTCCATTAAGGATGGTCACCTCAGCACCTCTCTGTACCGCAAGCCGACGGATAACCTCACGATACTCCACTTCTCCAGCTTCCACCCTAAACACGTTAAAGAAGCCATCCCCTACGGACAAGCCCTCCGTATACACAGGATCTGCTTGGATGAGGAGGATCGCAACAGACACCTCCAGACGCTGAAAGATGCCCTCATAAGAACACGATATGGCGCTCGACTCATTGATCAACAGTTCCAACGCGCCACAGCGAAAAACCGCACCGACCTCCTCAGAAGACAAACACGGGACACAGTGGACAGAGTACCCTTCGTTGTCCAGTACTTCCCCGGAGCGGAGAAGCTACGGCATCTCCTCCGGAGCCTTCAACATGTCATTGATGAAGACGAACATCTCGCCAAGTCCGTCCCCACCCCCCACTTCTTGCCTTCAAACAACCGCACAACCTCAAACAGACCATTGTCCACAGCAAACTACCCAGCCTTCAGGAGAACAGTGACCATGACACCACACAACCCTGCCACAGCAACTCTGCAAGACGTGCCGGATCATCGACACAGATGCCATCATCTCACGTGAGAACACCATCCACCAGGTACACGGTACATACTCTTGCAACTCGGCCAACGTTGTCTACCTGATATGCTGCAAGAAAGGATGTCCCGAGGCATGGTACATTGGGGAAACTATGCAGACGCTGCGACAACGGATGAATGAACACCGCTCGACAATCACCAGGGAAGACTGTTCTCTTCCTGTTGGGGAGCACGTCAGCGGTCACGGGTATTCGGCCTCTGATAATCGGGTAAGCGTTCTCCAAGGCGGCCTTCACGACACACGACAGCGCAGAGTCGCTGAGCAGAAACTGATAGCCAAGTTCCGCACACACGAGGACGGCCTCAACCGGGATATTGGGTTCATGGCTCACTATTTGTAACCCCCACAGAGTTTCACTGGCTGTCTTGTCTGGAGACAATACACATCTTTTTAGCCTGTCTTGATGCTCTCTCCACTCATGCTGTTTTGTTTCTTAAAGAGTTGATTAGTTGTAAGTATTCGCATTCCAACCATTATTCATGTAAATTGAGTTTGTGTCTTTATATGCTCTGTTTGTGAACAGCATTCCCACTCACCTGAAGAAGGGGCTTGCAGCTCCGAAAGCTTGTGTGGCTTTTGCTACCAAATAAACCTGTTGGACTTTAACCTGGTGTTGTTAAACTGCTTACTGAAATATGGTCAAATCAGGTAAGCCCCATGATGCTTTTCGTTACAGTTAGTAACACTCAATTTTGTTAACGTAGTACATAGGGACATGTGAATATACATTACGCAGGTGCCTTGGCCCCCTCTATAAAAAGCCTATCGACTAGCATTATATTCGTGGATTAGAAAGGCTGAGACCGGTTTGATGCTTCTCTCAGTAGCTTTTATTAATTACGGCAAGAAATGGATACTTCACCGCGAGCTTGAACTGTTCTCTGAACGTGGACTGAGTCGCCCCATAGATAAATGTGTTTGTGCAACAATTCAAATTCAGCAGCACGTATCCAACTTGCTGAAAAATATATTCAGAATCATTGAAATTTCCAGGATCTCTCCCTGTGATGCTGTAATATAAGAATTATTTGACAAAAACCAGCCATAGAAGTATGAAGCTGCCAGATATGTTGAAGAGTAACACCACAGACTTCCTTCGGCCCTCTATCTTTGGGTCACTGAGATTTTCTCACTTCCTCTGGCCGCACAGCCTCTTAGGGGCTCGGTTGGCCACTAAAATGTGCCTGACTATCACAGCATTGAGCAACAGAATTAAAGTGAACGGGAGAAATGTAGTTACAATTTTATCAAACCAGCCAAGTGCCTCCCAAATGGGATCATTGACAATATGTGGCTTCAGAACACAAAACCACGGTGTGCTGTTGATTATCAATCGATGTTTACATATGAAATATATATGAATTATTTTAAGCACAGCAAAATGCCGGTTGTTGCGAGAAGAACAGCCACATTTTTCTGGGTGCAACATTTACTTTTCAGCTTCTGGCAACATATAGTCACAAATCGATCAAAGGAGAAAGTGACGGTGAAACAGACATAACAGTTTTCCGCTGCACGAACCACCACACTGATAAAACTAAACAGAATAGTGCTGTTCAGTAAGATCCTGGGAAATAATAATATTTGATTCAGCTCAGGATGGCCTCTGTGATAGTGGCCAGTAGATCGCTTTTTACCATGACTACTAGGTAGAGAGTTGTGCAAGAAGAAATGCCGCACTTTGCCCGGGACAGGATCACAATCGCCAACAAATTAACTGCAGGAAAGAATGAAACGTGAGAATGGAAATATGGTTTGTAATAAGATCTTAGAAAATGTATTCAGGCAATTAAAAAGCACAGTGTCAAACATTTTTGAGATTACTTTTCAACAGCAAACCCAGATCCCTAGTCAGTCTCCAATCCCCATCCCACCTTCCCAACCCATCTTCCTCATACTGGCCACCCCGTCCACTCTATGCATCCTCACACACACATTCCCCCATTCCCACGCATAGTTCTTGAAGTTTCAGAAACCATACGGAGAATAGAACATGACTAAGATTGGAACATGGAATCATTCAAACACTGTGCAAAGGCAGCATTAGGATCGATACAATATCTATTTGTGAAATGTAGCTAATACATCCCTTTTTATTATAGATGCTCTGATCTTCACTATTTATCCAACGTCACGTTTTTCTGTTGCATTTACCGAGCAAATGCAAAAAATGAAGCAATTATTAAATATTTATGTCATGTCTCTGTGGTAATCTCCTGTTCATCCGACAGTGGCCACATTATCAATATTGGCTTTGGATTCCATTGCTCTGCCTACAGAATATATTAACGTGTTTTCTGTTCCTTGATAATTTAAATTCATTCTTGCATTCTCTCTTCATTGTTGGTTGACCTATTTCCTAATTTCTTTGTCTTGTCCTTAGCGTGCACTCCCATTTAAAATCTCCCTTGATCCTCAATTGTCTGCTTCAATTTTCATTCATTTCTGGATGCTCAAGTATAATTTCCTCTTTCATTTTAGTGAATGATATTGAATCTGCACCTTGCTGGAAGCTGTTTTAAGTGTTCCTCGTTGTCAGTCTATATCATGGTTTGCCCGTAGTGCCTCCAGTCTTGTTTTCCAATGCTCTTCCTTGGCTTCTTAAAGTCTCCTAATTCTTCATTTCTTTTCTTTGCAATATTTTGTAATTCTCGCACTCATTACCTTGAAGCTTGTTATATCGTGGCCACTGTTGCCAAAAGATTTTCCTGTTTTGCTATTCCTACCCACTGTGATCCAATCCCAATGAGCATACCCAGTGGTGAATGTTACCTTGTTGCCCCTTCCCCTTTCCTTCAATGTCTCAGACATTATTCATCAATGCATTGTCGGCTACCTTATCGAAGACGTTTGGGATAAACAGCTCAGTTTCACATACAACATTTCTATTGTCTACTCTTTGACTTTCCTCCTCAACACTTCCAATATCATCAGTTAAGCCCTATATTCCAGTATTATTATAGAAAGGCGTGCTGTGCACTATTGCAGAGTTCCCATATTACATAAAATAGGTTAAGATGAACTGCAAAATGTACAATAATGCGAAACGTTTGTGAGATCAAAACGGAGAGATTTGCCTTGTTCGTTTCATTGTTGAGAAATTAATGGTGCTATTAGTTCTCTTGGTTTAATCTGTGCTATAAAAACTTGTTTCTCATTTATACGTTAGAAATCAAACACAGGAAAGTATATCATTGCACTACTGTCTATCAGAAAGACCTCTGGAACAATATGTAACATTAAAATTCACAGAGCAAAGCGAGCGATCAGCTCACAAACAGACCTCGACACATGGAGTAGTTGCCGTGACTCACCAGGAACACCGATGATGGCCAGGATCGGATAATATATTTTCTTGATGTCACAAAATGTTTCAATCCTTTCCGTGTGAAGTGATGGGCCGCATTGTGCTGCAGAGACTCGCTCTGTCTTCACCTCTGAGGCGAAACATTTGAAATGCCTTCAACTTAGGGCAATTTCCATCTCCCCAAGCTGAACATGGAGGTTGCGACCTTGTCACTTGTTTGTAACTTGAACAAAAACATTGCTGCATCGAGTTAAGTCTGTGACACAAAAACATTCCTTTAGAGATTGATTCAGATGACTGCGCAATTCAAAGCAGCAATGGAAATGAAAGTTACATTCCCCAACAACCCCCTTCTCTGGCCCTCTCTTCCTTCAGAAATGTCCTTTACTCAGGCATAATCTTCCCCATTTCAGATTTTCTCTCCCAGCAATGCCATCATGCACTCCGGGATGTGGCTGCTCTCCTGACCTGTGGACATTTGGTGAAATGATTGATGTGATTGTGCATAACCGTGTTCAACGAGAAAGCATCTGAAAATAATAGAACAACAGAAACTGGTGCAGTGTCTCCACCTGACAGTGCAGCTCAAACTAAAACAACACTTAAAACAGTTCGCATACGTTGAGGAACATACCTCTATCAAGTGGAAGTTAGTGTTCTTACCACTGGACCAGTCACCCAGGGGTCCACACCATTGCACCACAGGAGATCGTCGGGATTTGATTTTTTTAAAAAATCTGGAATGAAATATCGAATGGCGACCATGCCGTCATTACTGATTGTCATGAAACCACATCTGGTTTACGAATGTGCATTCATGATCGAAATGTGTTGTCCTTACACGTCTGGCTTGTTATACGACTCCTGACCACAACTTTGTTGACTCTTAACCACGGCTCTCAAATGGTCTATATAACCTCTCAGTCAGATACAGACACCAACAAATATAATCCCTCAAACTGACACAGACCCTCCAGGTAATACAACCCTTCAAACTGATCCAGAATCTCAAAGACTATCACTCTTCAAACTGATACAGACTCTCCAATCAATGTAGTCCTTTAAACTGATAAGGACTCCAATAAATTTCACCTCTCAAACTGAAACTGACTCCAACCAATACAAAACCTTTAACTGACTCAATTTACCAATCATTGTATCTCCTCAAACAGATACAGATTCCAATCGATATCACCCTCCAAGCAATATAGCCCTACAAAATAGTACAAACACTCCAAAAAATGTAACCAAACAAACTGATTCAGGCTCTCCAAAGAAACTCCAATCAAAATGATCCCTCAAACTAACACATATCCCCCCCAAAGAATATTACCCCTCATGCTGATACAGTATCCAACCAAGGAAACCCCTCACTGATACGGAATCTACAATCAAAATAAACCCTCAAACTGATACAAACACTACAATAAATATAACTCCTCAACCTGATTCAGATGTACAATCAGTACAACCCCGCAAACTGGCACAGAATATCCACCCAATAATACTCCGCAAAAAGACACATAAATCCAATATAAGCCATCAATATAATACACACTCCAATCAACATAGCCTCTCAAACAGATGCAGACTCCAAGCAATATAATCCCTCAAATTGATACAGACACTCCAACTAATATAACCCCACAAACTGAACGAATTCCTCCAACTAATCTAATCCTTCAAACTGATCGACTCTCCAAACAATACAATCCACCAAACTGATACAGACTCCAATCAGTTTAATCCTCAAACTGATAAAGACCCTCCACCCAATATAACCTCTCAAACTGATGCAAACTTCAATTAATATGACCCCGCAAACCAATACAGAACCTTCAATGAACATATAATCCCTCAGACAGATACCAGCCTTCCATGAATATATCCCCTCCAAATGTTTAAGACACTTTGACCAATATAACACCTGAAACTGATACAGACTCCGATCGATATTACCATTCAAACTTAATCAGACTTCAATCAATATAACCCCTCAAACTGATACAGACTCTCCAAACAATATAAATCCTGGAACTGATTCAGCCAAAAATTAACATTTCTTGAGCAGCAGATAATGAAACAGATCCTGGAAAGGTGTCATCATAACAGTGTTGTCGTGAAGGGAGATTTTAATTTCCCAAATTTTGATTGGAATCCCCCTAGAGTAAGTGGTGTAGATGGGAAGGAGGTGTTAGGTGTGTTCAGGAGGGTTTCTTGACACAGTATGTAGATAAGCCTACAAGAGGGGAGGCTGTACTTGATTTGGTATTGGGAAATTAACCTGGGCAGGTGTCAGATCTCTCAGTGGGAGAGCATTTTGGAGACAGTGATCATAATTCTATCTATTTTACAATAGCATTGTAGAGAGATAGGATCAGACAAGTTAGAAAAATGTTTAATTGGAGTAAGGGGAATTACGAGGCTACCAGGCAGGAAATTGGAGGCTTAAATTGGAAAAAGGTTTTCTCAGGGAAATGGACGGAAGAAATGTGGCAAATTCTCAGGGAATATGTGTCTGGAGTTCTGCATAGCAGCGTTCCAATGAGACTGGGAAGTTATTGTAGGTTATAAGAACCGTGCTGTACACAGGCTGTAATGAATCTGGTCAAGAGGAAAAGAAAAGCTTCCAAACGGTTCAGGAAGGTAAGTAATGTTAGAGATCTTGACGAGCATACCGTCAATAGGAAGGATCTTAAGGAGGAAATTAGGAAAGCCAGAAGGGGTCATGAGAAGTCCTCGGCAGGCAGGATTAAGGAAAACCCCAAGGCATTCTACAGGTTTGTGAAGAGCAGAAGGATAAAACGTGAAAGAATAGGACCGATCAAGTGTGACGGTGGGAAAGGTTGTATGGAACCTGAAGAAATAGCAGGGGTACTTAATGAATACTTTACTTCAGTATTCACTATGGAAAAGGATCTTTGTGGTTGTAGTGCAGACTTGCAGCGAACTGAAAAGCTTCAGCATGTCGATATTAAGAAAGAGGATTTGTTGGAGCTTTTGAAAAGCATCAAGTTAGATAATTGGCCGGCACCAGATGAGATGTACCCCAGGCTCCTGTGGGCGGCGAGGGAGGAGATTGCTGAGCCTCTGGCGATGATCTTTGCATCATCAATGGAGACGGGAGAGGTTCCGGAGGATTGGAGGATTGCGGATGTTCTTCCTTTATTCAAGAAAGGGAGTAGAGATAGCCCTGGAAATTATAGACCAGTGAGTCTAACCTCAGTGGTTGGTAAGTTGATGGAAAGAATCCTGAGAGGCAGGATTTGTGAACATTTGGAGAGGTATAATATGATTAAGAATAGTCAGCATGGCTTTGTCACAGGCAGATCATGCCTTACGAGCCTGATTGAATTTTTTGAGGATGTGACGAAACGCCTTGATCAAGGAGGAGCAGTAGATGTAGTATATATGGACTTCAGGAAGGCATTTGATAAGGTGCACCATTCAAGGCTTATTGAGAAAGTGAGGGGGCATGGGATTCAAGGGGACATTACTTTTTGGATCCAGAACTGGCTTGCCCACAGAAGTGGTTATAGAAAGGTCATATCCTGCATGGAGGTCGGTCACTCGTGGAGTGCCCCAGGGATCTGTTCTGGGACACTTACTCTTTGTGATTTTTATAAATGTCCTGGATGAGGAAGTGGAGGGATGGGTTGGTAAGGTTGTTCATGACACAAAGGTTGGAGGTGTTGTGGATAGTGTGGAGGGATGTCAGAAGTTGCAGCGAGAATTGATAGGATGTATCCAAACAATATAAACTCTCAAATTAATACAGATTTTGCCTTAATAAAACCCCTCAAACTGGTACAGCCCCCATCAACATAGCCGCTCAAAAATACAGACTCTAATCAATAGCCCCCTTAAATAAATACAGACTGTCCAGTCAATATAACCCCCCCATCCCCCAAACTGATACGGATCCTACCAATATAATCCCTCAAACTGGTGCATTCTTAAATCAATGTATCCCCTCAAACTGATACATACTCTACAATCAATATAATCCCACAATCTGACAAAGATTTTCCAATCAACATCACCGCTCAAACTGATACTGAACCTCCAATCAATATATCCCTTCAAATGGATACAGACTCTCCGATCAATATAAGCCCTAAAAATGATACAAACCCTCCAATCAATATAACCTCTCAAACTGACACAGGCTCCAATAAATTTAACCCCTCAAACTGATATAGACTCTGCAATAAACATAACCCCACAAACTGTCACAGATTCTCCAATCAATATAACCCGCAAACTGATACAGACTTTCCAATCAATATAACACTTCAAGCTGAGAGAGTCCTCAATCAATTTTACCCCTCAAACTGATACAACCGCCAATCAATATAACCTTCCAACTGATAAAGACTCTCCAACCAATGTAACCCCTCAAACTAAAACGGACTCCAACCAATATAACTTTTCAAAATAATAGGGATTCTCCAGTCAATATAACACTTCAAACTGATGTATACTCTCCAATTAATTTTACCTCTCAAACTGATACATACCTCAAAAATACACAATCTCAAACTGATACAGACTCTCCCTTAGTAGAACCCCTCAAACTGACACATTCCCCATCAATATAACCTCTCAAACTAATACAGACTACAATCAATAGACCCCTTAAACAAATGCAGACTGTCCAGTCAATACAACCCCCACCCAAATTGATACAGACTCTCATGAATATAACGTCTCAATCTTCTTCAATCAATATTCCCCTCAAACTGATACGGACTCCATAATCGATCGAACTTCTCAAACTAATACAGACTCTCCAATCAACATAACCCCTCAAACTGATACTGGGCCTCCAATCAAAACACCCTTGAAATGTATACAGACTCTCGAATCAATATAATACCTCAAATTGACACAGGCTCCAATCAATATATCCCCGCTAACTAATACAGATTCTCCAATGAATAAAACCCACAAGCTAATACAGATTTTCCAATCAATATAACCCCTCAAACTGAGTTTCTGAAATCGATGTTACCCCTCAAAATCTTACAAACTCCAATCAAAATAACCTTCAATCTGATACAGGCTCTCCAATCAATATAACCCTTAAACTGACGCAGGCTCCAAATAATATATAACCCCTCAAACTAATAGAGACTCTCCAATCAATATTACCACTCATACTGATTCAGTCTCAAATCAATAGAACCCCTCAAACTGATACAGACACTCTCTTTGTATTGGCCCTCAAACTGATACGGTCAACAATCAAATTAAAACTTCAAACTGATACAGACTCGATAATCAATATTACTCCTCAAACTGATACAGACTACTATCAATATACACATTAAACGAATACGGAATTTCCTCCAAACTGATACAGACACGATTCAATTTAACCGCTCAAAATGATACATTCTTCAATCAATGTATCGCGTCAAACTGATACGCACTCTCCAATCGATAGAATCCCTAAAAATGATACAGACACTTCAATCAATATAATCTCTCAAACTAATACAGCGTGCAATCAATTTTACCCCTGAAACTGATACAGACTCTAATCACTTTAACCCTTCAAACTGATACGGATTCTCCAACCACGATAAACCTCAAACTGATACAGATTCTCCAATCAATGTAACACTGCAAACAGAAACAGACTCCAATTAATATCACCCCTCAAACTGATGCAGTCTCCAATCAATGTTAACCCACAAAGTGATACAGAATCACTATTATTATGACCCCTCAAGCTGATAAGATATCAAGATGTACAACCAATCAAACCGATACTGAGTCTCCAACGAAAATAATCCCTCAAACTGATACAGACTCTCCAATCAATATAAACCTCTAAATTGGTACAGACTCTACAATCAATAAAACCCCACAAACTGATATGGATTCTCCAATCAACAAAACCTCTCAAACTGATACAGACTGTCAAATCGTTTGAACGCCACAAACTGATAAAGTCTGCAATCAATTTTACCCCTCAAACTGATACATGCTCCAATCTATATAATCCTTCAGCATGATACAGTCTCCCGAATTAATATTACCTCTCAAACTGATACAAACTCCAATCAACATAAACCCTCACACTAATACCGACACTCCAATCAAAATAACCCCTCAAAGTGATACAATCTCCAATCAACATACATCCTCAAACTGCTACAGTCTCCATTAAATGTAACCCCTCAAACGCACTTGAATCAATATAACATCACAAACTGATTCAGAGTCACCAGTCCATATAACCCCTCAAACTTATACAGAATCTGCAATCAATATAACGCCCAAAACTGATACAGACTCCAATCAAAATTATCCCTCAAATTGATATATTCTCTCCATTCAATATAAACACACAAATTGATACAGTCTGCAATCACCTTTCCCCCGCAAACAGATAGACACTGAAATCAATTTAACTCTTCAAACTGATACAGAGTCTCCAATCAATATCTCCGCTCAGACTGATACAAATTATCCAAACAATATAACCCCTCAAACTGATCCAGACTCCAATTAACATGAAACCTCAAACTGATACAGGCACTATAGCCGATATGATCCCTTACACTGATACAGACTCTCCATTGATATAACCCCTCAAACTGATACAGTCTCCAAGTGAAATAAAGCCTCAAACTGGTACAAATACTCCAACCAAAATAACGGCTGAAACTAATACATAATCTCGAATCAATTTTACGCTTCCAACTGATACAGACTTCAAACAATATAAACTCGCAAACTGATACAGACTCTCCATTAATATAACCCCTCAACTGATGCAATCCCCTATTAATATAACTCCTCAAACTGGTACGGACTCTCCAATCATAAGAACCCCTCAAACTGATACAGACTTCAAACACTATAACCCTTCAAACTAATACAGGCTCTCCAATCAATATAACCCCTAAAACTGATGTAGATTCCAACCATTACCACCCCTCCTCAAACTGATACTCACCCCAATCAATATAACCCCTCATACTAATACCGTCTCTCCAATCCATATAACACCTCAAACTGATACAGACTCCAATTAATACCACGGGAGGGACGGTAGCACAATGGATAGTACTGATGCTTCATAGGTCCAGGGACCTGGGTTCGATTCCCGGCTTGTGTCACTGTCTGTGTGGAGTTCACACATTCTCCCCGTGTCTGCGTGGGTTTCGTCCGGGTGCTCCGGTTTCCTCCCACAGTCAAACGATGTGTGGGTTAGGGTAACTGGCCATGCTAAATTGACCCTTAGTGTCCCGGGATGCGTCGGTGAGAGGGATTAGTGGGTAAAATATGTAGGGATATGGGGGTATGGCCTTGGTGTGATTGTGGTTGATGCAGACTCGATGGGCCGAATGGCCTATACACTGTAGGGTTTCTATGATTCACTCCTCCTCAAACGGACACAATGCTCTATCAAACTAACCCCTCAATCTAATACAGACTCCAATCAATAGACCCATTAAACTAATGCAGACTGTCCAGTCAATATTACCCCGCTAAACTGATACAGTCTTTTATCAATTTAACCCCTCACATTTTGATACATTCTTCAATCAATGTATTCCCTCAAACTGGTGCGGACTCTCCAATCATTTGAACCCCTCAAAATGATACAGACTCACCAATATAACCTCTCAAGATGATGCAGTCTGCAATCAATTTTACCCCTCAAACTGATACTGACCCCAATCAATATAACCCTTCAAATTGATACAGAGTCTCCAATATTTGTAACCCCTCAAACTGATCCAGAGACTCCAATCAATATAACACTGCGAACTGAAACAGACTCAATTCAATGTCAATCCACCCTCCATCAACCCCCAGTCTGACACATACGCTCAAATAATGACAACCCCACAAACTGATAGTTTCCAAATAATATAAATCCACAAACTGATAGAGAATCACAATTAATATTACCCCTCAAGTGACAAAGACAGCAATATTTAGAAATAATCAAACAGATGCGGATTCTACAACCATATAATCCCTCAAACTGACACTGACTCTCCCATCAACTTAACTCCTCAAACTGATACAGGCTCACGAACTAATATAAATTATTAAACTGATACAGACTCTACAAACAATATAACCCCACAACCTGATACAGATTCTCCAATCAATGTGACCCCTCTAAAAGGTACGGACTCTCCAATCATTCGAACCACAGAGACTGATACAGACTCCAATTAATATATCCCTTCAGATTGATAGAGACTCCGCAATCAATATAACCCCTCAAACTGATACAGTTTCCAATGAATATGAAACCTCAAACTGATGCAGCATCTCCATTAATTTCATCCCTCAAACTGATACAGTCTCCTATCAAAATAAACCCTCAAACTGAAACACTCGATCCAACCAATATATCCACTTAAACTGATACATAATCTCCAATAAATTTTACCCCTCCAACTGTTACAGAATCCAAACAATGTAAACTCTCAAACTGATACAGACTCTCTATTAATATAACCTTCCAAACTGATGCAGTCCCCTTTTAATGCAACCCCTCAAACTAATGCAGACTCCATCAATTAACCATGAAAGTAATACAGATTGTCCAGTCCATATAACATCCCCCGCCCCCCCCCCCCCCCCCCCCCGCAAAACTGATACGGATGGAAATGAATTTAACCCCTGAAACAATGTATCCCCTCAAACTGACACAGAATCTCCAATCGAAATAACCCCTCAAAATGATACAGTCGCTCCAATCAATATTATCTCTCAAACTGATACAATCTGCAATCAATTTTACCCATCAAACTGATGCAGACTCCAATCAATATAAGACAAACTGAAACATACTCCAATCAATATCACCCCTCAATCTGATACAGTCTCTCCAATCAATGTAATCCCACAAATTGATACAAACTCTCCATTAATATAACCGCTAAAACTGATACAGGTATCAATCAATATAACCTCTAAAACTCATACAGACTCTCCCATCAATAAAACACGTCAATCTGATGCAGACTCTCCATTCATATAAACTCTCAAACAGTTTGAGTCTCCAACCAATGTAACGCCTCAAACTGATCCATACTCCCCAATCAATATAACCGCTCAAACTGATAAAGACTTCAAACGATATAAACTTTCAAACTAATAAATTATCTCCCTTAATATGACCCCTCAAACTGAGACAGAATGTCCAGTCAATTTAACCCCCTCAAACTGATACAGACTCTAATCAATATAACCTTGCAATATGATACATTCTTTAATCATTATAAAACCCCAAACAGATACGGACACTCCAATCAATATAACTCCTCAAACTGATACAGTCTCCAATCAGAAATAACACTCAAACTTATACAGACTCTCCAATCAATGTTATCTCTCAAACTGATACAGACTCCAAACAATACAAACTCTAACGGACATAGGCTCTCTGTTATTAGAACCCCTAAAACTGATACCGTCCCCAATCAATATGTCTACTCAAACTGATACAGTTACCAATCAATGGACCCCTTTATCGAGCACAGATTTCCCAGTCAATATATCGCCCCAAACCGATCCAGTCTCTAATCGAAATAACCCCTCAAACTGATCCATTCTTCAATCAATGTACCACCTCAATCTGATACGGACTCTCCAATCGTTAGATCCACTCAAAATGATATATTCTCTCCAATCAATGAAAACCCTTAAATTGATTAATGAGGACATTTTGGGTGAAGTGATAGCACTTGGACTGCAGCGCTTTAGAAGGCAGTTCACCACCACCTTCTCATGAGCAACGAGGGAATAGGCAATGAATGATTGCCAGCCACCACCGCTCATCTCTCATGGCGAAGTGAAAGAGAAAAGGAAACATTGCTCTGGACATTTTCCAATTACTGAAGAAATCACCAGCGACATTTTGAAATTACTGACACAATCTCTGGGGACAGATTGTAATTACTGACACAATCAGTGGAAGCATTTCATGTTTACTGACACAATCTCTTGGGAGAGACTGTAAATACTGACACAAACAGTGGAGGCATTATGTAATGACTGACACAATCTCTGGGGACAGACTGTAAATACTGACACAATCTCTGGGTAAATTTGGCAATGTTGACACAATCTCCAAGAACATTTTGTAATTATTGAAGCAATCTCTGGGTAAATTTTACAAATACTGACTCAATCTCCGGGGACAGACTGTAACTACTGACAAAATCTCTGGCGACATTCTGTAATTACTGACATATTCACTGGGGACTGTCTTTCATTGCTGACATAATCTTCGGGTCTATTCTGTAATTCCTGATACAATCTATGGGATCGTTCTGTAGTTACTGACACAATCTCTGGGAACATTCTATAATTACCGACACGAATTCGAGGGCATTCTGGAATAACTGACACAATCTATGGGTGCATGCTTTAATTAATTCACAATCTCCATTGACGACCTGTAATTACTGGCGATATTGTGTAATCACTGACACAATACCTACCGAATATCAGTTACTACTGAGGCAATCTCTTGTGAAATAATATAATTACTGACAGAATCTCTGGGGCATTGTGTAATTACTGACATAACTTTAGGTGATTTTTTGAAATTACTGACATGTTCGCCATTGACATTTGATAATTACTTGTGGAATCTCCTGGGACATTCGGCAATTTCTGACACAATCTCCGTGGGCATTCTGTAATTAAAGATACATGCTTTGGGACATGCTGTAATTACTGACACAATTTCAGGGGACATTTTCTATTTCCGATACATTCTACAGGAACGTTCCATAATTATTAACATAATCTCTGGGGATATTCTCTAAATACAGCCACAATCTCTGGGTTCAATCATCAATTGCTGACACCATCTCGTCGGAAATTCTATAACTATTGATACAGTCTCTGGGGCATTCTGCAATTAATGACACAATCACCGGGGACATTCTGTAAATTTTGAAACAATTTCTGGGGCATTCTGCAATTGATGACATAGTCTCTGGTGCCTTTTGTAATTACTGACACAATTTCTCGGGACATTCTCTAAGTACTGAAGCAGTCTCTGGGAACATTGTTTAATTGCTGAGGAACTATTTTGGGAAATACTGTAATTACTGGCACATTGTCTGGTGATGTTCTGCAATTACTGACATGATGTCCAGGGACAGTATGTAATTACGGATACAATTTCTGGCGACATTCGGTAATTACAGTCACAATCTCTAAGGTTCTTCTGGACTTACTGGCACAATTTCTGGGCATATTAGTCAATACCAATAAAAACTCTGTGGCATTATTTAACTAACGATAATATCTGAAAGAAGATTTATTGATTGGCACAATCTCTGGGGACATTCCAGAATTACTAACACAACCTGAGGGGACATTCGGAAATTATTGTCACGATAACCAGCGTTATTACTCCTGAGAACAATATCTTTGGAAATACTGTAACTACTGAAACATTCTCGGCGACATGGTATAGTTACAGACATAACCTGCAGGCATTTCTTTTTGTAATTACTGACAAGATGGCCATTGAAATTCTCTAATCACTGACGCAATCTCCGGGCATACAGTAATTACTGACACAATCTCTGGGAACATTATGTAATGACTGAGAAAATCACCGAGATATTCTGTAATTACTGCCACAATCTCTGAGGAATTTCTGAAATTACTGACCCAATGAAGTGGCAGATTTCTAACCAGTTCATAAGGTTTTAGACAGAATGCATGGGGCACTGAAAGTACTGCAAGTAAAGAGTTAAATGGTTCTTGAAACAAAGTTAATCAGCTAATGAGAAAGTAGTTTGCACGTCTGTGATTGCAATAAGAGAAGCAAAACAGTAATCATGATTATAAACATATATGCGGATATTTTATTTTTTAATATTGTTTGAATTATTATTTGATAATGATTTGATAATTCCGTCGAAAGCAGGCTTCCACAATGGATGACGCTAAAGGCAAATAGGTCACGACCAAAGGCCTTTGAATTCTTGTAGTTAACGAAATTCATATCAGAAAGTTTCTTATGCGTGATCATATACTGCAACATTAATGAATAGGTTCATTCATTGTTCAGACCTAGGGTCGGAATCATGTCCAGATTGCCTAGTTTGGCAATGATCCAGTGGGAACGTCCACTTTGATTCTTGAAGTCACGTCTGGGGTGAACAAGGCAACATGGAAGTGACTTTAAGCTCGAGGCGAATTAGCGTCCAAATTTGATGGGTGAACGAGATATCTTAATGCTGGATGTTAAAATGCAATTGACTGAGTTGCAAGTCAGTGGTTATTATTGATGTGTGTACTTTAAATGCAATTTATTTTAAACTAATATGAGGTGGGAATGATTCATGAGAAAAACTATAATTGATCTGTTTTTGGCTGTATATGTCATACTCATCGGAGAGGTTCTGTCACTCTATGTTACAGCTACTTAACCCATTTGCTGATCTCCTTGCAACTGCTTGTTATCAAATAAATGTTGCATCTTGACACCGAGGTATCTGCCTCATGTGTTTTGTATTGTCTATAATTAAGACAGTACTGGTAAACTCGATTTACTCCACAGCAGTATTTTGTGGCGACGAGTGAGGGGGCAGAATCATTGGAACCCGACGCCGAGATGAGCCTCCTCGGGTTAGTATCTTTTCATTAATACCCGGGTCAGTTCGAAGGGGGAACGCATCAAGGTGTTGGATCCGTGAGTTGACCTATCCAAACACTAATTTCGGGTCGCAAACGCAGTATTGCCGGTTAAAGAAACCGTGCTTATTACGCGGGTACAATAACAGAAAATCGATGCCGTCCAATTAACAGAGACTGAGAGCCACAAAGAAAGGGGGCATGTAGATTTCCGGGGTGCACATAATCCGGAACACCAGGGACAGAATCCTGGTCCTGTTGGACAGCAGAGCTAATTCAAAAGCCACACACATAAAGCGTCAGGCGAAGACCACATGGAGCGGTGGCTGAGCTTAAGCTAAGAAGTTCAAAATTGCGAGAAGGACTGTTGAAATTATCGGGGAGGAAAAGTTAGTGAAGGTCTCGAGTGTCAGAGAATTTAGAAAGTAAGAGTCGTTCTTTCGGCGAAAAGCCGTGGGCTGAGATTTCGGAAAATTCCCAGAGGGGGTGCCTGTGGAATTGAGAAAAAATGAGAAAGTAACAGAGAAAAGACAGAAATCACAGATTTTGTCTTCAGAAGAAAGAGAGTAGGTTTAAAATCAAAACATAAGCCTGAGTGAAATTGTTTAATCAACAGCGCAATCATGAGGTTGTGTAAGGTATGGCATCAGGTAACTCGGAATGCAAAAACATGCATTATAATGACATTATGCGGAATGGAGATCAAATAGAGGTTGGATTGAATATACATTTATTGAAATTCTTATTTCTTGTAAATGGTCAGTGGCCAAGATAATCTTCAACAGAAGGAATAAGAATTCGACACATATTTGAGCTCTGCCATTTTGGAAAAATAAAATTAAAATTGCAACAATTATAAAATGGTGTGAGGTTATATCTGGAAAGTCGCAAGGAGAGTTAGCTATTTTGGCAAACAGTTGATTTGATTTTGTATTGCTCTAAGATGGGGAGCAGTGTTGTAAAAATAATTGAACATGTCAGTTTAAAATTTGGACTGGAGAAAGTGTCGGTTTGAACCATTTTGTATTAACCTGCAATAACACTTCCTGTTCATTTTAGGATCAGTTACTGAAAAGGGAATGAGTCCAGAGGTTTTTGAATGCTTGCCAAGAGAACGTGACGGCGTTATGAAGTCCGGTTGAGAAAATCTACTCCTCCACTTTTGAAACAAATAGAGATTTAACTCATTCTCTCCCCGGCAGGATGGATCATTGTGCGTTAAAATTTGCAGTAGTTTTAAGCCAACATCGTATAAATTGTTAGCTTAAATTAAAACTCTAGTTGACGGGGGGGGGGGGGGGGGGGGGGGGGGGGGGGGGGGGGTGGTGACGGGAGTGGGGGGAAGATCATTTAGTGAGGAGGCTACACGAGATAGAATGGGTGGAGTTATGCAAAATTACATTCGCCCTATTGGATAACTTGTGGTAAGAACACGAGGCAATTTAGGGCTGTTCAACAATGATAGTCGCCTTACAGCATTTAATTGTGAGAAGTGGATGCTTAAAATTAGTGGGCCAATTAGAAGACTGGGAGAGATAGTCCACAGCACAGCCAGCTGCAAATGTTAAGATGGGGAGGTTGAAAGCTGTATCAGATTCAAGGCGGTCTCAAAGGGAAATAATCCGGTCGAATAAATGAACATTGAACTAAGTGAACAGTGTGATAAGATGGACATTAATAGATATTTGAAAGCCCACAACACTCTTTTCTGAGTTTGGGACAACACTGACAAAAGATGATATGCTGTAAGCAAGATACCTGAACGGAATAATGCGATTTAAGATAAGGAACATGCAATCAAAACAAATTACTGCCTGCAATGAACTTGAAAGGTTTGATTTTTGTTTCGAAAATGATATTATGTGATATATTTCATGAAGAAAGAAATTTCAGAGAACTGGAAGAAGTTTGTGTATTATGTACAAAGGCTTCTTTGGGAGTAAGTCAAATATTGAAGGGTTTTTAATTGTTGCAGGAATTTTGTGGACGATTCTGCAGTGCTTGCAAATGGCTGATCGGATTTGATCAATGGAGGAAGAGCGAGCAGTGAGGAAAAGTTTGAGGAGCGAAGGAAACCCTCCAGGATATGAATTAGCTCCATGGTATCGGCTCCAGCATTGAGATCACCAGATATCACTGAACCATTTCACATTTTTTATCAGTAGAATGATGGAATGCATCTTGTCGTAATAACCCAAAAACATAGAAACAGATTAAGACAAATGCGGTATTACTCTGCCCAACTAGATTCAGTTGCTAGAGTCGGTATGCATCGATATGTGAGGACACTAGGGTGCGCCTCATGGGCAGTAAGAGTTTAAGAACACTCACCTTTATGGGAAAAGTCATCCTCCACAGCCCACACACAATTGTGCAGCTTTTTGAAGGAGGAAGATTGAAACATTCTGATGGAAGGCGTTCAAAATGGAAAGCAACTCGTTTGTCAGGAGACAAGCATGGGGAAATCAGTAGAGTTATAAAGCATAATCATGCAGGAGGATTAACAGTGCGAGGAACAGAACATGAATTTGTAGCAGAAGTGAACGAAGAACAGAGTGAAGGTTCAGCAGAAGAACCATTGTTCCACAGGACCAGGCTGAGGAGAAGGCAGTTGGTTTGTTCACAACATTTATTTATTTATTTTAAGTTAAATTTGTGTAAAAAATCGGAGGTTTTTTTTAAAACAGGAAGTGGGCCCAGCAGGAGTCTGGGAAGGTTTTTGGAGGGTTTAAAAGTGCTTAACTTGCAGTTTTCAGCCTCATTGTTCCACAGGACCAGGCTGAGGAGAAGGCAGTTGGTTTGTTCACTACATTTATTTATTTATTTTAAGTTAAATTTGTGTAAAAAATCGGAGGTTTTTTTAAAAACAGGAAGTGGGCCCAGCAGGAGTCTGGGAAGGTTTTTGGAGGGTTTAAAAGTGCTTAACTTGCAGTTTTCAGCCTCATTGTTCCACAGGACCAGGCTGAGGAGAAGGCAGTTGGTTTGTTCACTACATTTATTTATTTATTTTAAGTTAAATTTGTGTAAAAAATCGGAGGTTTTTTTTAAACAGGAAGTGGGCCCAGCAGGAGTCTGGGAAGGTTTTTGGAGGGTTTAAAAGTAGGCCGCACTTTTGAGCGGGCAGCATCGTTAGCGGGCAGCAGAGTGAGCAGGAGGCAGAGTGAAAGCTGTAGGGCTTTGGCTCACAGGGCTTGGGCGAGCAGGGGTGAGTTAATTCATTTTTTGCTGTTTCTACCTGGTACTGGCAAGGTATCTAGAGGGGATGGGTGTGAAGGCAGTGCAATGTTCCTCTTGCACTATGTTCGAGGTGAGGGACGACGTCAGTGTCCCTGCTGATTATACCTGTGAGAAGTGCATCCATCTGCAGCTCCTCCAAAACCGTGTAAGGGAACTGGAGCTGGAGTTGGAGGAACTTCGGATCATTAGGGATGCAGAGATGGCCATAGACAGAAGCTTCAGGGATACAGTTACTCCGCGGAATGAAAATAGATGGGTGACGGTGAGAGGGGCTGGGAAGAAGCAGTCGGTGCAGGGATCCCCTGTGGTCGTTCCCCTTAGCAATAAGTATTCCGCTTTGGATACGGTTGAGGGGGACGACATACCAGTGGTGAGCCGCAGTGAGAGGATCTCCGGCACTGAGTCCGTCCCTGTGGCTCAGGAGGGTAAGGAGGAGAGCGGGAGGGCAATAGTTATTGGGGACTCGTTAGTTAGAGGGATAGATAGGAGGTTCTGTGGCAGCAAAAGAGACTCGAGGATGGTTTGTTGCCTACCGGATGCCAGGGTCCGTGACGTCTCGGACCGTGTTTTCCGGATTCTTAAGGGGGAGGGGAAACAGTCACAAGTCGTGGTACACATTGGTAACAACGACATAGGTAAGAGAAGGGACGGGGATTTAAAACAGGAATTTCGGGAGCTCGGCTGGAAGCTGAGAGCAAAGACAAAACATGTGGTCATCTCTGGTACGCTACCGGTGCCACGTGATAGCGAGTTGAGGAACAGGGAGAGAGTGCACTTAAACATGTGGTTGCAGGGATGGTGCAGGAGGGAGGGTTTCAGATACGTGGATAAATGGAACACGTTCTGGGGAAGGTGGGACCTCTACAAACAGGACGGGGTGCACCTGAACCAGAGGGGCACCAATATCCTGGGAGGGAAATTTGCTACGGCTCATCAGGGGGATTTAAACTAATTTGTCAGGGGAGTGGGAAAAGGAGTTGTAGTCCAGAAGTCAGTGTTCAGGGTGGTGAGGTATTGGGGAAGGTATCAAGTTCAAGGGTGGGTACCGGTAGACAGGAAGATGGGTTGAAGTGTGTCTTCTTCAATGCAAGGAGCATCCGGAACAAGGTGGATGAACTTGGGGCGTGGATTGCTACTTGGGACTACGATGTTGTGGCCATTACGGAGACGTGGGTAGAACAAGGACAGGAATGGTTGTTCGACGTTCCGGGGTATAGATGTTTCAGTAAGTGTAGGGAAGCTGGTAAAAGAGGTGGAGGAGTAGCTTTGTTAATCAAGGATAGTTTAACGGCTGCGGAAAAGCACTTTGAGGGGGATATGCACACTGAGGTAATATGGGCTGCAGTTAGAAACAGGAAAGGAGCGGTCACGTTGCTAGGAGTTTACTATAGGCCCCCAAATAGTAATAGAGATGTGGAGGAATAAATTGCTAAGCAGATTATGGATACGTGTGGGGGTCACAGGGTAGTTGTCATGGGGGACTTTAACTTTCCAAATATTGATTGGAACCTTTGTAGGTCAAATAGTTTGGATGGGGCACTTTTTGTGCAGTGTGTGCAGGAGGGTTTCCTGACACAATATGTGGATAGGCCGACAAGGGGTGAGGCCACATTGGATTTGGTACTGGGAAATGAACCGGGCCAAGTGTTAGATTTGGTTGTGGGAGAGAACTTTGGAGATAGTGACCACAATTCGGTGTCTTTTTTTATTGCAATGGAGAGGGATAGGGCCGGACGGCAGGGCAAGGCTTACAATTGGGGGAGAGGTAATTATGATGCGATTAGGCAAGAATTAGGGGGCATAAGATGGGAACAGAAACTGTCAGGGAAAGGCACTGATGAAAAGTGGAACTTTTTCAAGGAACAAATACTGGGTGTCCTTGATAGGTATGTCCCTGTCAGGCAGGGAGGAAATGGCCGAGTGAGGGAACCGTGGTTCACAAAAGAGGTGGAATGTCTTGTGAAAAGGAAGAGGGAAGCTTATGTAGGGATGAGGAAACAAGGTTCAGATGGCTCGACTGAGGGTTACAAGTTAGCAAGGAACGAGCTGAAAAAGGGGCTGAGGAGAGCTAGGAGGGGACATGAGAAGTCCTTGGCGGGTCGGATCAAGGAAAACCCCAAGGCTTTTTACTCTTATGTGAGGAATAAAAGAATGACCAGGGTGAGGTTAGGGCCGGTCAAGGACAGTGGTGGGAACTTGTGTATGGAATCAGTAGAGATAGGCGAGGTGATGAATGAATACTTTTCTTCAGTGTTCACCAAGGAGAGGGGCCATGTTTTTCAGGAAGAGAAGGTGTTACAGGCTAATAGGCTGGAGGAAATAGATGTTCGGAGGGAGGATGTATTGGCAGTTTTGAATAAACTGAAGGTCGATAAGTCCCCTGGGCCTGATGAAATGTATCCTAGGATTCTTTGGGAGGCGAGGGATGAGATTGCAGATCCTTTGGCTTTGATCTTTGGGTCCTCACTGTCCACGGGGATGGTGCCAGAGGACTGGAGAGTGGCAAATGTTGTTCCTCTGTTTAAGAAAGGGAATAGAAATGACCCTGGTAATTATAGACCGGTTAGTCTGACTTCGGTGGTTGGTAAATTGATGGAAAAGGTCCTTAGGGATGGGATTTACGACCATTTAGAAAGATGCGGATTAATCCGGGATAGTCAGCACGGATTTGTGAAGGGCAAATCGTGCCTCACAAATTTGATAGAATTTTTTGAGGAGGTAACTAGGTGTGTTGATGAAGGTAGGGCGGTTGATGTCATATACATGGATTTTAGTAAGGCGTTTGATAAGGTACCCCATGGTCGGCTTATGATGAAAGTAAGGAGGTGTGGGATAGAGGGAAAGTTGGCCGATTGGATAGGTAACTGGCTGTCTGATCGAAGACAGAGGGTGGTGGTGGATGGAAAATTTTCGGACTGGAGGCAGGTTGCTAGCGGAGTGCCGCAGGGATCGGTGCTTGGTCCTCTGCTCTTTGTGATTTTTATTAATGACTTAGAGGAGGGGGCTGAAGGGTGGATCAGTAAATTTGCTGATGACACCAAGATTGG